>NC_055986.1:25740908-26057060 GCF_018446385.1 Zingiber officinale
ATTACAGTTGCTGAAATTTCAATGGAACACTTTGATAGGCTCTGGAATTCTGATACAAGAAGTGAAGTTAGTTCCTTGATATTGGAATAGGAGGAAACAACAACTTGAAACTCACTGCATGAGGTTTAGAATTCTGAAACTAAGTCAACAGAGAAAGGAAAAACTGACAAGGTCAAGAATATAAGTTAACTCAAGTCTGAGTTAAAGATTTCTGGAAGTCCAGCTGTTAGCTGCAGAAGTTGAAGATTGCTGCAAAGACTGAGAAACAGAATTGGATCTGCTGGAGGAAGATGTCTTTCGATCTTCAATTGGCAATTTTTCATCTCAAGTTTTTATGTGCTGCAATTCCAGAAAGGGTTTCTGAAACTCTGTTCTGAAATCTTCTGATTTTAGAATTCAGAATTGATGAAGCAATTGTGTGCCATATTTTATTAAAGTTTTTGATCAACAAATTTTTTCCATCTAAAGTTTCTATCCGTTGCAATACTAGAAGCTGATCAGGACTTAAGCTAAGCTGAATATTCAGTGAATGCATTGTTTCTGGAATTGAAGTCTGAAGTTGAATTTGAGAATCCAGAATTCAGTCTTTGTTGAATCTAATAGTTTTTACTGGATCCACTTCTAAATCTGACCAGCTAAACTTTAGTTCAGAAATTAAGTATGTTGGCACGAGTTGGAATTGTCAAAATTCTGCAATATTGAAATGCTTATTCTGAACTTGTACTTAATTAATCTGTTTAGGGCTGTAAATTGTTGTGTTGCTGTATTTCCAGATTTAGAAACAAGTGTCCAAGTTCATGTGTCAATTCTTACTCAAATTGTGACAGGGCAGTGTTGTTGAATTTCTATCTCTTTAAACACCAAATTTTGATACCAAGTTTGCAAATTCATGAACTGAAGCTCTTAATTTAAGAGTTTGCATTGGATTTCAGATTCCAGAAATGCAGTGCCTTATGTGATTTATAATTTGCTGCTACTCAGATTGTATGGCTAAAAGGTTTATGTTTGTTCCTCAACATGTAAACCTGCAGCAGAAAAGAAGAAAAAAAAACAGTGCTGATTTTAAGTGTTGCATTGACCGAGACGATCAATATTTTAAGTGTGGGGGAGGGACATCTTCTTCATGATTTGAGTTTGTTTTAGCTTCAAGTTTCTGGAATTGAAGTGTGGAAAAATAAATTGGCAAATGAAGAGTGTATCAAGTGTGAAGATAGAGTATCAAGAATTTTGGAATTTCATCAAATTGAAGGAGAGGTTAGCTTGATGTTTTGAATTGTTGAAAACAAATGGTATTCATCTCTTTTCACACCGAATTGGTCAACTCATCAAGTATATTCCTCCAACACTCTCATCTTCTCAATTTTTCATTGAAATCTTTTCTTTTGCTATTTCATTCACTTTCATTGTTTTTTTAATTCCATTTTAATTCTTGTTGATAAAATCCTTTTGATTCATGTGTGCTATGTTTTATAGTGGTGGAGAATTAGAAATTAAGCAAGCTTATGGTAGTGAAATGTTGTGAGTGACATTGAGTGAGCTCCATATATATGCAATTTTGAGTGTGAGAGTTAGAATAGGTAAATCCCTCGTGAGATTGCAACTTGCTTAATTTTTCAATTGGATTGAAATCATCATACTTACTGATTATTGTTTGGATTGAATTCATGATTGTTTGTGATTTTTAGATGGTCTTAGTTAAATTCCTTTTACCATCTTCTAAGTATTGCTAGGAAAATGTAGGGAGATGAATTCTAGTTGTTTCTTTGTTTTGTTTGCTTGCTCGGGACGTGCAAGAATAAGTGTGGGGGAATTTGATAACTCTCATTTTATCATGATATTTTGATCCATATAGGCATACATTTTAATCTTCTCATATGTTAAAGTCATGTTTACATCATGTTTCATGAGTTAGAGCCATTTATGGACCTAATTGCAAATTATATCATATTTGTGGTATTTGATGCTAATATTTGGTTATATTCTTTGTAGGCATCAAGGGATCATGGATCCGAGGTTGACCAAACCAGATTGAACATGAATCCAAGCTTAAATGAAGAGATCAAGCTCTGGAGTAATCTGGATCGTCCATTCAAGATTTGAGGAGATCTGAGCCATCTATCATTATCCAGCCCATCCAAGCTACAGGGGAGTCGATCACGACCATTGATCAAGATCTGCAGATTTGGAACAGATTTGGAGCAATTTTTACCGTTGGATCGATCCGGATAAATCACAGCCATCCGTTCTAATCTTGATCAGATTTAAATGGGATGAGAAGCTACAGTGGTTTCGTCAACTTCTACAGTTCCTTCGCGTCAAAGACAGAGGAGGGCGCTCCGGCGATCTTGATCTGGATCCATTCCACCGCCGGCGAGTTGCTGAGGTCAAGGGCGTTTCCCTTCCTCCGATCATCACTCATCTTCCAGCTGGCGATGCCATCTCAACCATCTGAACACCAATTTCTGCCGCGACTTCGTGCGAGGAAGAAGAAGCAAAGAAGGAGAAGCAATTCGGTGGGTTGAGCCGATTCCTTCGTCTTCCGGCTGGTAATCTTTCTTTCTTGAAGCTCCGCATCCATCTCTGATTGAAGCTTTTCCGATCATCAACAATGCCAAGTTATTCTGTTTGTCTTCATTGCCGAGTTCTTCATCCGACGCACATCAAATCTAATCTAGGGTTTCTCCAATTTGATTAGTTTGAATCCTCTAAATGATAATGTCTTTATCTCTGTTTGAATTTTAGTTTGTTGTAGTTGATCAATGCATAGTTGATTCAAATTCTCTTGCTATTGCTTTGAAACCTTCAGTTAAGAGTAATGTCTTGATGTCTAAACAATTTAGGTTTGCTTAATGGTTGCAATAGTCTATTCTTGGTTATTATTTCTTTCAATGCAGTAGTTTAGATCAGTAGATTCTTTTCTTGTTACTTTCTATGAATTGAATTTGCAAATGTAGCATAAATTTTGGTTCTTATTTCTTCTATTTGTTCATAAGTCATTTCTTAAATCCCAATTTGTCTAGAAAACCCAAGCCAACAATAATTGATCCTAAGACTATCATCCTACTGTTTACATTCCTTGAGAGAGACGATCCGAGTCATCCTATACTGCATTAGTGTAGAAAGGAGTTCGGTGAAATTATTTGATACCCAAATCATGACAAAATCGGGCTTATCAGTCAGCTACCTACGTTCATGATAAGACTCACGAACATGGAAAATTAGGACCCAGAGGTAAGAGGTGTATCTTTATAAGGTATTCTGAGACTTCTAAGGGTTATGTTTTTGGTGAGCGACAAGATGGAACCATCTTTGAAATAGAGTCAAGAGATGCTACTTTTCTTGAAACTAAGTTCCCAACATGAGGTGAAGTTGATAAGATAATTCCTCTATATGAGATAGAGGAGGAGGATAATGTTCCTTTATCAAAAAATTAGGAGATGCTTGAATCTAGTCAACCTAGTGGGAGTATTTTGCCACTGAATGAGTCAGTTTCTCAACAGTCTAAACTTCGAAGAAGTAGTCGTCAGATTATTCCTCGGAGAAGGTTTGATATTGAGAGTGAGGCATTGATGATTCTCCCAGTTGATGATGAGGAACCTCGAACAGTTGAGGAAGCTTTGAGAAGCTCAATTAGAAAAGAATGGAAAATTACAATGGATGAAGAAATGGAGTCAATGAGAAAGAATCAAGTTTGGGATTTAGTCGATCTTCCTCTGGGACAAAGGGCTATTGGGAATAAGTGGGTTCTCAAAGTAAAGAGGAAAGCAGATGGATCGATTAATCGATACGAAACTCGATTAGTTGCAAAAGGATATAGCCAAATGGAGGATATTGACTTTGAAGAGACATTCTCCCTAGTTGTAAAGTTTGTGTCAATACGTGTCATCCTAGCTATAGTAGCACAATTTGACATGGAATTACATCAGATGGATGTAAAAATGGCTTTCCTTAATGGTAATCTTGACGAAGAAATCTATATGGTACAACCAGAAGGTTATGTTGCTGAAGGCCAAGAGAAAAGAGTATGTAGATTTAGGAAGTCTATATATGGGCTAAAACAAGCATCAAGACAATGGAATATAAGATTTAATGAAGTTATTTTGTCTTATGGTTTCGAAATGATCAATGAGGATCCACTACAACAAAAACATTAAAAGACAACGGTTAAAAACCGTTGTCGTAGGCCCTTTAAAACCATTGTAATTGGCAGTGTTGTTAAAAGTGGGAGCTACGACAACGGTTTTAAACCGTTGTCTTTGAATAAAAAGACAATAGTTTTACAACGGTTTTAAACCGTTGTCTTTGAATGAAAAGACAACGGTTTAAAACCGTTGTTGTTTAGAGCATTTTTTATTAATACTGCTAGTTTACAACCATTTTTGGGTCTACAACAACAGTTTTAACCGTTGTCTTTGAGGGTGATAGACAACAACAACGGTTTTAAATCATTGTCTTTTAAATTATTATCTTTTAATACCAATATATCATATTTCAATATAAATATATAATAAAGAATCATAATTACAAAAGAAAGAATATTTCTCATATCAATGTCATTCAAAATGTTACTTATACAAGAATTATATTACAATCACAAAAGAAGAAACATGTCTAATATTCAAATAAAATTT
The DNA here is from genome assembly GCF_018446385.1 of Zingiber officinale. Taxonomy (NCBI): domain Eukaryota; kingdom Viridiplantae; phylum Streptophyta; class Magnoliopsida; order Zingiberales; family Zingiberaceae; genus Zingiber; species Zingiber officinale. The sequence continues at coordinate 25,745,540 of NC_055986.1, forward strand.
ATTCCAATACAAATAAACAAATAAACTTCATTTACAACTAATGAACAATTGTCAAAAGACTAGAAACTTATAATGGTGGTTCATGCCATATAGGATTGCAAGTAATTATTGTCAACTCACGCCCCATCAAAATCTTCAACTTGTAGAATTTCATTGGACTCCTCTTTCTCACTTGTTGATTCTTCCATGTCAACCTTTTTCAACATTCTGGATTTTTTTGAAGCAAAGTATGTGAGCAAAGCACCAAAAATAAAGGGGAAGAATATAATACCTGTAGAAGACGTAAAACAGGGTTGATAGTTGAAATTTGGAGAAATGTAGTTGCTACAACCACAATAACAGATTTGATAAATCATATACTCTTCAAGTACCCCATTCATATCGGCAAATAAAACCACAACATAAAAGCTTACATGTAGAGGTGGTGGTGTTTTGGCATAATAACATGTTGGACTACAGTACTCAAGCTCCCCCTTGGCAGGCTAATCAGACCATGGAGAACCAAATGTTTTATAAAGACTATCTGTCGAGCTCAAGCTCAATCCTACTGTTGTTAAATCAATTCCCAATGAAAGAGATGTTAGATCTGGATCATTCGTATTAATAACACTCAATAATCCAAGCATGCCAAATGGACTAGGCGGTAATTGTTACCCGAGTGGACTTTACATTTTGATCTCTATATGACTGGCAAACATCAGACATCTGCTGTAGTCGAAGTTGAGAAAGACTTGTGCTTGTTGATATTGCTGAATCAGTTGCTCATACATACTCATATCAGAGGCTAGTGTAGGAGAGTTCAACGATCTCAACCCAATACTAGGGTCTCCACTGTTTTGAATCTGTTTAAAGTTGAGGGCAAACCCATTTAATCCATAACATTAATAAAGATTAAACTATCTAAAGAATTGCAGCCAGGGCAAGGTACCTGTGAATGATAATTACCATGAGAAGGAAAGAAATCAGAGTCATGTGAACATAGGTCTTGAGTGTTTCCAGTGGCAAAAGCAGCTCACCACTATGGGTTGTGGTAGGATGCAATTACTGTTGCTGAAGGCTAGATTGAAAAGTTCCTCCTAACCTAAATCCGCCAGATCATGTCATCTGGTTGATATCAAACTACCAAATGAATGAAGAAACATGATCAACATAGATAAGCCAATTCTAAAAGTTCACCACAGTTCAACTAATGCATTTAATTAATTATGAAAAAAATAGATAAAGAAATATAGATTGTTGAGTGAATATTACTTGTAATTGTCAAATCCTGGACAACATTTGATGTTACTTGGAACGTTGGTGGCACGCTAGGAAACTTTGTCAATAGAACCTGCAAAATATAAACATATATTAGAAAATAAAAATATCCAAAACAAGGTCATTATCCCCTCAACTAGTTAGGTTTCATCTTTGCAAGGCTTGCCACTTATCCCAATGATTTTAAATTCTTGATTTGTATGAGTTGTCTTCACTCTCAAATTTTCAAAGCTCTTCTAGCTTAGCAACAACAAACAGTGAAAAAATAATTTTAGTAGACATAATATGAAGAATGAAACAAGCAAGCTAAAATAAGTTACCTCAATAGGTATATTATATATAGGCATTCAATAACCTAGAAAATAAAAATAACGAACAAATTCTTAATCACCGTGTTTCAGTCCAGTTGGTATGCATCCTTGACATTTTGATTTGCAAGTAGAAAACCAACCAATAGTCCAGGACACACAGTCATAGTAGTAGAGACATATATGTTCAACAAATAAGAAAGATAATAATATTTTTAAAACAATAAAGTGATTGAATGGAAATGCAAGCAAAAGCAAATAGCAAAGGTGTAGAGACATTGTAAGTTCTTACCAATACTCAAAGAAAGACCTCCTTGTGAAATCCTCAAATTAGAAGGAAAACCTCTGTATCCCATGACTCCACCACCAAGGTCAATAAAGTTTTTAGGATTGTTTTGAAAAAATAATTGTCTCACAAGAAGACATTCCCTAAAAATGTATTTTGGCAACTATCAGAATGCAACAAATAAACCCACAATTATGTAATCCATAATTTCAACAATAAATGACTAGAAGGAAATTCACATACTATTTTTCCGCATGCTGCCGCAAAATAATGTCAGGAACCTGTAAGGCCTCCTGAGAGTTCTCAGTTTCATTGACCGCTCAGATAGATTGTTCTTGAATATGATGGTTGTATCATTGATTCACATACGTGGAGTAATCATTCAAGTCTTTGACAGCTTGATCATAACATGAAGAATGCAACAGAAATGACATTTATATAGCTAGGAACAAAAGATTGCATATAAGTGCAGTGACCAAGCAATCTTCAATACAATTCACCACCTCCAAAGAAATAGGCTGGGGATGCATAACACGCATGCACATAATAATTGCCACCATTAGTAAATTCAGACAGAACAGTAGGCTGAAATGTTGGTGCCTAGCACTGACCTGTTTCGAGAGTTTTTGATTCTTAAATTTGAATGGGATGGTGTCTAGCACTGACCTGTTGGTGCCATGCTCATTGCTGTAACAGTCATCAACATTGAGGAAGTTCAGTATCAGTGCTTGTCTCATAGTATCAGTGCATGAGTCCCTGCCAAAGTAGGCTGAAATGGCCTTCGAGAAAACCAGGGTTCGAACCCAACCCAACCTCTCAGTCTTGCGTTCGGGTTCGAATATGCAAGAGGCTGCTAAGAATAAGTCCTCCAACAGGGTTCTTCTGCTCACACCATGCCATCCAAGGCCTGCCTCCTCGTACCACCTTGAGTGGAACCACACAATTGAAACTTGAATAGGTTGACTACTTGTACAACACTAAACCAATGCAGGTCTCAATTAGAATAAGAAATATTTGACATACTTTTGAAGATAGAGCCACTCCAGCTGATGGTGAGCTTGGCAATGGTTAAAGTCCAACTTAGCCAACTCCAAATACATATCATTGTTTACCAGAGGCATCCTGCCATATCACTCTTTCAGTTAATCATTCAGTTAAGTAAACAAGTTTAGTAAGTAGATAGCTTAAAGTAAGGAACTGCGATCAGTAGATGAGCTTACCTGTAGAGAGTCTTGCCAATCCAAATATCACTTCCCCCTCCATACTGCTCCAAGTAGAGTCTTGCCTCAACGCGAGGTAGGCTCGCGTACCAGGGGAAATCCAGAGCATACTCCACCTGCTCCGTTGATCAAACTAGGATATGGTACTAATTCGACACAAGTAGAAACTGAAATTTATCTATTTTAGTTGGACAATTACCTCCCCGGGAAAATCCTTGGTGATGATCCATTTGTCGAGCAGCTGGTGTGCAGCTTGTTTCTCTCGCAAGAAGGCATAGGAGAAGCTCTTAGCTCTCGCCAGTATCTCTTCGCCGGGGAAGGCCACTTGCGCCGCCCGGTTTAGATTGTACAGAGAGGATGAAACTGTCTCCAAACCCAGAATCGATGGGACAAGGAAGTAGGAGCAGCACGTTCCGGCAGCACCATCTGATCTGTAGCGTCCAAGAAATTAGGGTCCTCCTCACAGGCCGCCTCGGAGCATAGCTGAAGCGCCAGAGCTAGCTAGAGCTGGTACGTTTCCTCAACCTGCTGCGCCCAGCTCTGCTCTTGCCTCTCACCGCCGTATCTCTTCGTCATCATCCATCTCATCGTCCTCATCATATGGAAGCTCTCCGACCAAAAGCACCACCACGGGTCGCCGGAGGCGACGGAAGCCGTGAAGATCAAGTCTTTCGAGAGTGCCCCTCCTCCTCCCGCTGCTCAAGCCGTCCCTCTCTCTCTCCGACCTACGCCGACAACGCCTAAACTCCTAGATCCAGATTCCGACGGTGATCCATTGGACAAGGAGGCGAAGAGCTCGGAGGAGAACGACTCTATGGAAGCAACTTGGAAGGCGATCATGGAGAAGACCCCCCAAGGCGGAGAGAACCCAAGACCGAGGAGGTCGCCTCCGCTTCCATCGCCACCTCCACCCAGCAATCTGCACAAGCAGCAGCAACCACCCACGCTCCTACCTCCGTTTTAAAAAAGGGGCATACTTCCACACTCGCCTAGAACGTATGAGGAGAAAGATCGTATGAGGAGAGCCGTATGAGGAGAAAGATCGTATGAGGAGAGCCATATGAGGAGAAAGATCGTATGAGGAGATAGGTTTAGGGTTTGGATAGGCTAAGGGGGGAAAATAGGGCGCAAAAAAATTTTCGGAGAGAGGGAAGCAAACCATTGCTACAACAAAAACGACGAATGGGAAAAATGACGAAAGAATAAAGTCAAAGACAACAGTTTAACAAACTGTTGTCTTTGACCCCTAAAAAAGCACTTAAAGACAACAATTTTAGAAAAATGTTGTAAAAGGTGTTGTTGATTTTACAAAAAGTCGTTCAACAACAACGGTTTTTACAAGCTATTGTCTTTTATTTTTTTTGGGCACTCAAAGACAACGATTTTATCAAAAACTGTTGTCTTTTACCAAATTAACAACAGTTCTTTCTAAAACCGTTGTCTTTGTGGTGTTGTCTTTTAACAATTTTGTTGTAGTGATCATTGTGTTTACCTAAGAAAGGAAAAGGAAAGTTTGTCATTTTATCATTATATGTTGATGATATGCTAATATCTGGAAGTGACTTAAAGTGTGTGATAGAAGTCAAAAGTTGGCTTTCGTCGCAATTTGACATAATAGATATGGGAGAAGCAGAGTGCATCTTAGGAGTGAAGATCGTTAGAGACCGATCAAAAAGGCTTTTGGGTTTGTCTCAAGAAGCTTATATCACTAAGATGCTACAACACTTCAATATGTCCGATTGCAACATTGAACAAACACCTGTAGTGAGAGGTACTATCTTAAGAAAAAGTATGTATCCCAAGACTCCTGAGGAAATAGCCAAAATGAAGAAAAAAATCATATGCCAGTGCTATTGGTAGTTTGATGTACACTATGTTGTGTACTCGTCCTGATATAAGCTATGTTGTTGGCTTAGTTAGTCATTTCCAGTCAAACCCAGGATCGAGATACTAGAAAGCGGTGAAGAGGATATTCAGATATCTCAAAGGAACAACGGATTATTGCCTCTATTTCCAAGGATCATATATGAGCCTAAGTGGCTACACAGATACAGATTGGGTAGGGGACCTTGATGACAGAAAATCCACACCTGGCTATGCCTTCTTGCTGAATGGTGGTGCCATCTCATGGAACAGCAAGAAGCAGACTTGTGTAGCCTTGTCGATAATGGAAGCTGGGTATGTGACTTGTGCAGTGGTTGTGCAAGAGGCTGCCTGGCTAAGAAGGTTCCTGAAGCATCTGGAGATTGCTGAGGACAGTGGGAGTCCTGTTACAGTGTACTGTGACAGTCAAGCTACAATAACTTTTTCCAAGGATCTCAAATATCACAGCAAAGGCAAGCATATAGAAATCAAGTATAATTTTGTAAGAGATATTGTTGACAAGAAAAAGGTTATTCTTGAGTACATCCCTACATGAAATATGCTTGTTGATCATTTTACTAAGCCATTGACTAAAGAGTCATTTCATGGGCATGTGAAGTCTTTGGGACTTCGAAGAATGTAACTTATTGTAAAGTCATTTTGACAAATGAAAAATGCCATGATTTATTCAATGTATATGTCTTTGTTATATTCGAATAAAAGCCTCAATAAGCATGTTGGCAGATTGAGATTAGTCTACTCATATGGACAATCATCTCTATTTGTTAAGTACAAATAGAGGTAAGACCGTTGCTCGTGTCGTTGCTTGTGGGACAACTTATGTAGCTATGAATAGAGACATACTCATAAGTTAAGGTCGCCTTGATAATTGTGTCAAGATGAGATCATTTGTGTAATTATTGGAGTAAATGCACCCACCATTTACTGAATATGCTTAAAGGCCATATTAGAATTCATATGTTGAATTCAAGATTAGACATTAGGTATGTCTAAATCGAAATCTGTACGATGTTAAATTTTGAAAAAAAACATGCGCTCTTTTTAGTAAAGAGAATAACATCGTAGCATGTGATTCATACCACATGTGCTATGGCGACAAGAAGGGTAGTAGGAGAATGGATCCCTGCTTCTCTACTATGTGAGCCCCTTGAGATTATAAGTTAATCTCAATATTACCCTAAGTGACTATTTAGCTGTCTACTTGAAGTTTTGATCGGTGTCTGCTACTTTAGCATATTTCCTATTGGCCATTGATGATTCGGTCTATGAAGCATAACTAAGAAAGCGACTGATTTGAATGAATAGATCACTACAACAAAAATGACTTTCTGCAACATGTCATCAACGACGCACAGTTAGGATTTGTCGTTAATAATAATTTTTACGACGTACCCAATCAAGTACGCTGCGAATAGTATTATACTTATATAAATAATAGCGTGCAAAAAATTACACGCTATTAAAAATAAATATTAACGTCGCACTTTTTACACACGCTGTTAAAAATATTACAAATTTTAAAGATTAAAATTTTAACTGTTAAAAATATTACAAATTAAAATTTTAACAGCGTACACAAATACACTGTTAAAAGTTTTACCGAACTCTTCGCGGCGCGCCATCTACGCACGCTGTCAGTAGTATTACAAATTTTGGGATTTTAGCTGTGGCCGAAGCGGTATCTCATCGTGATCTTTTCCCTTTCATTTTTTTTTTGCTAACCTAAAACTTTCCCTTCCCGCAGCGATCACATTTCCTCTCCGTAGTGCAACACGATCTTCTTCCAGCACCGACAAGGAGGCCGCTGACGAGGAGGCAGGCGACAAGGTTGGGTGTCGACTGCTCGAGAGGTGGCTAGTGAGGCTCAGTCACTAGCGCGAAGCAGCCGTTGCCTCGCTTCCCTTATAAGCGGTTCGCGAGCGGCTACTTGAACGGTGAGGTAACCCTTTCTTCCTCTTGTTGCAACAATCCACAACAAGATCCTTGAGGTCGCTCATGGCCACCTTGCACTTACGCGACTTGTTCTCTGCTAACTAGAATGCTGTCCGCACCTTGCCTCCTCTGCCACTCCTTCGCACCACCCGCGACCTAGCTTCCTCCGCCACTCCTCCCGCTGCCCACACCTAGTCTCCTCCGCCACTCCTCCACCCACTCATCATCATCATCCAATTCTTCAACTGTTAGTGTATATCAAATCTATAGTAAGCTTTAAGATCTGCTTTTTTATTGGAGATTCCATCGGTTGCAAGTTAGGATCCAACTGTGGCAAGGGTCTGTTGCCATAGTGACCATTTTAGGTTTGCAGAATCAGATCTTCCAATCACGAACAAACTAATTAAGGTTTGTTTTCTTATCCATATTTCTTATTCTTAGGGTCATGACTTTCTCTGAATGACCTTAAAGTAGATTTGTTTCAATGACAATGATTTATCATTTTGTATTCTTACTTATATTTTGAATTTTGATATTTACTAATATATCTAGGTTCACCAACATATACACTTTCACTTATATTTGCAAATTATAGTTGAATGATGTTTGAGGAATGACTTTTTAGTCGATAATGCATTGGTCTTAGAATGCATTGATATGGTATTTATCCAAGCCATATTGTCCAGTGTTTGCTTTGTTCTATCCAAATAAATTTTCAATTTCTTTAAAATACAGCCAGATTCATTTTTAGAATTCATTGGTTATTCTTTTGAGATTTTTTTCTCCTCACTTTGATGGCTGATATATGACTTTTCTTCCATAAAGCCTTTCATTCCATTCATAGGGATGGCAAACATCATCCACAAGTGATGTGGAATGTGAATGAGAAGAATTTTATGCCTCACTTGGCTTCATCCTAGTTTGTACTACTCATTGTTATAGATTTAGTGAAATATAATGTATTTACAATTTTTGCCTCATTTAGACTATTTTTTTTCTAATACATATATATATATATATATATATATATATATATATATATATATATATATATATATATATATATATATATAGCACAAGATAGGGAAGTGGCTAATATTTCTTCTGTTGGAGTGTATACTAAAAGCCTAGTTTTTGTATAAACATTTATAAGAATCACATTGCCAAGTGTCTACATTTATATACCAAATGTATATGTTCAATTAATTTATATTGTAGATAACATAGTGTGTGATGTCACACACAGAAGATCGTGTTATCGGTTCTTTATAAATTAAAAACAGTAGCTCATGACCAAGATGGAAAGGAACAAATCATTGGAAGGCCGTAGTGTAATTAGGTATTAGTTTATCTTAACTATATAATTACACTAGTACACTTAGAGTGTATTGAGCAGGACCATTTAGAGGTCGTTTCTTTTATACTGACTTTATAAAGGAACAAAGACCTCAGTTATTATGGAAGTGTGTGCTCTTAATCCTAATATAATAATAAGCACATATATTTGATATTTATTTCTTTAATTTATCAATGGGTGAGATTTAGTTCGATAAATCAATAAGCTCGATAAGTTGGGAAATGATATCACTTATAGTGTGTGTTGTTGATTATAGAAGGAAACTGTGTCCTAGTGATCTAGGTTGATAATGTCCCCAAGAGGAGCTCATAAGGATTGTCATGTTAAACCCTGCAGGTGGATTTAGTCCGACATGATGATAAGGTTGAGTGGTACTACTCTTGGACTAAGATATTAATTAAATGAGTTGTCAGTAACTTACTTAATTAGTGGACATTCGACATCTTAAACACAGGGAGACTAACACACTCATAATAAGAAGGAGCCCAAAAATGTAATTTGGGATTGGTGCGGTAGTTCAATAATAGTTCTTTAGTGGAATGAATTATTATTGATGGAATTAAGTTGTGAATTCGGGGCGAACACGGGAAGCTTAATTTCATCGGGAGACCAAAACCAATTCCTCCTCTCGGTCCCTATCGTAGCCTTTTGTATATAGAGATTTATACCCACCACATACCCACCTTCTTACCCAACCTATAGGGGCCGGCCAAGCTAAGCTTTGAGCCTTAAGGTGGCCGGCCAATAGCTTGGGGCCCAAGCTTAGGTGGTCGGCCACATCATATTAAAAAGGGATTTTTATTAAAATTATTTCTTATGTGGATATCATGATTTTAAAAGAGAGTTTGAAATTTAAATCTTTCCTTTTATAGCTTTCTACAAAAGATTAAGAAGAGGTTTGAAATCTTTCCTTATTTGTAGATTGAAAGGTAGATTTTAATTTTGAGAAAACTTTCCTTTTTAACCATGATCATAATTTAAAAGAGAGTTTTAAAAATTAAATATTATCTTTTATTAGTTTCTACAAAAGATTAAGAAAAAATTTGATATCTTTCCTTATTTGTAGATTAAAAATAAATTTTAATTTTTAGAGATAACTTTCCTTTTTGGAAATTATCCACATGTTTAAAAGAAATATTTTAATTTATAAAATTTCTTTTTTATAACCCACCATGAAGGGAAAAATTATTGGAGAAATTTTTTATAAATTTCCGGAAACAAATTAGGAAGTTTTAATTTTTGTTTTAATTAAAACTCTCCTTGTTTTAGGGAAAGGAGTGGCTGGCCATGTATTGGAAAAAGAAAATTGTTTTTTAATTAATTAATTTTTTTTTCATGGCAAAAGAATTAAGGAAGTTTTTATTAAAATTTCCTTATTTGCCAAGACCAAGGATTATAAAAGAGGGGGTAGAGGTGCCTTAAGGGCTAACGACTCTATTCTTTTCTTCCTCTCTTTTTCTCCTTGGTGTGGCCGGCCCTTAGAGGTTCTCCCTCTCCTCTTCTCTTCCTCTCTAGTGGCCGGTTTTATCCTCTCTTGGAGCTCTTGATGGTGGCCGGTTCGAGCTAGGAGAAGAAGGAGAGAAAGGATGTTTTGTTTCTTGCATCCCTTGGAGCTTGGTGGTCGTGGCCGGACCTCTACTTCTCATGGAGAATTCTTGGTGGCCGAATCTAGCTTGGAGAAGAAGGAGCTTGGTGGTTCTCGTCTCGGAAGATCGTTGCCCACACAACGTCCGAGATAAGAAGAGGAATACGGTAGAAGATCAAGAGGTTATTTTGCTTACAAAGAAAGGTATAACTAGTAATTATTTTCCGCATCATACTAGTTTTCTTTGTATAATTACTTATGGAAATACCAAACACAAGAGGCATATGATTCTAGAGTTTTCGAAATAGTTTTTTTGAGTTTGTGTTTTCTTCTTTTTCGAATTTGTGATTCGATTGTTCTTTTTGGTTAACCTAGAGTTATTTAAGGAAATAAATATTAGCTTTCCTTAAAGGGCTTTGCCTAGGCGGTGGTGGTTGCTCCCATATCCAAGAAGGTCATGTGCCTCGCCATGCAGTCCTGGAAGCCAATTTTAGAAATTAATATTTATGGAATTAATAACTTAGGTAGATTTGAATCAATAGTGTTAAGTTCCACTTGTGATTCAAATCTAAACCATTAAGAACAGATAAGTTAAATTTGGAATCAATGATGTTAAGTTCCGTCTGCGATTCCTAATTTAACTTCTAAAGAATACAATAGGTTATTTAAGGAAAGGTTCAACACTTGTACAAAAAAATTTTGTACAGTGGAACCGGTACGATTTTCTTAGGACTAACCAACATCTTCTTACTTAACCTACACTATTATTATCCTTATATCCCAGCCTAATCTGATTCTACGTTAAATCCCCAGTTGAGATTGTTGGTGTGTGTTAAGATTCAAATACAATGTTATTTTGCTTCTCAGCTATTCAATTTCTAAACAACGAAATGTTTCATAATTGGATTTTTGAAAGTCATGTATCAACACATGCATGGATGGAAGGTGTTATCATATTCTTTAATCCGTCCAGTACCTTGCTATCATGGTTATGTATATTTTCCTTTTGTAGATTCGTTATGCATTTGAACTTTTGACAAATCCTTTATGGAAGAGAGATTATGACCTTTTTGGCATTGATGAACACTCGGTGAATCCTTTCTTATTGGAGAATTTCAAGTTTTAGTTACTAGTATGGTATGCTTTTTTTACTCAATATAGAATGGTATGTTGTTGACAAGTATCCCGTCTTTGGCTTTAGCATGTGAGTAATAATTCATCCATTTCTTAGATATCGAACTCCCAATTATTAATTCATCTTCACTTGGTATGTTCATTGTTCTACTGATGCAAAAATGTCAGCATGTGCATATGTAAGCCTTTATGTAGAAGAATTGATTAACAACTTTTATGATTACAGTTAGGTATGCTGAGTGATATGATATGTAGAAGAATTGATTAACAACTTTTATGATTACAATTAGATATGCTGAGTGATATGACCAAAGTTCATTTTTATTGTCAGGAAATCAAAGCCTTTGCTCATACAAGTAAGTTTTTGCAATTCAAAATATTTTCCATTGATTAAAGGAGCACACATGATAAGTTTGGTTTCTTAATTACTTCTTTTAATACTACAAGAAATTATACAAATGATGTATGTCAGTTATAGAAACATGATATCTTCTTTTTGGAACTCATGATTTAGGTTTATTCTTCTGGAAGCCTTCGCTGTGCTCATGCAATTCATCAGTGCTTGGAAGAGGGGAGGTATGTACTGGGCTTTCAACAACATTCAGTATTAATTGATACTTTATCTACGTGTTGGTTCCTCTATTCATTGCCTGGAAAAATAATATATATATAGATTCATTTAGATTTTAGCACATACTGGTGCAGTAAGAATCTTGTATTTTCTTTCATGCATATTTTCTACCTTATGTGTACCTTTTTTTGTGTCAACCTTTGATGTTTTTATATGGTGCAGTAAAGTACCATGTCTATATATATTCCTAATAGCAAGTGAGGTCAACAATCTAATACTAATTTTTGTTGATATTACAATTACTTAACGTCATGTATTGTAATCCACGATGTTGTTTAGGAGTAAACATTACTTTATTTACAAAGTTCATTGCAACAAGTGGTCACCATAAGGTACTGACTGCCAACCAATAGAATTGTGGGGGCAACTACTTAAAATGTTATGCCAAGTATATTTTTAATGTTTCTTTAAAGCCTTAAAAAGACTAGCTAATGAGTTGATTTATGTTTCGAAAAAAAAGAAAGTGTTAGGGTAGTGAACTAGTGATATATATTTAATATATTAATTAATCTCTTTCCCATGCAGAGTCTACTAGTAGTAATGGACATTTTCCCTAATGATTGCAAATTGAAGAATTTTAAAATTAATCTTTAAAGGAAAGTATAGTAAGTACTATGCTATGATAATATAGTATGCCTTGAATCTTTTTTATTTTTTTTATTTTTATATGCTATTAATCGCAGCGTGCGGTTGCACACTGTGAATGTTTTTAATCGCAGCGCACGACTGCGGGCTGCGGATGCTATTAACCACAGCGTGCAACCGCGCGCTACGAATGCTATTAATCGCAGCGCGCGACCGCGCGCTACGAATGCTATTAATCGCAGCGCGCGACCGCGTGCTGTCAATGTGTTAGGAATTTTAACAGCTTTGAGTTGTGCAGCATGCGCTACGCACTGCATATAGAATAATTGCGCGCTGCGAAAAGTCAATTTTGTTGTAGTGGATTCTAGCTAAAAAGGAAGATTAAGATTGATTTACATCTATGACATTTATTCACTGGTACCAGTTACATTTTTAGTTTAGTACATAAAATGTAATTGTGAATAATTTGTTTGATTGGAGATGTTGAGCATGCTCTTGACATATAGTCAATATGAGGGATTAGAGATGTTCATACTGATGTAAATAGTTTAATCTGGGGTAAAGACAAGTCATTTATATCTCTGATTCATTCTATGGAGTAGCTAAGTAAGGTGTGACAATCTTCTTAGCAGTTGAATGCTCAGTGTGCTTGCTGTCGTACGAACCATTTTCCCTAATATATTGAATGGATGTTCTTGTATGGTTTTTGTGACTAATTTTTACTCTGGTCTTCGTGACTTGATCCTCATAAAGTTTACGTGACTTATTTGGTCTTCGTGACTAATTAATTTTGCTTTGATCTTCTTGACATAATCACCTTGAAGTCTATGTGACTGACATGGTCTATGTAACCATATGGATTGACTTGGACGAGTGGGGGATGTTAGACGTTGAGGAGATGAAGGAGCGTCGTTTCTCCTTCATCTTCCTCCTTGCTGCATAACGTCAAGGAGACGAAGGGGTGTCTTTTCCCCTTCGTCTTCCTTAACCTTCTTATAAAAGGTGCGTCCAAGCGAGCAAAAAAAAAAAAAAACAACAGAGGTGATCAGAGAAAGGGACAAGCAAAACGTTGAGGAGATCGTGTGTGAGGAAACTAGAATGTCCTGGGCTTTGAGATTTGGCTCATGAACCTTGAAGCGCTTTTTGGTTACCCGTGATCGTGCTTCCGACAACACCAGCATCTTCGCCGATTGTTTCTACGGTTTCTTTGGGAGATCACTGTGAGTGGTTACCGCTTTGATTTCGTTTTGGTTTCATGCTCTTAAAAAAAAGTAGATCCGCTACCTTAGCGACCCCCCTAGTGCCGGCCCCACGGATATGGAGGGAGGTTCATACAAGTACACAATAGGCGCATGGCGGGGTAAACCCCAAGTCGTCAGTTCCTGAGAATCGACCCCTGACCATTACGTCAGAGATACCATGCACCCACCGTCTGTGCTACGCCCTGGGGACTTGTTTCATGCTCTTAAAAATACTATATAAGGTACTGTCAATTTTAAATTTACAATATGAATTTTGACATAGTTAAGATAAATATCTTTTTTATGTATCAATTATTATTTTAAAAATTAATAACTATATATGATTTACCTCTTATACGTTATCCTCTTCTTTTGCATGAAAAGAACATTCTCTCTTATATGAATTTGGTTCATAGATTCAAGGGTGATTCGTCGTGTTTTTCCCCGGTGATGGAGACACAAACATAACAAAATTACAAATCAATAGAAGTGAATTTATCTTTTTTTATTATGGACTTGAATTGTTAAAAAGCACAACTAGGTGGAGAAGAAAATTCTAACAATGATTCTAGACAGGTGAATTTATCTTTTTAATCATGTTTAAATTGAATTAGTTTTTAACCTCTTTCCTAATCCGGCATTAATACTCCTGTTCATACTTTAAGTCTAACACTAGGTGGAGAAGAAAATGCTTTAATTTATATAGAGGCGATTATAGAAAAATTAGTTTCTTGAGAGTACGCCTGACAGAATCTGAGGCAGAGCCAAACAGAAAATGTACAACAACTAGTAAATGGGCAACTTAAATTCATTGTAGAAAGCAAAACAACGTTGACTAACTAGTTGCCATGCAATTTTACCATGGCAGGAACTGCAGTACAATTAAGTGCAGTCAGTGGCATGAAATGGAAGACCTTTCCTCCAAAGTGAACCTCTAGAAGAAAGGGCTCGCCGATGATAGCACTATTTGTTAGTTATTTTATTTTCTGTCTTGATCCTATTCGAACGAAAATTAAGAAGACGATTAGCTGAAAACATCATTCAGGTAATAATTGGAACAAGACTCCGTGCTATCTTATAAAATTAGGAGCATTAATATCGGATTGGGAAAGAGGTCTCTATTATTAATCTTTGATTCAGTGAAGAAGAATAGTAAAAATGAACAATAACAGAGAGCGTGTAAGATAATAAAATATCTTATACCTCTGTCTATAAATAGAGACCTCTTTTTATAGTATCATTGCAGTGTCTGTGCATGCATCTTAAAGCATGTACACATTTTCCAAAACTTTCTAAGAAAAAACAAGTCGAAAAATGTCTCTGACATCGTTTCTTAAGCAAGCACGCAAATTTTTTATATGACAAGCTAGAAGCTTTTAAAGTACGATTTATCTGCAGGACATTCTCTATTATTAGCGACACAAATTTCTAAAAAAGTATGATAAGACATGTTCGTGGGATCCGTTGTAGGCCGACGGAGGCTACTCGGTCAGGACGTCACCTGCTCGACCGTACTGAATAGAACTATCGGCCTCTTATTCACTCAGCCTTACTGTTGTTGAAAAAACGTATTGCATCCGATCAGACCTAAGGTCCGATCGGCTAGGGTGGTGGACCAGATAACTTAATATTTGGCTCTTAACCTCAGTTGCAAGTGCGGAGGGCGGTCGCTTGGACGATCTGGTCGGTCCTTCATGGCCACTTGGCTAATCTTGCCTGATTCGCAGTCCGTGATCTCGTAGTCTCCCCGACCCTATAATTTGTGACCGTTTGACTTTGACTTCCACATCAATCGATTTTCACTGCTTTGATATGTTTTTTTAGGGGATCATCTTCATCACCGTATCATAGCAATAGAATGATAATTTATTAGGTATTTTGCCTTTGAAAGTGACTATTTAGGGGAGGACAAGAATCTAGCAAATATTTCATTGCTACAAATTAATCTCCAGGCTATCTGTCCACGGAACAAGTAATATTAGTCTTGATCATTCGTGAGGAGGGCAGCAAGAACTTGTGAGAGCAGCATGCACAAATACTGCAACTACAGACACTAACATTTTCATTCAAGTGAATCAACCCACTCTGCAGGAGTAGCTCGATCGTGCCAGAGTATCTTGCACCACTATCTATCACCAAAAAATGGTATTAATTTATTGGATTGTGGGATTTGCCGCATGCTATTTTGACCCACCAATAATATCCTCGATATAGTTCGACCAGCTGTGGCCCCTAAGGAGTACTCGATCCATGTTTATGTGTGCAGTCGGTTACTCAACTTTTACTCGACTTCTTCACTCTGACTGCCCTTAACCAGGTGTCTAGTACGTCCAATCGGACCCTACGTCCGATGGGCGAGGGCACTTGGTTGAGATAATGGATGCTTGATTGCATATTTTCTCGTACTTCATCATTGATTATGCAATCCAATGTTGAGGCCATCCTAACCGGAGGGTCTTGTCGGGCATGCCCTTGGTTTAACACCCACGGTTCGCTCGGGATGGAGGTCCGATTGGCCTTTCTCTTGATCTAAATGATGTTGACCACCCCTTGATCTTGACTTTAACTTCCACATCAGCCAACCTCCTAGATCTTAACCCCTCTCAAAGGGGCTCACCATAAACACTGTATCATAGGCCTCCCCTTTAAGTTTAGTCAAAGGAGACTGTAAGTCCGACTAATTGGAGTCTGATGTCTGCCTAAGCATCTTATCCTCCAATCGGGAGCTTTTGTGCTATACCGCCGATCGGCTAGAACAAATATTATACTTACCATTCTTACCTACGATATTCTTGATGTTTGGTCAGGTAGTTCAGCGTCGTCGAATGGCTTAGTTTGACGAGATATACCCCCCCCCCCCCCCCCCTCGATCGGACATTCGCTTATAATATTTGCTCGGATTAAGCTGACGTCATCTTGAATCCTTGGAAATCGAGTAAATCACTTACCATTGATGTAAAGCATGTTGAGGACAACTTTTCATTTTAAGCTTGCTTATTGCCTCTCATCCTTCATTAATGCAACCTGTATTACATTGACACGTGTCACACCCCTATACATGAGAATATCTGATGTGACAAGTGACTATTGTGATTTGATGTGACAGCTACATTTTTAAATTGTAACAGTCTAGATTAAATCTCCCCTTTAATTTCTGGATTGACTGTCAATAACTAACACTAGGGTTTTTAAAAGATTCCCTCTTCGATGCACTGTAACACCTTCTCTACTCCTCTTCATCTTCTTCTCCTTCGTCTTCTACTTGTCATCAGCGATTAGCATTCAGTAAGTCTCCCTTTTTTTCTTTTTCTTCGATCTTCGATATTCTCCCTCGATGGCTACCTCGCCTACTCCTCCTCCTTCCATTCCCGTATCATGGTATACCTCTACTTCATCATTCTTCAATGGAGATGAAGTAGATCAAATGCAGCTCATGTATTGCATTCCTTGTAATTATCAAATTGTTATCCCTTCCGCTTATGATCATCCTCATACTCCTCCGAATGGTTTCATAACTTTCTTTAAAGATCAGTTTTATGTCGCCCTTCACTTTCCTCTGCATCCCTTTTATTCTGCCATTTGCGCCTACTTCCATATGCCCTACAACAATCAGTGTCTAACTCCTTTAGGCTACTATGTGAGGCAATAATACTATTCCACTTGTATAAGATTTTTCCCAAATTCCTGCATTTTTAACTACTTTTATTATTCAAAAAAATCTAAGCCATGCGTTTTTCTATTCCAAGCCTGAGTGGGCGTCGTATACTTCAAAAAAATGCCCTCTTCTAACAAGGGCTAGAAATCCCATTATTTTTACCTTTGACTCCCCGACCCAGTGGTCTTCCCGACCGATTGACAAATGAAGCTACTCAACTCTCCCAAACTAGGCAAATATCGTTGGGAGCCAGTCTACTTAGAAGTCGTTGCTCAGCTGACCAGCTTAAAGTTTCATATTCACACGTTATTGCTCATGGGTGTATTATATATATTTGGGCTAAGTCCCGTTCACACTCCGCTGCCTGACTCTTTTGGTGAGAAATCCCTCCATATATTGTTTTTGATTCTAACTGATTTTCTTTTCTTTTTGTAGCTAAGTAATGTGGAAAACTTTACTGAACGAGTCCACCAAATTAACTAATGAAGAACTTGATGTTCATGGAGCCGCCGAGCTAGAGAGCCACGAGATCTTGGCGGTCAGACCATTTGAAGGGTTAACCGTCGAAGAAGGAGTGAGCCAAGTAGTAGAGAGTGACGCAACCCCCTACATTGAGGAGTTGCCCCTTGAGCGCCCTTCCCTAATGCCCATCATAGTTCCTTTAGAGTCCACAACTTCGACTGAACCCTTGATCCACCGCCAACATCGCAAAAGATGCCGCATGGAGACTCCTATCCAATCGATGACCTTCGTCCCACAGGCATCCACTACCGCATCAACTGGGCGACCATCATCCGAGCAAGAAGAGAGTTCTACCTCAACGATTCCTAAAGTGGCGGTCGGTCATATCTCTACTACTTCCTCCAATTGGACTCCCTCACTATCCGAGTTGCCGACCGCTCCCCCTCCTTGCTCAACCCATTGCGTATTTGATGCCACCACCAACTGAACCAACGTAACCAGTATCAACGGTATGTTCATCTCCTCTCTCTAAATCTAAAGGTAAGTACAAATCCACTTTGACAAAGCCCAGTGGACCAGGCCAGCAGAAGAAAATATGGGTCATCCTTAGGCTGCCTAATCAGGACCTGCTGTCAACACATTCTGTCGAGTCCTTGGCTCTAGAGCACCATATTAGGACCCAAGGACCCTTAGCCTAGATTTGGGTAGATGCACGGGCCTGAATGGTTGTCAGTTCCTCTGAGGAGCTAGTCGACTGTTATAATCTACGGGCCATGGATGTAAGTCCCTTAACACTCTACTCTTTTTATTTATTCTTTCTAAGGCTTTTTCTATTTTGGCAGTTCTAGGTCAATGACTTAGCACTTGGCTAAAAATTGGCCCAGCTAAGCCATGAACACAAGAAGTTACAAGACTCGATTGGCCAAGTGGGCACCTCCAATGATCAATCCGATCGGCTTTCACAAGAAGTAGCCCAACTGAAGAGGGGGAGCTAGAGACCCAATCTGAGAAGTTACTCCGGTCCGAATAAGCATTAAGCTTGGAGAAAGACAAAAATCATGACCAAGTCATCCAGCTCGAAAGGCTAATGAAGCAGGCCGAACACTATGAGTCATGCATCAACTCGACTAATGCCAGAAAATTGAGGGCCATCGACAACTTAGATATTAAGAACAAGGAAGCCCACGCTCTAACCAAGAAGCTTGAAGTGAAGCTACTCTGCTCATCGAATAGGTTAGCTTAACGGCCGAACAAGTGACACAAGACCTTCAGCTCAGGGAGCATTAGAGGATCATTAATGAGAAGGACGCCGAGATGAATTCTTTGAAAGTCGATCTGGAGGCCTTTAAAGCTTAATTTGCCAAGTATAAAGAAGCATAGCCTAATCAATAGGAAGCCTTCAAAGTGGAGTACCTGCGCTCTTGAAGCTTCAATTAGATGTTGGCTAATCGGACAAACAAAATATTCAGATACGACTTTGATGGCATCATCAAATAGATGAAGGATGGCGACTATCTAGCCAAGGAGATCCCTAAAAATTTCATCAAGCATCAGAAGATCATGAAGATCATTCCTGAGGGCACCTTTGTCGACCATGCTTAACTTATCTTTTTAAAATGCAGTAACTTTGTAAATTTTTCTAACAATTTGTATTCCTATTAAGAACTAAATATTTTGCCTTGTCTGTGTGTATATAATGCTTCTAAGCTTTCAACACTTTATACCTTAGCATTTTACAATATTGCTAGCTCTCTAAAACTTACCCCAAATATATGATGAGAGTGTAGGACTTTAGGCGTGGGAGCAAACCCACTTATAACTCACCTGAACGGCGCAAGAGTTTGGGACTTGGGCGTGAGAGCATGCTCACTTATAACTCGCCCAAATGGCTCGAGAGTCTGGGATATAGTCGTGAGAGCATGATCACTTATAACTCGGTCAAATAGCACAAGAGTCTAGAACTTGGGTGTGAGATCATGCTCACTAATAACTCACTCGAATGGCGTAAGTTTGGGGCGTGAGAGCATGCTCACTTATGACTCGCTCGAGGGGCGTGAGAGTCTGGGACTTGGCTATGAGAGCATGCTCACTTATAACTCGCTTGAGTGACACAAAAGCATGGAACTTAGGCGTGAGAGCATATTCATTTATAACTCACCTAAATGGCGCTAGAGCCCGGGAATTAGTCGTGAGAGCATGCTCACTTATAACATGCCCGAGCAGCATGAGAGTTTGGGACTTAGTTGTGAGAGTATACTCACTTATAACTCAGTCGAACGACGTGAGAGTCTAGGACTTGGGCGTTAGAGAATGCTCACTTATAACTTGCCAGAGTGGCGCCATAATCTAGGACTTGGGTATGAGAGCATGCTCAGTTATAACTCACCTGAGCGGCGCGAGAGTTTGAGACTTAGTCATGAGAGCATACTCACTTATAACTCGGTAGAACAATGCGAGAGTCTGAGACTTGGGCATGAGAGCATGCTCACTTATAACTTGGTCAAACGGCGCGAGAGTCTAAAACTTGGGTGTGAGAGCATGCTCACTTATAACTTGCCTAAATGGTGCGAGAGTCTGGGACTTGGGCGTGAAAGCATGCTCACTTATAACTAGACAGAACGACGCGAGAGTCTGGGACTTGGACGTGAGAGCATCCTCACTTATAACTCGCCCGAACGACGTAAAATTCTGGGACTTGGTCATGAGATCATGCTCACTTTTAACTCATCCGAACGATGCGAGAGTCTGGGATTTGGGTATGAGAGCATATTCACTTATAACTCACCCAAGTGGCACGAGAGTCTGAGACTTAGGTATGAGAGCATGCTCACTTATAACTATTAGAGTGTATACTAAAAGCCTAGCTTTTGTATAAACATTTATTTAGAAATACAGAATCACAATGGTCAAATACCTACATTTATTTGTTAAATGTAGTTGTTCAATTAATTTATATTGTAGATAATATGGTGTGTGGTGTCACACACAGAAGATCATGTTATCAGTTCTTTATAAATTATAAACAGTTGCTCATGACTAAGATGGAAAAGAACAAACCATTGGAATAGTTTTAGTGTAATTAGATATTAGTTTATCTTGACTAATAAATTATACTAGTACACTCTAAGTGTATTGAGTAGGACCATTTTATGTAAGTTCTTTTTATACTGACTTGATAAAAGAACTAGACCTTAGTTATTATGGAAGTGTGTGCTCTTAATCCTAATATAATAACAAACGTATATATTTAGTATTTATTTCTTTGACTTATCAATGGGTGATATTTAGCTCGATAAATCAATAAGCCCGATAAGTTGGGAAATGATATTACTTATAGTGTGTGTTGTTGATTATAGAAGGAAACTGTGTCCTAGTAATCTAGGTTGAGAATGACCCCAAGGGGAGCTCATAAAGATTGTCATGTTAAACCTTACAGGTGGACTTAGTCTGACATGACGATAAGGTTGAGTGGTACTACTCTTGGACTAAGATATTAATTAAGTGAGTTGTCAGTAACTCATTTAATTAGTGGTCATTTGACATCTTAAATACAGGGAGACTAACACACTCATAATAAGAAGGAGCCCAAAATGTAATTTGGGATTGGTGCGGTAGTTCAATAATAATTCTTTAGTGGTATGAATTATTATTGATGAAATTAAGTTGTGTGTTCGGGGCGAACACGGGAAGCTTAATTTCATATGGAGACCAAAACCAATTCCTACTCTCGGTCCCTATCGTAGCCTATTGTATATAGAGATTTATACCCACCACATGCCCACTTCTTACTCACCTTTATACCCATCCTATTGGGGCCGACCAAGCAAGCTTGGAACCTAAGCTTGGGCCGACCAAGTAAATAGGATGAGTTGAGTTGGTGTGGTCGGCCCTAGCTTGAACCCAAGCTTGGTGTGGCTAGCCACATCATATTAAAAAGGGATTTTTATTAAAATTATTTCTTATGTGGATATCATGGTTTTAAAAGAGAGTTTGAAATTTAAATCTTTCCTTTTATAGCTTTTTACAAAAGATTAAGAAAAGATTTGAAATTTTTCCTTATTTGTAGATTGAAAGGTAGATTTTAATTTTGAGAAAATTTTCTTTTTTTAACCATGTTCATGATTTAAAAGAGAGTTTAAAAATTAAATATTTCTTTTATAAGTTTCTACAAAAGATTAAGAAAAGATTTGATATCTTTCTTTATTTGTAGATTGAAAGGAGATTTTAATTTTTAGAGATAACTTTCCTTTTTGGAAATCATCCACATGTTTAAAAGAAAGATTTTAATTTATAAAATTTCCTTTTTACAAACCATCATGAAGGGAAAAATTATTGGAGAATTTTTTTATAAATTTTCAGAAACAAATTAGGAAGTTTTAATTCTTGTGTTAATTAAAACTCTCCTTGTTTTAGAGTTTATAGTGGTCGGCCATGATATGTGAGAAAAGGAATTTAATTTTAATTAATTAAATTTTCTTTTTCATGGCAAAAGAATTAAGGAAGTTTTTATTTAAAATTCCTTATTTGCCAAGACCAAGGATTA
This sequence comes from Zingiber officinale, assembly GCF_018446385.1. NCBI lineage: Eukaryota > Viridiplantae > Streptophyta > Magnoliopsida > Zingiberales > Zingiberaceae > Zingiber > Zingiber officinale. The sequence continues at coordinate 25,767,620 of NC_055986.1, forward strand.
TAAAAGAGGGGGTAGAGGTGCCTTCATGGCTAACGATTCTATTCTTTTTCTCTCCCTCTTTTCCTTGGTGTGGCCGGCCATAAAAGTTTTATCTTCTTCCTTTTCTTTCTTCTTCATTGGCCGAGCCTCATCATCTCATGGAGCTTGAAGGTGGCCGGATTCTAGCTTGGAGAAGAAGGAGAGAAAGGAAGCATCCCTTGGAGCTTGGTGGTGGCCGAACCTCATCCTTTCATGGAGCTATTGTGGTGGTCGAATCTTGCTTGGAGAAGAAGGTGGCTTAGGTGGATTCTCATCTCGGTAGATCATTGCCTACACAACGTCCGGGATAAGAAGAGAAATACGGTAGAAGATCAAGAGGTTATTTGCTTACAAAGAAAGGTATAACTAATAATTATTTTCTGCATCATACTAGTTTTCTTTGTATAGTTATTTTTGGAAATACCAAACACAAGAGGCATATGATTCTAGATTTTTCGGATTTGTTTCGAATTTGTGTTTTCTTTGTTTTCGAATTTGTGATTCGATTGTTATTTTTGGTTAACCTAGAGTTATTTAAGGAAATTAAATATTAACTTTCCTTAAAAGGCTTTGTCTAGGCGATGGTGGTTGCTCCCATATCCAAGAATGTCATGTGTCTCGCCATGCAGTCCTGGAAGTCACTTTTGGAAATTAATATTTAATGGAAATAATAACATAGGTGGATTTGAATCAATAGTGTTAAGTTCCGCTTGCGATTCAAATCTAAACCATTAAGAACAGATAAGTTAAATTTGGAATCAATGATGTTAAGTTCCGTCTGCGATTCCTAATTTAACTTCTAAAGAACACAATAGGTTATTTAAGGAAAGGTTCGACACTTGTACAAAATTTTTGTACAGTGGAGCCGGTACGATTTTCCAAGGACTAACCAACAATAACTCACCCGAGCAGTGTGAGAGTCTGGGACTTAGTCATGAAAGCATGTTCACTTATAACTCGATCAAACATTGCGAGAGTTTGGCACTTAGGCGTGAGATCATGCTCACTTATAACTCACCCGAATGGCACGAGAGTCTGGGACTTGGGCGTGAGAGTATGTTCACTTATAACTTGCCCAAATAGCACGAGAGTCTGGGACTTGGGTGTGAAAGAATGCTCACTTATAACTCACTTGAATGACGCAAGAGTCTGAGACTTGGTCATGAGAGCATGCTCACTCATAACTCGCTTAAACAGCGTGATAGTCTGGGACTTGAGTATGAGAGCATGCTCACTTATAACTCACCCAAGTGACACGATAGTTTGAGACTTGGACTTGAGAGCATGCTCATTTATAACTCACCCAAACGGTGGGAGAGTCTGAGACTGGTTGTGAGAGTATGCTCACTTATAATTCGCCTGAACGGCGTGAGAATCTGGGACTTGGGCATGAAAACATGCTCAATTATAACTCGCTCGAGCGGCGCGAGAGTCTGGGACTTGGCCATTTTACACTTGAATCTGCCTTGAGAGTCTGGGACTTGGTTATTTTACACTTGAATCTACCTGCATTCATTGAATATAAAATTTTATAAATTACATAGATTCAATTTAAATGAACTATCAAGCCTAGTAGGGTCGTAAATGATTTGCACTCCAAGGTTGATCCAAGTTTCTTCAGTCTGAGTCTTACAAGTAGTAAGAACCCGAGATGAGTTTTTGTACCACCTTATATGGGTCGTTCTATGGCGGCTCCAGCTTGCTAACATCCCTGACCGACTTGACTCTTTTCTATACTAAGCCGCCAACTTAGAAAGATCTCGAAATGACCCACCGATTATAACTTTGCTTCATTCTTTGTCGGTATGTTGTTAACCGAGCGGTAGCCTTATCTCTGATTTCCTCCACTAAGTCTAGCTCCATAAGGTGCCAATCAGAATTTTCCTCGTCATATAATTATATCTTATCAGATTCGACACCAGCTTCGACGGGTACAACCACCTCTCCTCTGTATACTAGATGGAATGGGGTTATGTCTGTAGACTCTCAAGGTGTAGCGCGATGAGCCCATAGCACACTCAAGAGCTCATCCACCCAACTTCCTCTGAGATGGTCAAGGCGGGTTTTGAGTCCTCTAATCATTTCTCTGTTAGTGACTTCCACCTGACCATTGCTTTGGGGATAAGTCACAGACATGAAAGCTTGTAGTATGTCATAACTCACACACCATTCTCTGATTCCCCACCCTTGGAATTATCTTCCATTATCAGAAACTATCTTGTAAGAAATGTTAAACCAACACACTATATTCTACCATAAAAATTTGATAACCATCTACTCTATTATCTTAGCGAATGATTCCACTTCCACCGATTTGGAAAAAAAATCCACCATCACAAGTAAGAATTTCCTTTAATCGGATGCCATTGGGAAAGACTTTACGATATCCATACCCCATTTGTCAAACTAGCAGGAAACAATTGATGTATTCAAAGTTTCTATGGGTTGGTGCAGTATATTCTGATGCCTTTGACATGATAGACAAGTGGTGACCATCCGTGCTACATTCGCTTGCAAGGTGAGCTAAAAATATCCGGCTAATAAGATTTTGCAAGCAAGCCAATGTCTGCCCAGATGACTTTCACACAAACCCTGATATACTTCTTGTAAAATATATGGAATGTCCTCCGATCTGATACATTTGAGTGGTGATCTTAAAAAGACTCTCTTGTATGGATGATATTCGATCAATGTGAACCGACTGACTCTCTTTTTTATCATACAGGCTTCCTCCCGATCGTACAATAAATTTCCTGCTCGAAAAACTCTATTAGTGGACTTTGCCAATCGCACTGCATTTCTACTTCAATTAGTCTTTCAATATGAGTCATCAATAATGTTTTCTCAATTGGCTTGCTTAGCGATAAAGGGCTCAGCGAACTAGCTAACTTGGCGAGCTCATTCTCATATTGATTATCCGTTCAGGGAATCTTTTGCAATATTAATTCTTGAAATCCTAACTTCAACTTTCTTAACGCTTTTGCATACAATTTCAATCGTTCATTATTTATTTCAAAATTACTAGAGAGTTTCTGAGCCGCTAGCGGGAATCTGAATAAATGAAAATCCGGGTAGCTCCCACATGTTTAGCTATTTGCAGACTGGCTATCAGCGCTTCATACTCTGCTTCATTGTTGGTAGCTCGATAATTCAGCCAGATGGATAACTATATTCTATCCTCACGCGGTGATATCATGAGGATTCTCACTCCACTACCGTGGCTAGTAGATGATTCATCCACATAGATTTTTCAAGTTTCATCTGGCTCGAGATTTTATATTTCTGTCACAAAATCGGCTAAGGCCTGTGCATTAATGGTTGATCGGGGTTATACTGTATATCATACTCGCTTAATTCCATGGGCCACTTGATCAATCTTTCGGACATCTCAAGATTGATGGGTACTCAACCCAATGTACTGTTAGTTAGAATAATTATGGGATGAGAAAGGAAATAGAGGCGTAACCTCCGAGCAACTAAAATTAGCCCGTACGCTAATTTCTCGAGAGAAGTGTAGTGACATTTAGTATCTTTCAATAAATGACTCAAAAAATATACTGGTAGCTGTTCGTTGCCGTCCTGACACACCAACGCTGACCCGACAACCTACTCAGTGGAAGACAAGTATATCCAAAGTCGCTTGCTGACGATGGGCTTTGTGAGTATAGGTAAAGAAGATAAATAATTTTAAGCTCCTACAATACCTTGTCATACTCAGCATCTCAGTTGAATTTGGTAGCTTGGAGAGTATCTTGAAGAATGACAAGCTCCGATTGGACGATTTTAAGATAAACTGGGAGAGAGCAGTAATACGTCCAGTCAGATGTTGTGCTTCTTTTAGATTATGAGGCAGGGGCATATCTTGGAGAGCTCTTACTTTGCTCGGATTGGCTTCAATTCCCCTCTTAGTGACAATGTAACTGAGGAAGCATCCACTTTTAGCTCCAAATAAGCACTTGTTGGGCTTAAATTTGACTCCATATTTTCTCAAGGTCAGGAATGTCTCCTCTATGTTTGTACATAAATCAGCTACTCAGAGAGGTTTTATTAATATATCATCAACGTATACCTCCATGTTTCTACCGATCTGCCTTTGGAAAACCTTGTTCATGGGTTGTTGGTATGTTGCCCAAGTATTTTTCAGTTCGGACGACATGACGTTATAGCAGTAGGTTCCTTCTACAATGATGAAGATGACCTTTTCTCGATCTTCCAAGTCGAGCAGGATTTGGTGGTATCCCTGGTATGCATCCAACATACATATCAATTCACAACCAGCAGTAGAATCCATCACTTGATTAATGCGTGGTAGATGATAGTAATCTTTTGGACACGCCTTGTTTAGGTCCCTAAAATCCAATCAGACCCACCACCTGTTTCCTGAATTAGACACTAGTACTATATTTGCAAGTCAACTCGAGAATTGCACTTCTCGAATATGTCCAGCTTCAAGTAGCCTACCTACTTCCACTTGGATGATTAGGTTCTGCTCTGCTCTAAAATCACTTTTCCTTTGCTTTACCGGCTGAACGTTTGGTTGGACGTGTAACTGTATTTTATTATCATAAGCAAAATACCCAGAAGTTCATGGGTCGCCCATGCGAAAATGTCCTTATTATTTCTTTCGATTAACTGTGCCTTTTTCTCGAGACTTAGCTACGATGAAGGTAGTAGTTTCCGGCCGATCATGATGAATTTGTACTTCCTCATTTTCTTCATAGATGAAAGTTGGAGGAACCTCTTGGATTGCATTGACTTTGAGCCGCTGAACTTTCTGAGCGGCTCAAGACTCAGTCTTCACGATCTCCATAAAGCACTTGCGTGCTACGAGCTGGTCTCCTCTGACTTCGCCGATTAAGTTGTTTACTGGGAACTTAATCTTCTGGAAGAATGTGGAGATGACTACTCAAAATTTATTCAAAGCTGGTTGGTCAAATATCACGTTATATGCCGAACATCCACCACAATAAAATTCATCCGGCGAGTTCTCATGAGCAACTCTTCCCTAAGAGATATAGCCAATCAGACTTGCCCGATCGGCTATACTTCATTTCCCATGAAGTAATATAGTGGTGTTATCATTGGCTGGAGATTATTCTTGTTCATTTGAAGCTGATCGAATGTCTTTTTAAAAATGATGTTGACCAAGCTACCTATGTCAACAAAAGTTTGATGAATAGTATAGTTAGCGATCACAATTTTAATAATGAGAGCATCATTATAGGGTATCTCCACTCCCTTCAAATATTTAAGACCGAAACTAATTTCAGGTCCTTGTGCTTTCTCCTTGCTGCACTCGACTGCATGAATTTTTAGTCATCGTGCATATGATTTTTTAGCCCGGTTAGAATCACCATCAGTTGAGCCACCTATTATCATACCAATGTCCCACTAGGCGGTATTGCCACAGTTTTCTTCCTCCCAAGTTGATTGGGGCTATAGCCATTTGGTGGGTAGGTCTTTGGTTGTTCCTTTGTTGGGCCAAATGTTGGGTCTGATCGGCTAGTGTGTCGTTTCAACCTGGGGGTTTGTCCAGTTGGCGATAACCTTGGTGGTTGGGAGAGGGAGATCACTTACAGAATTCTTAATGCACAAGTCGTCATGGGACCGGGTTAAAATGGTAGCAGTCCTTTGTGTCGTGAGTCCCAGAGCGATGATAGATGCAAAACATTGGGGTCAAAGGTCGAGACTTGGGGACTCATGACTAATCGACTTCCACATGATGGACCACGTATGACCTCGACTCATACTATTATGGAGGAGGGACCGGTCGGGGCCCTTTAGGAGGCACATTGTTGGTGATCAGCACTCTGGAGTGGCGCCCTGCTCAAGAACTACTTCTTTCTTCCGAGTGGATTGAGTCTCTTCAACATCGATGTATTTGATGGCTCGCCCGAGCAGCTAGTCGAAATCCTTCGAAGACTTCCTAATGAGGGATCTGAACAAGTTGTTGTTCGTGAGTCCCTAGGAAAAGGTACTTACCAGAATTTCTAAGGTGGCCGAGTGGACATCCATGGTGACTTGATTGAATTGCTTAATGTAGGCCCTCAACGTTTCCTTGGGCCCCGACTTGAATGAGAATAAATTCACTGTCATCTTATGGTAACGACTACTGCTAGCAAAATAATAGAGGAAGGCCGTTTAAAAATCCTTAAAACTGTAGATGGACTCGGTTGGCAGTCGCTTGAACCATCTTTACGCTGAACCCTCCAAAGTAATAAGGAACACGCAGCACTTCATTCCATCCTTGTATTGGTGGAGTATGACCACATTTTCAAATTTTAGTAAATGGCCTTCAGGATCGGTAGCTCCTGAGTACTCCTTGATTGATAAGGATTGATAATGTTTCGGAAGTTTGACCTCTAATATCTCTTTAGAGCATGACGTGCTAACCCGATCGAGAGAGTCACTCGTCATGGAAGACTTTCCATTATGGATATCTCGGGTGGGGGCATTCTCGAAAGACGATCCCTGCATCTTCTCCGCTCGGCCCATCTCCTCTAAGGGTGTTCAGAACAACGCCCTGTGATATATGATTAGTGAAGGTAATTGTAAAATACCGAAAAATAGCGAATAATGATGAGGGAATTTTCCGAAATTTTTAGAAATTTTTCTGAAATTTTTCGAAGAACGTATGAATGAGTTTACGAGGATAAAAACGAGGCCCAGGGGAAGCCTGTTTAGGCTATCCTGATTTAACAAGGAAAAGTTTATTTCTTTTTTCTTTTAATTTTCTTTTTCCTTGTTTTTCTCCCGCGTGCTTCCCTCTTTCTCCCCTCTGCCGAACCCGACGCCATGCCCTAACCTCCTCGCGGCCTCCTTCTCCACACCAGCGACGTCGATTCCACAGCCCTAGCGCCGGCGCCGCCGCTTTTCTTCTCCTCCTCTCCTTTTATTTCTTCTCCTTTCTTCTCCGCCGCACACCGCGATCCCGACGCCACCACTGTGCCTGACGCACCGCCGTCGCCCTTTCTCGCGTCGCCTCGGTCGCCACAGCCGACGCTAGTGGAAGAGAGCAATGCCGAGCCACCCTCTAGCGCCGAGCAGCATCCCTGCCGACCACTATCACCCTTGTGTGTCGACGCCGCCGCCGACTCTCGACCCGAGCAGCGCCGCCGCGGTTTCCTCTGCCCTAGCCTCAGCCGACGCCTCACTCCGATGCCAACAGCCACCACCAAGCCTATTTCCCCTTCTGATTCTTCACTACCGGCCGAGGTTGCTGCTCTCCTCTGTGACAGTCACTGGAATTGGAGTTCTCTCCGGCCACCAATCCTCTTCTTCGGGTCGTGGACAGAAGCAAAGCATCCAAGCCGTTCCTGTGGTCCCATTTTGTTGTACCATGCCCTAGCAGTGATTGAAGTGGTAAGGGAGATTATTTTGTTGCTGGATTGCAGTTGTGATTTGTGTTTCTCATCTCGGTATTGTGATGATTGGGTGTGGGATTGCTAATTTAATGTATATGGTTTGGTGGACAGCAGCTTGCTCCGGCCACTGTTGTTTGCTGTCATCGCCGGAGAAGAAGGTCAGGTAAGGATCCTTTTAACTACAACAGTAATGTAGATGTAGATTTTTGGTATATTATTGTAAGGATTCCTAATTAGTGGAATTTAGATAATGGATCTTTGTGGTAGGTTATGGACTGCCTGATTAGTTGACCATGTGTAGATTAATTCTTATAGGAAGGATGATGGTAATATGATTAGGGTTTTGCCCTAATTTAGGGTTAGAGATTTTATTTAGCTATTTTGAAGGATTGTAGCTAAATAAAATATGTTTCTATTCGTGATATAGGACTTTGACGCGAGACGAGTATCTCAACGTCATATTTGGACCAGATTTGGACTTTTCGATTGGAGAAGGGTACCTCTTAACTTATATTTTATGATATTATCATTTGGATATGCATAGTATTTTATAGCTACAAGCAATGATCATGTTTGCCTTTGGTATGTCACAGTTTGATACCCATAGCATGTTCTGTTTTGTCGCTTGTTATGTATTCATGTCTATACCTTGTGATTATTGCCATGAGTACCTTAGTTCCTAGAGTAAGTGACATACCATGCTTTACTGAGTTTAGGACTAGATTCTGGATTTTTATTATCTGACATGTGTATCTATATTTTTATATCATACCTGATCTGTGTACCTAGACCTTTTGCTTTGATCCATGTACATTGTTGGTACATATTTTATGGAGGTGGATATGTTCAGGACCTAGGTTGTTATACCATAGAGGACCTGTATACCCTAGATCTGTGGATTTGACTTACTTGTACTAGGGTACATATTTTTATATATATATGTGGATTTGGTTCAGGATATTGTCATGCTTAGTTTCATGCACCATTCGCATGATTGCATGCTGCGTGATAGGCTGCTCCATTATTGTAGAGCATATCGCCAGTTTCATCACTGTTCGGTGCTCCGTTGGTCCGCTCATGGGTAGCGTGACGCAGCGTGGTAGCATGTCAGTTTTGCTCTGTTCGGTGCTCCGTTGGTCCGCTCATGGGTAGTGTGATGCAGCGTGGTAGCACGTCAGGGATCCCTTCCCGTCATGGTGTACCGGGAGATGAGAGCATTGCGCTCCCCCATTTATGATTTGGGGTAGGAGTATGTGTGTACTCCGACAGCATCCCGTCCATTCGGTCACTCATCAGGAGCAGTGACGTCAGAGTGCACGGTTGTCACAGCCCTACCCACTCAGTCTCACCATTGTGTATGAGATGACTGACTGGCGTCAGGGGTGACCATGTCATTGACATCATATGCATTTATTGTATTTATTTACTTGTGTTTGCTGCACTTATATGCTGCATTTTGGTGGATGCATTTGTTTGACATGCATACAGGAGGCATATTGTGTATATGATTTGACGACCCTTTTGTTCTGGATAGGAGTTCTTGGTGAGTACAGCTTCCTCAGTTACCTTTAAATTTTGCATATTTCCTATATATGCTTAGGAAGCTGTATTCCATGTTTATTACTGTTAGATATTTCTTACTAGGCATGTCTATAGGTATTCGCTGAGTTGTTGAACTCACCCCCATGGACACTATCTTTTTCAGGTACCAGGTTGGTTATGATGTCGCTTGGAGTATCCTGTCTGCTGGTCCCCATGTCACCTCAGAGGATCTATCGGTTTCATTTATGTTTTGTTTGTTTTATGTGTCAGTGTGTTTAGTTTGTGCTCTGGTTTTGCTTCTGGAGTTTTGAAGTTGTTATGTGGTATTTTATATTATTGTTGGTTGTGTAAGCCTAGCCGACTAGCAATTTTGTGTTTGGTTTGTATTTGATTTCGGTCACTTTTCGTTGTGTTTTGGTTTTGGTACAGCCGAGTGGGCTGCTTTACATATAACTGCGTGGTTGTGTTTTTATTGTATTAGCCGAGTAGGCTGTATCATATAACTGTGTGGTTGTGTGTATATTCCAGCCGCCTGTGGCTGATGTATATTGTGCATGTAGAAATGATTCAGATTGTCAACCGTACAGGGGAGGTGCTGCCGAAATTTCTTCGGACAGGGACTCCCCCGGGGCGTAACAGTAATATCGGTGGCAAATTGATCGGCGGAACCGTGACTCGCGGATAGGCAGTCGAAGGAAGCTAGGTCGGCTAGAACCCGGTCGGACCCTCCACTCAAATTCCTCGTTCAACGTGCTAGCTGGTTACGGATACCGCAGAGTTGTTCGACACTTGACAGTCGACTGCGGCTTGTTGCTGTTGCACCATCCTAGTAGCCCACAATTCTATCAACATCTCCAACTCTTCTTGTGTCAAGGTTTAATGTGGTGAGTCGTCCACTCTCGCCCATCTTCATGTCTTGGAGGCAAGTGAAGTTCCCATATACGACACCAAATATGATCCCGTCCAAATGCTGGGAAGATGACTAGCTGGGTACTCCGCTCTAGCGTTGACTGGATGAAAACTTATCACTGTCATGCGTGTCACAAAAAGTGTTAGTGTTGGGCTAGGGAAGGGGCCCCCCGACATTGACCCTCCAACACTCAAGCTAGTAGTCGAGTTTTTGAGAGGAATAGTGAAAAGAATGTAGCAAAGTGTGCGTAGAAAAATGTAGCATCACATACCTTCGCCTGCACAAATTATGATGCATTTTCAAAAAAGAGCAGGACATAAAGTGACCCTGATACCTTTCCTAAAATGAGTCCGCAAATCTCTGTGATTGGATAGGTTGGAAACTTCTAAAGTGAGATTTGCTTGTAGAATATCCCTTATCCTCTGTGGCACAAAAGACCAAAAATCATATGAATTTATTGGGTTGTGGGTCCATGTTTATGTGTGTAGTTGGTGACTCAGCTTTCACTCGACTTCTTTACTCTGACTGTACTTAATCAGGTGTCTAGTACGTTCGATCGAACCCTATGTCCGATCGACGAGGGCACTTGGTTGGGATAATGGATGTTTGACTGCATACTTCCTAGTATTTCATTGTTGATTATGTAATCTAATTTTGAGATCATCCTGACTGGAGGGTCCCTTCGGGCATGTCCTTGGTTTAACACTCACAGTCTGTTTGGCATGGAGGTCTAGTCAGACTCTCTTGTTTTAAATGATGTTAACCGCCTATTGACCTTGACTTTGACTTATACGTCAACCGACCTCCTGGGTCTTAACCCCCTCAAAGGGGACCCACCTTAAACACTGGATCATTAATCATACCTCAAGTTATGTAGTGAGAATGTCTTATATCATCCAAAGAACCGATGAAATAATCGATGAGATACATAGATGGATAGATGTTGTTGGATCGAGATGCGCTAGAAGAGGGGGGGTGAATAGCGCTCGTGGCTTTCACATGTTTCAAATTCGTAAATTGTTTGAGTTAAAGTAGCGGAAATAGTAAAGCAAATACGAACACAGAAAGAAACAGAATATTTACTTGGTTCAGAGCCTATGGCGACTCCTACTCCAAGGCTCGTGATCGTTGATCGTTTCCGGTGGGCAACAACTATAATATCAAAAATCTTTTACAAGCAAGTACAATTAACAATAATAACAGAATATACCAATGATAAGTGAAACATCAGATTTAGAGTCCTGGGTCGTCGGCGTCAAGTTGTAGCTTCATCGGAGCTTCTCGTAAGTAGCTGGATGCAAAAAGGTCGCTTAAGAATTGATATCTCAACTTGCTGCTCGAGAGCTCCTTTTATACACTACTAGAGGCACCTCCAACACCATTCAAGGCGCCTCCAACAAGCCGAGTCAGCCGCGTGGATCAGCACGGACCTGGTCGCAACTCATCCACTTGAAGGCGCCTTCAAGCCAATCCAGGGTGCCTCCAATCTCTGGTTCAAGGCGCCTCCAGCTCCATCCGAGGCGCCCCAGCACTTCCGTGCATACTTCAGCTCCTTTGCACCCGAGGCACCTCCAAGCTCTATGGAGGCGGCTCGAACACTGTTCATCCCAGGCTTAGCTTATTCCTCTTATACCTACAAGACATGTTAGTCCCAAAATAGCAACATACCCTGCAAGACAATGTTAGCATATAAATAACAGTATGAATATTGAGTGTGACAGTCATTGGACTGTCTAGGTCTGACTTCGGATCTCCGACCGGAAACCCTAGGTCGACCCAACTCCTACTGTTCCCTCTGCGGGGAATGCGTCCTCACCTACTCCCCTCAGGAGAGATTACCTGGTGCCAGTCTGGTCCTCTAGACCGACTGGACTTTCTGTTTAGGGTTACCACCCCTAGGACCTAGGGTTACCGCCCCCTAGGATTTTTCTCCACCTAGGGTTACCACCCCTAGGACCTAAAGTTACCCCCCCCTTAGGATTTTCCTCCACCTAGGGTTACCACCCCCTAGGACCTAAGGTTACCACCCCCTAGGGTTTTCACCTTGCCTAACCGTAGGTAGGACTTTTGCCTAAGAATACTTAGAACTTTCCTGCAATCTTCATCAGACATGTTAGATCACAAATAAGCTTAACTTTGACTCCTTTGCCATTATCAAAACTTAGGTTCAATCGTCGGATGCTTTCCGCACCAACAATCTCCCCCTTTTTGATTATGACAACTGAAATTCAAAGTTAAGTAAAATAGATGCATAAGTGATCTTCAAAGTTTAAGTAAAAAACCATAAACAAGCTTAAGTAAATAAATTTGAATGCGAGTACAACTTAAGCTAAAACATATTTAAACTTTTAATGACGTATGTAAGACTCCCCCTTAGTAAGAGCTCTTTTTTATTTAAATTTTAGATTTTGCTTTTTGAATTTTTCCTTGAATTTCCTACTCTCCCCCTTTGCCATGTATCAAAATAAACAAGGGAGTAAGAAGGAATAGTGATTAATGGGCTTGTTTAGAAAAGATAAAGGCTTTTAACACTTTGCTTTTAGGAGTTAATATTATTGCAAAACTTTTAGCTAAGTGAAACTTTTAGAAATTAGGTTTGAAAAAGTGACTTTAGCTAAGGAAGATTTACTTTGAAAAGTCACTCAGCTAAATTTGAAAAAATATTGAAAGTCTTGAAAAGCTAGGTAAGCTTGTAAAAATGCTTAAGTTAAATTTGAAAGGCTTTGTTGAAAAAATATTTCGTTAAAATCTTAAAGCCTTTTTGAAAGACATTTTCTTTATTTCGAAAAGCTTTTTGAACAATATTAAGTTAAAAATTAAGATGACTTTTTCGAAAAATACTTAGCATAATTTTAAAAGAATCTAAGAGATATTTAGCTAAATTTTGAAAGAAGTTAAAAGATACTTAGTCTAGAAGGCTTTTTGCAAAGAGAATTGAATTTTGAAAATACTTAGCAAAGAAGGATTTAAAATACTTAGTTAAATTTGGAAACCTTAAAAATAGTATTTATCAATTTTTTTTTAAAAGACTAAGTTTAAAAGGCTTTTTAAAAAAAAAATAAGCTTGTAAAGTTGCAACTAAGGCCATTTTCACTTTTAGAAAAAAAATTTTAAGTCCTAAAGTCCAAGCATGAGTAACTTAAGAATATTAATATTAATCCCTTAATCCTCTTGACCGCATGTCTAACCATTTAGCTACTAGTTGATTACCTAGAGAGCAACAACACTACAAAAAAAATAGGTCTTTAGGTGCGGTTTTAACAAACTATAGAAGTGGTTTTCAACCGATCCTAAAGCTTTTGAATCGGTTACTTGACCGATCCAACAGCTTGCGCTCCTAGAATCAATGGCATTGGTTATAGCAACCAGTGGTGAAAACAGAACAACCGCTGCTGATGTCTCTATAGAAGCGGTTATTAACCGCCTTAATAGGTTATAATACCAGCGGTCCTTAACCTATCCAAATGTGGTTTGATGCGGCTGCTAACCGCACTTGTTAACTACTACAAATGCGATTAATGACCATTTCTATTGGTATGTAGTAGAAGCGGTTATTAAACCGATTCTGAAGTTAAATAGTGTAGTGGTTGGTAACCGCTCCAAAAGTAATTCAGCAGCAGTTTGTAACCACTCCTGCGTACCATGGTTAGGAGCGGTTATTAAGCCGCTTCTAAATTTATTTACCTGGATCGGTTATTTACCGCTTCTAATAAGTGTATTAGCAACAGTTTAAAACTAGCCCTGTTTCAAATGATGGACCCCAATGAAGCTCCTATAATCATTCCATTTTTCAAATATTTATTTACAAAATCTTTTGAATTCCTAATTTTTAATAATCAATACAAAACATTCAACAAAAAAAATTAAAATACCAATAGATTAACCAACAAAACATTCATATTAAATCTTTCAATTCACCAAACCAATAAGAAATTCATTTATAAAAATTTGCATACCCAAAACACCACCATATCAGCAATAAGTACGAACTTCTTTTACAAAAATCTGCATACCCCAAAACACCACCATATCAGTAACAAGTACAAAATTCTTTTACAAAAATGTGCAACCCCAAAACAACATAACACAATAGCACTAACAAGTGGCAACATAATTTAAAGAAAGTTTTCTCTAAAACGTTTATCTAATTATTAGATGGATCTGTTGGTGGTGGAGGTGTAGGATCATTTCCTTTTGCATTTGGTGGAGCATCTATATTTCGTTGCATAATCTCTACCATTATAGTCGCCATCTATTTAAAAAAAAAAGATATTAGTTAAAATGATGCATGTATTTATATATTTTTGAATTGTTCGATTGTTACTAATAAATATTAAATATTTTTATTACCTGTGCCGGTAACAATTCTGGGCCACGAGATCCCCCAACAGCTCCGGATATCATACTCTGCATAATATGTGCAAAATTTTGAAGTTGTTGGTCATGCATTTGCTTTATCATTTGCTCTGTTTCTATTCGCCTCTGTACTTCCCGTGCCTCCATTTCTTTTATTTTTTCTTGCATTTCCTTGAATTCAGCTGTCATATTTGAATTAGAGTGATAACTTGGTGTATAGATTGTGCGCTTACACAGCTCAGGGAAAACTTGGCTAGGAAGTGCACCACCACCTAAACATCGAACTCGGCCAGAATGTTCGGGTCCAAAAACATCACTACAAAAAAAAAATACTTAATATCGTATAATTGTAATAACTTTAACTACCATAAATAAATAAATAAATGTTAAGAAATTATAACCGAAATGCGTCCTCATGCACTTCTGTAGGTTGAGTTCCCTCAGGCTTGTCTTGAAGTCGACGCCGCACAGCTTCATCTAGTAAAGCCTATCAAAAAAATATTTGATGAAATGCGAAGAATACTAAGAAATAAACTTGAAAAATTAAAAGAAATTACTACCTCAACTCGGATCACTTCATCATCAACAGGAGCATCTCCTTTCTTTTTACTTCGACGACTTATTTTTATTATCTCAATGCGAGTAGGTTTTCTCCCCTTTTCCTGAAACTACTTATGAAAAAATCATTTTTAGATCAAGTGTCAAGTAACATTAACAAATATTGTGGATTTTTATCAGTGAATGAATATTCAAAGAGATGAATTATGAAAGGAATTGGAAGGATTTTAATGAGAAAACCTTCTAACTAAATATGCATAAAGACCACACAAAAAAAATTACTTTATTTATGTTACTTTAAGGCACTTCACATCTCTATAATTGAAATAAATTTTGACTCTAACTAATTACATCACATTAATAATATTGTACAGAAAAACACAAAACATATATCAAATCATATTCTTTATCAATTAAATAAGTAACTAATCACAAAAAAGGAAATTATAGTATTAGGTAGCAAAACAATCATAATCGATCACTATCATGACATATTAAGTAAAATCATAGAACTTCAGTAGTTTAGGATTATCATGATCTACACAATAAATGGATTATGTGAATTTAGTTGTAATAACAAAACACAATTTGATACTTACAAATTTATGCTCCAAGGATGGAATATTTGTACGACCCAGCGCATGACTCCCTCTTTTTTTCTTCGCATTTTCTTGATTAATTTTTGAAATTTTCTAAAAAAAAATTACATTTAATTTGACACTAGTCATATATAAAAAAAACAATCAATATATTTACTACCTCATTAGTGTTCCAATAATGGCACAATGCTTCCCAAACTTCAGGAGTCAACTTTTGAGGAACTGGATGAATGGAAACAAGCTCATCCAATGGAATATTTGGATCATAAGACTTAGCTTTGATTTCAGTCCTCCATCGCCTCCATGCTGCCCCCATCATTTGCATAATAACATCTCGATGGCGATCGGGAATATCAAAACGTGCCTATAAATATTAATAAATAATATGAAGGCATTAAATTCAAATTTAGAATTAAACACTTAACAACTTACAGTCACTTTTCTCCATGCATCATTCAAGCGTTTTTTGGGCATCTTTCTCCAATCAAGAAAACTAAGGGGCAACAAGTTCCCATTTCTAGCGATAGTACCCACAAAATTGGCAACAAAGAAATATACTAATATATAATATAAACGAAATGATCCCTGCACTTACAATTTTCTTCGATGTAAAGAGGAAGAAGAAACACTGGATTCTTGGGGTCTCTCGGCGTCGCTGCTTCTTGTAGCGATTTCAACTCACAGCTGTGAAGAGAGGAGTTGCATATTAAAAAAAATACAGATAAGTACGCTAAGCCTTAGCTTCTAGAACCTTAAACCTTAGGATTCCAACCTTGTTATTTATTCAAATAAGTGCACAGAAGGCACAAACACAAAAGGATATTCATCAAATTAAAAGGAACATTCAAAAACCAAAGAATGGAGCGAGTGATAATTGCAAGGAATGACTATACCTTGTTCGAACGAAGGATTAACGGAGATTTAGAGCTTCTCGGTGTGAGTAGAGGAAGAAGAAGGGTTTTTCGGCGGGAATAGAGGAGAGGAAAGGTCGCGTGAGATGGGTTTGCGTTGAGGAAGTTTGGGAAAAGAAACCTAAGGAGAATAAAAATAAAAAAAAGAAGGAAATAAAATGATATAAAGAAAATTAAAAAAAATATTAAGTACGGCTATATTAAAATAAAACAAACAGATTATAAACTCATTTTAATTATTGATTAACAATTAAATAATTAAGATTGGTCATGCGTTGATTAAAAGTTTAATTATATTATAATAATTATTAACTAAATTTTTTATTTTTTTCGACAAACAAAATTAAATATTACCATATAAATTTAACTATTACGGGTAAAAAATTACACATGGTCAAATATATTTGGCTAGTAAAAAATTAATTATTACTAGCCAAATCAAATTTTAGTTAGTAAACAAATTAAATATTACATACGATCTAATTTTGATAGGTAAACATTACCTACCATATTAAACTTACGTCAATAATAAATTAAAATTGCCTGCCAAATAAATTTTTGTCGATAATTAAAATTATTTATTAGCAAAAGTACAATTTAGCTAGTAAATCTTTTATTTACCAGTCAAATTCAATTTAGACGGAATATTTTCGCTAGTAAACACAACTTTTCCCATAGTCAAGATTGTATAGACAGGGATGCAATCGACCCATAAAATAAATATTTAAGGGTTTTTCTGACATAATTTTTGCCGCAGTTACATACCGCTACTAATTAAATGTTCTCGTTACAACTGTAGGAGCGGTTATAGAAACCGATTCTAAAATATGTCTTTTGTCGCAGTCACAAACCGCTTCTAATATTGATATCATGTAGCGACCACATTTGGCAGCTGCAAATTATATAATTTAGAGTCGGTTATGTGAACCGCTGCAAATCAAGATATATAGCAACGGTTTCTATAAAACCGGTTCAAGCCATAAGAGCGGTCATTTGACCGGTTCTAAAAAACCGATGCTGAAACCTCCATTTTTTTGTAGTGCAACTTTCACTTGGTTAGTCAAGTTAAGTTAATTAATCCAGTTAGATTTGACTAGATCTGGATAACTTAACTTGATTAATGTAATGTTGGTTTTAATGCCCAGACTTACTGCGATGTATTGAAATAAGCATTCTAAAGTCTAGGCTGTACCCTATGCATCTCACACCGTTCTAAGTTTTTCAACCACAAACAAGGTAAGCCTAGTGTGCTTGTGAGATTCTCTGGCTCAATCTAGGGGAACATGATATCTAATGGTAAGCTCTAGACTAAGTCCAAACTTAGAAAGTCTAATAAAATTTGAATTTTGAAAACATTATTTTTCCTAAAATTTTAAAAACCAATAAAAGCAGGTTGATTTGACATAAATAAGTTCAATTCTACTAAACACATTCCTATTTGTCTTCTGAGTGTACTGAACTCAAGTTAGGGTAAGGGCTTTGTGAATATGTCAGCTAGGTTTGATTTGGACTCAATGTAGTTAAGTACAATATCACCCCTAGCTACATGATCCCTTACAAAATGGTGTTTTACTTCTATGTGTTTAGTTCTTGAGCGGTGAATTGGATTCTTGGTTAAATTAATTGAACTTATGTTGTCAATTGAAATTTTAGTGTTCTGATATTCTAGTTGGTAGTCTTTTAGAGTATGCATCATCCATAATAATTGAGATGCACATTCTCCTAGGGCTATGTACTCAGCTTCAGTGGTAGATAGGGAAACACAGTGTTGCTTTCTGCTAGACCAACTTACTAGACACTGACCTAGAAATTGACAGCTACCACTTGTGCTTTTTCTATCTAGTTTACACCCGGCATAGTCTGAATCAGAAAATCCAGTTAAGTCAAGGGTGCAAGTCCTAGGGTACCATAATCCTATATTTAGGGTTCCCTTAATATACCTTAGTATTCTCTTAACATAAGTTAGATGTGACTCTCTTGCACAAAATTGATATCTTGCCCACATGCCTACTGTAAAAAGAATATCCGGTCGACTTGTAGTTAGGTACAGTAGACTTCCTATCGCACTTCGGTAGTATTTCAAGTCTACTGGCTTTCCTTCTAAGTCTGAGTCAATTTTGATATTAGTGGCCATAGGTGTATTAATATTTTTTGAGTTTTCCATTCCAAACTTTTTAATTAACTCTTTAGCATATTTAGTTTGGAAGATGTAAATTCCATCTTTTGTTTGCTTTATTTGTAGACCTAAGAAAAAGTTAAGTTCTCCTACTAAACTCATTTCAAATTCATTTTCTATTAGGTTTGTAAATTCTTTTAAAAATTTTAAATTTGTTGATCCAAATATTATATCATCTACATAAATTTGGGCTATGAAAATGTCTTTTTCTAAGGTTTTCACAAAAAGGGTTGGATCTACCTGACCTTGGTGGAATCCTTTTTCTAGTAAATAATTAGACAACCATTCATACCAAGCCCTAGGAGCTTTGTTTTAGTCCATATAGTGCCTTTTTTTAGTCTAAAGACATGACTTGGATGTTTTAAGTCCTCAAATCCTGGGGGTTGACCTACATATACCTCTTCTTTAATAAATCCATTTAGAAATGTGGATTTCACGTCCATTTGGTATAACTTGAATCCTTTGTGTGCTGCATAGGCCAGCAGCATCCTGATGGATTCAAGTATGGCTACAGGGGCATAGGTCTCATCATAGTCTAACCCTTCTACTTGGTTGAACCCTTTGACTACTAATCTAGCTTTGTTTCTAACTATATTGCCCTGATCATCTAATTTGTTCCTAAAAACCCATTTAGTATCTATTATTGTTTTGTTAATGAGTTTAGGCACTAATTCCCAGACTTGATTTCTTTCTAATTGGGCTAACTCTTCTTGCATCGCTAAGGTCCAGTCTGGGTCTGGTAGGGCCTAATCTACAGTTTTGGATTCAATCTTGGAAATAAGGACTATCTGACTTAGGTTCCTATATGATGACCTAGTTTTGACTCCTTGAGTTGGATCACTCAAAAATTTGATCAGATGGGTGATTTGTACTTGTTCTAGTTGGACTTATGTTTGGGTTAGTAATTGGTTCTTGGGAGTCACTAGGTTTAAGTGTGTTTTCTTCATCTTCTATATTTCTTGAGTTAACATTTTCTGGATTATTATTTTCATTTATTATATTGGGTAGATTATTTTCTTCATCAAATATTACGTTTATTGTTTCTTCGACTTTTAGAGTATTTTTGTTGTATACTCTATATGCTCTACTGGTTGTTAAGTACCCTAAAAATATTCCTGGGGTTGTTTTTGATGAAAATTTTCCTAAGTAGTCTTTAGTGTTCAAGATGAATACTTTACATCCAACCACTTTTAGATAGTTTAAATTAGGGATTTTATTATAGAATATTTCATAGGGTGTTTTATTTTAAAATTTGTTAATTAAAATTCTATTTTGTATATAACATGTTGTATTAATCGCTTCAGCCCAGAATTAATTAGATAAATTATATTCGTTTAACATGGTCCTAGCGGCTTCTTGTAGGGTTCTGCTTTTGTGTTCTACTAGACTATTTTGTTGGGGGGCCTAGGGCAAGAGTATTCATGTTTATACCCATTAATTTCACAAAATTCAATAAAGTTATGATTTTCAAATTCTCCCCCATGGTCACTTCTGATTCTTTTTATTTGAGTGTCTTTTTCATTTTCTATTAATTTACAAAAGATTTTAAATATTTCAAAAGTTTTATCTTTAGTTTTTATAAATTTTACCCAAGTAAATCTTGAGTAATCATTGATTATTACTAAGCAATATTAGTTTTGCTTAGTGACTTGGCTCCATACGAATCAAACAAGTCTAAGTGAAGAAGCTCAAGTATTGAAGTTGTTATATTTAGGTTGGTTAACTTATGGTTTGACTTGGTTTGTTTACCTTGTTGACAAGCATCACATGTTGAGTTATCAATGAATTTTAATTTGGGTAGACCTCTAACTAGACCATTTTGACTCATTTTTGAAATGAGTCTAGTATGAGTGTGACCCAGTCTCCTGTGCCACAACTCAGTTTCCTCGTGTTGTGTCAGGAGACACTTTGTTGAGGATGTTGGTCGGTTAATTGTGTAAACATTATTTCTCCTAATGCCCTTAAGTATGATTTCAGGGTTATAAGCATTTTTAACTGTACACCCAGATTTGGTAAAGTTAACTAAGTAACCACTATCACATAATTGGCTGATGCTGAGTAAATTAAAGTTAAAATTTTCAACTAATAAAACTTTTCGAATAATAAAGTTTGAATTGAGTTCGATGTTACCTCTTCCAATTACCTTAAGTTTACCATCGTTGCCGAATGCAACTGAGCCTAAATTCTTTAATTTGAGCTTTGTGAACTTCAATCTATCTCCAGTCATATATCTGGAGCATCCACTATCCAACATCCATTGATCCAATTCCTACACATAAAGTATCTAAATAAGAATCATTTTGATGAAAAGATAGTTCGATTGAAGTTAGCTCCCTAATGAGTGATTGTGAGATGATTTATTGATTTAATCTAATTGGATTTAAATAAGTTTTTGGTTAAGTTAATTAAATTGGTTAAGGTAATTTGTGAACTTTTTTTAAAATAATTTTTGAATTTGATTTGATTTGATTTGAATTAACTAGTTTAGTTTTTGATTTACTTTTAATTTGACTTAATTTAATTTGATTTAATTTTGATTTAACTTTAATTTGATTTAATTTTGATTTAATTTGATTTAACTTTAATTTGATTTTTAATTATTAATTTAATCCTTAGTCATCTCACCCGATCTAAATTTCAAATCAGGGAATCCTATAATTTTATGAGATGAATTGAGTTCAATTGTAGGGTTTGGGTTAACTTTGTGTTAGATTCAGGTTTAGTTTTGGGCTCAACAAATAGACATTCTTTGGATAAACTTCTGGGCTATGGTGAGTCACTTGGATATCATTAAAGTAACCATGCCTTCGAGGTTTTCCAAATAGTCCTATCCACTGAACTTAATACAAAACCTTGGTCTAACTAGTTAAGATCCATAAAGGGTAGTTTCGGTTAGTTCCACTTAGTCAAATGCACCAGGTCGAAGTCATATCTTCCTAGACATGCATAGACTAAACTTCCCTAACGTACTATCATCCAAAATTTCACCAGTACCATAGGTCAAGTTAAACTTGTTCCCTTTTTAATTAGTTCTAATTACCCTGCCGGGTAGCTTGGTTTGGCTTACCTTGCCAGGTAGATTAGTTTTGGAGATGCCAGCTATTACGGAGCCTCCCCCTACGAGGTTGATTTACCTTTTATGATTTAATTTATAACTTAGGTTTTTAATTTAATTTTAATTTAACTTAATTTAATTTTTAATGATTTTCTTTTAATAATTTATCTTTTTATTAATACAGTTTTTATTTTGGCTCCCCCTGAATCATAGCCTCGATATGATCTATCAAGATAGTGTACTTGATCCTTGGGGACTCAATATTGATCAAGTCCAACTTGATTAACTAAGATGGACTTAGGTACTCATGCTTAGACTATTTTACTATTTGGTTTGTTCACTAAAGATAAATAAGATCGAAATTTTCTATTTACTTTGAATCTTAGTCTGGATCGATTGTAAACGACTTTCTATTTTCCAAGAATTAGATCAAGATTTTTGGAACCCAAAATGAACCATTCCAACGTAGTCTTCAAATCCTTGATTTGACTTTTCAAGCTGGAATTCTCTTCCTCAAGTTTTTGGACTTGAGTTGAGGTTCCAGTTTGAACAGATTCAGTCAAGGATTCGTTATTGGTTGCTTCTTTAAGGGATGTTACCTCCTTTAGAAACGACTTGATCCGAACCTTGGACTTAGCTATTTTACGCATTAAATAATTGATTAAACTGTAAAGACGATTCGTGCTTACAGAGGGGTTTGACCCTTCGGAAACGGATACAGATTCGTGGCTTCTCTCGGACTCGGCTTCCGATTCATCCTCGCTTCCGAATTCGTTGGTGTGGACCCGGGTCGTCAACGCGAGAAAACTCGTCTGCTCGAGTTCTTCGTCGTCGTCTTCCTCGGAAGAGGACTCGTCCCACGTCACCTTCAGGGCCTTCTTTCTCCTTGGTTTCTTCAGATCCTTCTGGTTCGGGCAGTTCGCCTTGATGTGCCCCTTCTGATTGCACTCATAGCACGTCACCTCGAATTTGACCTTTGAGCTTGATTAGGATTCTTTGGATTGGATGGCCTTTCTGACATCCTTTTTGTTGAAGCCCTTCTTTTTGTAGAGTTTCTTCACCAGGTTGACTATTTCGGTTATGAGCTCGTCGTCGTCATCGTTCGAATCAGGTTCTTCTTCTGACTCCGGTTCGGTTTTGCGTTTTGTTTTCGATTTGCATGCTCTTCCTATACCTGCAACCAAAGCCAACCCTTTCTTGGCAAGGCGTGCATTAATCTGCTCATGCAACTCAAATTCGAAGAATAATTCATCAAATTTAATACAAGAAAGATCCTTAGAAACCTTGTAAGCATCTACCATTGATGCCCACAAGATGTTCCTCGGAAAACGGTTCAGAGAGTACCTGATTATGCCCCTGTTCTCCATCTTCTGTCTGATCACATGAAGATCGTTGAGTAGATCTTGTATCCGGGCATGGAGTTTGGTCACCATCTCACCTTCCTGCAATTTAATATTGTATAATTTATTAAAAATTAAGTCCCTCTTACGTACCTTGGTGTCGGAGGTCCCTTCGTGAAGCTCGATCAACTTCTCCCATAGCTCCTTGGCGCTCGAGAATGGGCCGACGCGGTTTAGCTCCTCCTTCGTCAATCCACACTGGAGGGTGCACGTTGCTCTGGCATTTACCTCCACCTTCTTGATTAATGCTGGTTCCCAGTCTTCGCAGGGTGTTGGTTTGCCATCTCCGTCAGTCGGTAGTTCAAACCCGGTCTTGACGATCATCCACATCTCGAACTGGATCTTCAAAAAAATTTCCATCCTGCCCTTCCAGTAACCGAAGTCTTCTCCGGTGAAGAGCAGGGGACAGACAGTGCTGTAGCATTCTTGTCGGGCCATTTAGATCTGACACAGAAAAATAACAAAAGAATATCCTAGGACTTTATCCTGGATTAGTAATGCGGTATGAAAATAAGGGTAAATTACGTTCTCAAGTGGTGTTGCACCGACTTTGAGAGAAGAATTCGATAACGAAAAGAACTTGATCAGAAAATAACAATTATGCTAATTCCAATCGACTCCAAAAAATAGAAAACACCACGAAAGAAATGCATGATTGGTGGTTGCACCAGATCAACGCTACCCCGCTCTGATACCAATTGTTGGATCAAGATGCGCTAGAGGAGAGGTGAATAGAGCTCGTGACTTTCACACATTTTGAATTCGTAAATTGTGTTGGTGCAACCTTAGGTCAAGGTTGACCTGGTTGACCCGACTCGAGTTGACGTGACTCGAGTTGTATTTTGATGTTTGACTTGGGAAGATTGTCGGTGCAACCTTAGGTCAAGGTTGACCTAGTTGTGTTGCATGTTGATGTTTGACACTCGTGAGAGAGTTCTATTCTTGATGTGGGACAAGAATAGATGTTTGGGAGATTGTTGGTGCAAGTAGCACTGGTTAGGATCGATGGTCGCGGAAAAAGTCAGCGGGGAGCTTGGCATGGAAAAGTCAAGTATGGAGACTTGCATGGAAAAGTCCAAGCAGGGAGCTTGGCACGCGAAAAGTCCAAGTATGGAGACTTGGCTGGAAAAGTCCAAGCAGGAGCTTGGCACGAGAAAGTCCTAAACGGGATGTTAGGCGGTTGGAAAGTCCGGTGAGTGAAGCGGGGAGAAAGTCCTAACTGGGATGTTAGGCGGTGTGGAAAGTCTGGTGAGTGAAACCAGCGATGGGAAAGTCCTAATGGATGTTAGGCGGTGGGAAAGTCCTAGCTGGGATGTTAGGCGGTTGGAAAGTCTGGTGAGTGAAACAGGCAAGGAAAATCCGGATGGATCGGGGATGATCGGACTTGGTGTTGAAAAGTCTAAGTGGGTCAAAGGATTGACGGGACACTTAGCGGGGAGCTAGCAGGTCAAGGGAGTGACCGGATGCTAGGCATGATGTACCAACAGTCAAGGTTGGCCGGATGTTGGTGTGGAAGCCTTAGGTTTAGGGTTGAAAAGTTTGGATCGGGCTGGAGACCGATCCAATGATATAGCTCATCCGATCGGTCGGTGACCGATCGGTGACCGATCGATATGCTATCGATGGTTATCGATCGGTGGGACCGTCGAAGGAGATCGATGGCGGCGGAGAAAAGCTGATCGGTCCGTAGACCGATCGGGAGGTTCGATCGGCGTGGACCGATCAGAGGTTTCTGATCGGTCCATGGACCGATCGGGGACGGAACAGAAGAAGGCTTCTTCCGGTTTGTAGACCGATCAGGATGTTACTGATCGGTCCACAGACCGATCAGGTTCTAGCCGTTATGACGCAACGGCTAGTTTCTTCATTGTTTCTTCTTCGCAGGTATAAAGACCGAGAGCTTCTGTGGTTTCTTCTTCTTCTTCCTTCGAGTTCTCTGCCAAGCAAGCTTCCGGTGCTCGAGCTTTCTTTGAGCTCAACCGCACGAAGCTTCGTGTGAGCTTTCCCGACAGTTTTCTGCTGGCTTGCTTGTTGCATCTGTCCGTGGAGTTGCTACTTCATCCGGGACCTCAATCGACGAGGAGGCAAGCTTGTTTGTTTACATTCATTTTGTTCTTGCTATTCTCTTGTACTCTTAGCTTGCTGTTGCAAGTGATTGTGGCGAGGTTTCTCCACCCACAAGGAGTTGATATTAGCCGGTTCTCCGGGGACTCATCCACCGACGGATTGATAGGGCTCGTCCACCTTACGGACACGCCGAGGAGTAGGAGTATCATCTCCGAACCTCGTACATCGCTGTGTTAAGGTTTGATTTTCTTCTCCTTCGTTTCTTTGTTGTATTTTCCGCTGCGCTAACCTAATCGTAGGAAGAAACGCGATCGATTTGGGGCGGCTATTCACACCCCCCTCTCTAGCCGAGTACGAATGATCCTAACAAGTGGTATCAGAGCGAGGCCGCTCTTCATCGGATCAACACCCGTGGGAGCAAAGCTAGAGAATGGATCTCTATGGAGAAGATGTCACCATTCCACCCTTCTACGAATGCGGCGACTTCGCGTATTGGAAGGTAAGAATGAAGTACTTTCTTATGACTAACATAATGAATTGGTTTTGTGTACAAGAAGGTTTTACTCCTCCGGTGGATAAGGAAGGAAAACCACTTGAGAAGAAGGAGTGGACAAGAGAACAAATTCACAAATCCGAAATCAACGAAGAGGTAACGAGAATAATTGAATTTTCATTGCCTACTAACATCTTGTGTAAGATAGGTTACAACAATGCCAAGGAATTATGGGATAACTTGGCCAAGTACCATGAGGAGAGCTCCACTTCAAGCCATGGAGAGGAGCCTAGTGAGCCAAGTAGCTCACATCATGGAGGGAGCAAATTAGAAGTTGAGGGTTACTCAACATCTAAGGACGAAGAGGAGGAAAGTTCTTCTTCAAGATCGGAGCACGAAGAAGAAGCTTCTACCTCCGGGAGGGATGAAGAAGAGAGCATCCATTCATCCTCAACCCTAGGTAACTCAAACACTTTAAGTTCAAGTAAATTGCATATAATGTGTTTTGAGTGTAGGGAATTTGGGCACTACAAGAGTAAGTGTCCAAAGAGGGTAAGGAAGACTCCACCGCGCCAAAGGTCAAGGTAGCCGGAGTCCCGACACGCAAGGGCAAGGAGCACGTGGTGTGCTTCCAATGCAAGCGAAGGGGGCATTATCGGAGTCATTGTCCGAGGGGGAGGCAACCTCACAAGGGCAAGAGACCGAGCACTTCTATAGGGGGAGCTAAGGCAAACCCTAAGGTATCATTTAAGTCTCATTCGTGCAATACTAGTAAGATGCATGCTAGAAATTTTATTGCACTAGTCAATAATGATAAGCATGATAACATTAGAAATCGATACACATGCTTAGGTGCCAAACATGTGAGCCTAGATAAGGATAACACTAGGAAAGCCAACCCTAGAATTACCTCATCTAAGGTTAAGGAGAACCTAGGTAGGAATCCCAAATCAACTAGACACATGCCTAGGAATGCCTCAAAGAAAAATATCAAATCAAAAATTGAGGTACTAGAGAAGGAGAATCAAGTCTTGAGGTCAAGACTTGATACTTTGGAAAATGCTCTTAAGAACTTGGAGAAGTCATCTCTAGGGTTTAAGGGTCAAAAACCAATGTCCAAGGACAAAAAGGGTTTGGGTCACAAACTTAAGTCCCAAGTGGTTAAGCCCACTTATCATAATGTTCCATTCGATTATGGAACAAAACCTAGGGCTAGGAAGACCACTACCAAGGTCACAAGGGGAGTCGCCCCTATAGTTGACCTTGATGAGACCCAAATGACCAAGGCTTCAAAGCCTAAGAGGGTCATTAGGAGGGTTGCTAGGGAAGTTATCCCTAGTGAATATTTAGTGAACCCAATGAGCTCTAATAGGTATTGGGTTCCTAGGAGCATTTTCTCTACCCCATAGATGGGTTAGAGAGTGTCAACTCCAATAAGAAGGGTAGTTAACCCAACTTTGAGGAAATTGACACTCAAGGAGCATTTTTAAGGTTTTTGGGAACCTTTGAAAATGAAATGGAATAATCTTTGTCATTCACTCCTTGGAAGAGTAAGTTGTGCCAAAGTGAGAATATATTAATCTTACTTTAAATTGACACAATTTGGAAAAACCTAGAGAAATATCAAATTGGGATTTTGATATTCTTTTAGGTAATCAAGGCAATCCGGGCCTTAACTTAGAAGTGCTACTCTTGTAGAATTTTAAATAGTATAAATCAAACAAGAGATCAAGAAATGTCAATTTGGGTTTTGACATTTTCTTGGAGCACTTTGGGCAATCTAGGTATTTTATTTGTGTTAACTTACCATGGTTGTTTGCCATATGCCATGTCATGACATCATATTTAATTTATGATCATTTGAAATGCCATGATAATGCTTAGGTTATTATATGTCATGTGTCAGTTTAGTTTCAAACTTTATGCCATGACATCATGACATTGGCACATGTTTTTACTTATGATATCATTATATGCCATGTCATCATCTCGTGCATTAATGATCAATGAAATTGATTTAAGGATGAAAAACACATTTTGATATTGAGATCAAATTTGTGTTTAGAAAATGCATGAGAACTTAGCCTAAGTTGACCTTAATCCATATCTCACATCAAATTGACTTGAATGTGGTTTGATACACCTTAGATGTGTGTGAGATATTAGGATCATGAGTTAGGATCAAGGTGCATTGTCCTTGTACCTAGATGACCCTAATTCAAGAAATTAAGGATCATAGGGAAAGCTTGTGTACAAGTCATGTACATCTAGCCCTAAGATTATGGTCCTAAATTCAAATGGTTTTAAAAGTATTTTAAAATTGATTTGAAAAACCTTGATGAAGCTTTCCTAGTGATAGCATTCATCATTGACCGAAGTGATACAAAGTTGAGCTAAACTTGAACTATTTCAAAGTTTTTGAACTTTGTATCAAGATTGAAAAATGGAAGTTATTTTCATAGAAAACTATTTTTCCATGATAGTGTATGATATGAGGAATGTATCCTCAAAGTTTCGTAATTTTTGGAATTTTATTAAATTTATTAGGAGTTTCTGAATTTCCGGAAGGGAAATCGAAATTATCAGAGTCTGGATCGGTCGGGGACCGATCCGAACTCTCGATCGTCGCCTACAGACGGTGTGACCGATCCGATCCAACGTGTGATGACATGATGCGATCCGGTGAAGAGATCAAGGAGGAAGATCGAAGAAACTCGATCGGTCGGGGACCGATGGGTGTCAATTTCGATTTTTCAGTTGGTGTCTGAAATTTCAGTTATGGAAGTGGTGTTTTGGATTTCTAAAGGTTTGGAACTCTCTAAGACATTGTTGGTGCAATGGTCAAGGGGAGTTGACTTGAGGGGAGTTTTACCTAATTGTCGAGGGAGTTGACTTTTAGGGAGTTTTTACTCAAAAGACTTTTAAGGATTAGTGATATGAGATTATCACTAAGTTGATTGTTGAGTTTAGTATCAAGGAGGAAATTAAGAGTTTCAAATGAAAGGTATGGGACTTTCATTAGGAAGAAACTCTTAACCTTGATACCCTCCTTATTCCTTTTGATGTGTGTCAAAAGGGAGAGTGTTCATTGGAGAATTATCGAAAACCCAAGTTAGGTTATCGGGTTAACCTAAGTTAGGAAAGAATGTCAAGGAATGTTCAAGGAAGAACATTGGAATTCTTTTGATGTGTGTCAAAAGGGAGAATTATTGGAGAACCCAAGTTAGGTTATTGGGTTAACCTAAGGGAGAATATCCGGAGAATGTTCAAGGAAAAACATTGGACATTGGAAGATGATTGAAAACCTAAGTTAGGTTATCGGGTTAACCTAACTTGATTATGGTTTTGTCAAACATCAAAAAGGGGAGATTGTTGGTGCAACCTTAGGTCAAGGTTGACTGGTTGACCCGACTCGAGTTGACGTGACTCGAGTTGTATTTTGATGTTTGACTTGGGAAGATTGTCGGTGCAACCTTAGGTCAAGTTGACCTAGTTGTGTTGCATGTTGATGTTTGACACTCGTGAGAGAGTCTATTCTTGATGTGGGACAAGAATAGATGTTTGGGAGATTGTTGGTGCAACCGTAGGTCAAGTTGACTGGTTGACTGATTGGAAAAAGTCAGCAGGGAGCTTGCTGGAAAATCAAGTATGGAGACTTGCTGGAAAAGTCAGCGAGGGAGCTTGCGCGAAAATCAAGTATGGAGACTTGGTCTGGAAAAGTCAGCGAGGAGCTTGGCACGAGGAAAGTCCTAACTGGAATGTTAGGCGGTTGGAAAGTCCTGGTGAGTGAAGCCAGGCGGTGAGAAAGTCCTAACTGGGATGTTAGGCGGTGTGGAAAGTCTGGTGAGTGAAACAGGCGGTGGGAAAAGTCCTAACTGGGATGTTAGGCGGTGGGAAAGTCCTAAGCGGATGTTAGGCGGTTGGAAAGTCTGGTGAGTGAAACCGGGCAAGGAAAATCCAGATGGATCGGGGATGATCGGACTTGGTGTTGAAAAGTCTAAGTGGGTCAAAGGTTGGCCGGACACTTAGCGGGGAGCGCTAGCGGTCAAGGAGTGACCGGATGCTAGGCATGATGTACCAACAGGTCAGGTTGACCGGATGTTGGTGTGGAAGCCTTAGGTTTAGGGTTGAAAAGTTTGGATCGGGCCGGACCGATCCAATGATATGGCTCATCGATCGGTCGGTGACCGATCGGTGACGATCGATATGCTATCGATGGTTATCGATCGATGCCGGAGACCGATCGAAGGAGATCGATGGCGGCGGAGAAGAAGCGATCGGTCCGTAGGCCGATCGGGAGGTTCGATCGGATGCGTGGACCGATCAGAGATTTCTGATCGGTCCATGGACCGATCGGGGACGGAACAGAAGCGGCCCTGATCGGTCGGGAGACCGATCAGGATGTTGCCTGATCGGTCCACAGACCGATCAGGGTTCTAGCCGTTGCGACGCAACGGCTAGTTTCTTCGCTGTTTCTTCTTCGCAGGTATAAAGGGGCTGAGAGCTTCTACAGGTTTTCTTCTTCTTCTTCCTTCTGGAAGTTCTCTCCTGCCTGAAGCTTCTGCTTCTTCTGGTGCTCCGAGCTTTGCTGAGCTCAACCGCTGCTGAAGCTTCGTGTGAGCTTTCCCGACAGTTTTCTCGACTGGCTTGCTGTTGCATCTGTCCGTGGAGTTGCTACTTCATCCGGGACCTCAGTCGACGAGGAGGCAAGCTTGTTTGTTTTACATTCATTTTGTTCTTGCTATTCTCTTGTACTCTTAGCTTGCTGTTGCAAGTGATTGTGGCGAGGTTTCTCCACCCACAAGGAGTTGATATTAGCCGGTTCTCCGGGGACTCATCCACCGACGGATTGATAGGGCTCGTCCACCTTACGGACACGCCGAGGAGTAGGAGTATCATCTCCGAACCTCGTACATCGCTGTGTTAAGGTTTGATTTTCTTCTCCTTCGTTTCTTTGTTGTATTTTCCGCTGCGCTAACCTAATCGTAGGAAGAAACGCGATCGATTTGGGGCGGCTATTCACACCCCCCTCTCTAGCCGAGTACGAAGGATCCTAACAAATTGTTCGAGTTAAAGCAGCGGAAACAGTAAAGAAAATACGAACACAGAAATACACAGGATATTTACTTGGTTCGGAGCATGTGACGACTCCTACTCCAAGGCCCGCAATCGTTGATCGCTTCCGGTGGGCAACAACTATAATATTGAAAATCTTTTACAAGCAACTACAATTAACAGTAATAACAGAATATACCAACAACAAGTGAAACGTCAAATTTAGAGTTCCGGGTCGTCGGCGTCAAGTTGTAGCTTCATCGGAGCTTCTCGTAAGTAGCTAGATGCAAAAAGGTCGCTTAAGAATTGATATCTCAACTTGTTGCTCGAGAGCTCCTTTTATACACTGCTGGAGGCGCCTCCAACACCATTCAAGGCGCCTCCAACAAGCCGAGTCAGCCACGTGGATCAGCACGGACCTGGTCGCAACTCATCCACTTGAAGGCGCCTTCAAGCCAATCCAGGGCGTCTCTAATCTCTAATCCAAGGCGCCTCTAACTCCATCCGAGGCGCCTCCAGCACTACCGCGCAGACTTCAGCTCCTTTGCACCCGAGGCGCCTCCAAACTCTATAGAGGCGCCTAAGACATTATTCATCCGAGGCTTAGCTTATTTCTTTTGTACCTACAAGATATGTTAGTCCCAAAACAGCAACATACCCTACAAGACAATGTTAGCATATAAATAACAGTATGAATATTGAGTGTGATAGTCATCGGACTGTCCGGGTCTGACTTCGGATCTCCGACCGAAAACCCTAAGTCGACCCGACGCCTACTGTTCCCTCTGCGGAGAATGCGTCCTCACCTACTCCCCTAAGGAGAGATTACCTGGTGCCAGTCTAGTCCTCCAGACTGATTGGACTTTCTGCCTAGGGTTACCACCTCCTAGGACCTAGGGTTATTACCCCCTAGGGTTTTTCTCCACCTAGGGTTATCACCCCCTAGGATTTTCACCTTGCCTAACTGCAGCTAAGACTTTTACCTAAGAACACTTAGGACTTCCCTGTAATCTTCATCAGACATGTTAGATCACAAATAAGCTTAACTTTGACTCCTTTGTCATTATCAAAACTTATGTTCGATCGTCGGATGCTTCCCGCACCAACAGATGTGACTATAATTTTTTCTGAAGAATCGATGAGATACAGATGGATTGATACGCCTATATCGATATGCAGAAGAGACGAAACGGATGGATTGATACGTTGTGATTTAAAAAGGAGAAAAAGGAGAAAACTGTCACAAGAATCAGAGAGGGAGGGGGGAGGATAGAACGATGAAGAACCGGTGAGGATTGAGACAGTGAAAAGAAACGATGCAGATAATAGAAATTAGGTTATACGTCTGTGATTTAAGAAGGATAAGAAATTAAAATTATTAATAAGCTAAATCTTGAAATTATTTTCAGTATGAAAAAAATATAAATGACTCAATTAAATTAATTAAGAGTTAATTATTAAAAGGTTAAATTCTTAATTAAATAGTAGAGTAGGATAAAGACTAATATCAAAGAGTTTGATGGAGATCTGAATTATTAAAAATAAATAAATAAATAACTTATATTTAAAAAATTAACTAAATATATAATGTTTCATTGTTGACTTCGAAGCAACATAACGATCAAACACCGCTAGCCTCTCCCTCTCCCGGTTCTCAGCGTCAACGAACATACGCTAGACATGCATATGTTCTCTCCCTCTCAGAATTAGTAGTGTGCCTGCATACGTTCTCTTCA
This sequence comes from Zingiber officinale, assembly GCF_018446385.1. Lineage (NCBI taxonomy): Eukaryota > Viridiplantae > Streptophyta > Magnoliopsida > Zingiberales > Zingiberaceae > Zingiber > Zingiber officinale. Next base: position 25,799,860 of record NC_055986.1, read on the forward strand.
GCACATTCACTCGCCAGTAACAACTCGAACAGGGATGAGAACTGCAGAAATTAAAAGTTTTTTTTATTCCTTCGCAAGAAGAAAGTTTTAGAATAAAATCGCTAAATTTCCCAACGACTGAATTCTAATTTTATGAGTCAACTTGTTCATCAATTCACCTGTATCTCCATTGGCAGAAAATGATAACCCACACTCGATCGTAAAATAAAGTGACTGCAGTAAAGTCACCTTTGCTTTTGCAGAGATTGCATAGCTTTTGACTCTTACCAGTGTGCACTGCAGATATTCATCATCACCAGTGCTCTGAAATTTCACCTTTCCCCCTTTCCTTTGGCAGAACTGAAGACTTGCCTAACTTTTTGCAACAATTAGAGGCAAAGCAATTAATTTACATGATCTACTTTGTCGTCTTGCTTGACAAAGTTATAATGACCGGTAAAGTGTTGGTCTTGTCATCTTGTGAGACCTGATCAGTGGAATAACTAACGAGCAAGATACTCGTTTGGGCTTTTGCTTGCTTAGTCTTTTAGTTATTGTCCCTAATGGCTTCCTTGTTGCTTTCTGCTCATCTTTTTCTCGAGCCCACCTAATTCCACATTAGTTTGGAGCAAAGTGTGCTCCATTTCTCTGAAGATAATTGGTGTGGAGATTCTTTGGACTTTGGCTCTGTTATAATCTTCTAATTCTTTCTCTAATGGCTGGTTTGTTGGCTTGCATTTGTCTGTGGCTTTGGAAACTAAATATATTAGCTTGGGCAGATCACGTACGAACATAAATAAGACTTTCTTTTGTGGTTGGCTTTTTTTGTGTTTCCACTGGAGGTTTATGGTTAGAGTTCATTAGTTTTTATTCTGTCTTGTTAAGGAATAATAATGATTATTATAAGATTAATATAAAATTAGTTATGGCGAAATAGAATGGATTAAGGGAGGACAATGATTGGTTAATACATCACTAATACAATATCGCACAGCATATATTCTTAGGCGTTTAGCTCCTTCAAATTGTTGATACCGTCGGAGACAGCTGCCGGCGCTGTGAGATGGCGGTGCATGCTCCCGGTGCCCTGTTTTCCTCACGACGTATCCAGTGAAATTTAACATGCAGAATCCGCCAGCTCCTTTCACGTCCGCTCTGCACCTTGCCCTCGACCCTGATCTCTTCTCAGCCGATCCCATCAGGCCCTGGGCTGCCGACCTTCTCCGCAACTGCGCACGCGCCTTCTCCGAGAGAGACTCTGCCAACCTGCAGCGCTTCCTCTGGATGCTCAACGAGCTCGCCTCCCCTTACGGCGACCGCGAGCAGCGCCTCGCCTACGCTTTCCTCCAGGCCCTATTCTGTTGCGCCACCGCCTCCGGCGACCATTTCTACAACACCTCCCTCGCCGTTGCCGAACGCGCCATCTCCTTCGCCTCCACCAGACGCCTCGCTCTCAAATTCCAGGAGGCGGCCCCCTGGACCACCTTCGGCCACGTCGCAGCCAACGGCGCCCTCCTACATGCCCTCGACGCCGTGCCCGCCATCCACATCGTCGACGTCAGCGACACCTTTTGCACCCAGTGGCCTACGCTCCTGGAGGCCCTCGCCTCGCGCGCCGACACCGACGCCCCGCGCGTCCGACTCACCGTCGTCGCCTCCGCCGCCTCCGCCGGCGTCATGTCCGAGATCGGAGTGCGAATCGAGAAGTTCGCGCGGCTGATGGGCGTGTCGCTCGAATTCCGCGCCGTCGTCGCCCCCGCGTCTCCCCGCTTCGCCGATGCTCTCCGCCCCGAGGAGCTCGATCTCCGCGACGGGGAGACCGTCGCTGTGAACTGCGTCAGCGCGCTGCGGCGAGCCGGCACCGGGGGCTCGCGTGACGCGTTCCTAAGGGCGGCGGCGGCGCTGGAGCCGAGGGTCGTGACCGTAGTTGAGGAGGAGGCGGACTTCGCCGGCGTCGGCGAATTCGCGGAGTCCTTCGAAGAGTGTCTGCGCTTCTACGGCGCCTATTTCGACATGCTGGAGGAGAGCTTCCCGGCGACGAGCAACGAGAGACTTGCTCTGGAGAGGGAGAGCTTCCGGAGCCTCGTGGGGGTGCTGGCCTGCGACGGCCGAGGCCCCGACAGGGTGGACCATGGCGAGCGGAGGGAGAGAGGGAGGCAGTGGTGCCGGCGGTTGGAGCGATGCGGCTTCCAGAGGTTCGGCTTCAGCGACGACGTCGTCGACGACTTGAAGGCGTTGCTGAGGAGGTACCGGCCTGGGTGGTCGCTGCTTCCGGCTGAGGGGGAGGCGTCGGGGATGTACCTAACATGGAAGGAGGAACCGGTCGTGTGGTCTTGTGCTTGGAAACCTAAATAATTATGATTAATTATCAATAATTACTACAATATATAGATTTTGTTATTTGCAACTTTTTTCTTCAAGTTTGTGAGAGCACAATTCGTTCCTCAGCACGTAAACTGGATATAGTTTGATGGAGCTGGTCCATGCATGCATATCGACACAAACATGCATAGAGAAAGGATACATGTAACACTGCAACAAAACATGGTTTAATAGAAAAAAAAAAAACCCTCTAAAAATCATTTTTCTATTTCTAAAAAATATTTGAGATAAAATATTCCATCTTAAAAATCTATTAGTGAAAGTCTCGTGCCTAATTTTGAGATAAAAATATTTCATCTTTAATTTTAAAAATGAATTAAAAAGTATTTATGAATGTATTTTTTATTTGACTAAATGAAATTAATTTTAAATATTTCTATTTTTTTTTTAAGTTGTCTTTAGTCTCTCTCAAAGTACCTCATAAATATAATGTTAACCTATATAATGTTAACCTGCTTATCAATCCATTTATAATTTGTTTATAAATCCATGTATAAATTTATTTTCAAATTTATCACTAATTTTATCTATATTTCATATCTACGTATTACTTTCCAATAAGCAATCACAAATTTCAAATAATTTAAAATATTAAAATAACTAATTTCTAAATCCAAAAATACAATATGATTACCATTTAGATAAATAAATATTCACATAGTCTTGAGATAAAAATAATCATACATTACAATTCCAATTTTCTTTTCCTTTTAATAATTTCTTCCTCCATCCTCTTGCTAGTAGTATGCATGTCCACAATTTCTTGTGATAATTTTTTATTCTATCTTATTAAAGTAAATCTGTTGAAACTTTAATTGTTTGATCTTCCAAAGTGTCGATCATGTTGAAGTTCATATACCCTCTCCTTACATAAGTCACCCATCACATCACATCATTATAGATTGCCACCTCCTCCGTGTTGACCCTGGGATGGGTTGGCAGGGGCGTTGGGGGCGAGCGTATTCGCCTTTTGCCACCACTATAGACTGCCACCCTCTAGCAAATTTTCCACCCACCATATCACATCATGATTGAAGATTGAATGAAGAATGAGTATATTCATCAACATTTTGTTTTTCTTTCTTTTGTTCCTATTCATATTACAATAACTTATATTAGTCTAATAAATTAAAAAAAGAACAAAAAAAAATGAGATACATACATAATGTAATAAAAAAATAATGAATAATTAATTATTTTGACTTATACTAACTGAGGCTGATTTATTATCTACGAACTCTCTGATATTGCTATGCAGACAGATGTTCTAATAATAGAAAAAAAAAATTTGAATCTTTATAAAGACTTCACATGGAGCTTGAAGATTGTCAAATATTCATAGTAAATGGAAGTATCATTACACTTGTAAAAGTGTCATCAAGAAGGTAAAAAAAATAATTAGTTATTGGCTAAGTCAAGAAAGTTAACAATTCAATCTGGTAAAAAATTTCTTCTCTATATGTTAGAGAAAAATAATTAGTTATTATTTAGCTAATATTCATAATGCATAACTTCCTTTGAACACCATGTCTGCTATTGTATAAACTAGGATGCAAGGAAGTTTGATAGGAAATCAAGTCCTTTTAAAACTATATGTTGCTTGCAAGGAAAACCCAGTTAAAGAAAAAATTATTAAAATGAGCTTTAAAGGAGCCAAGTGTAATACAATACATCAACAGTGACAATAACATGGAAAGGAACTAGTAAAGAAATACCTTCTTTTAGTGATTAGAGAGATTTGAAGAAGATAGCCTTATCTTTGAAAGTTGAAAATAAACCCTTTGTAATAAGAACAAAACCCTAGATCTTAACCTCATCTCGAGTAGTGCAACCATTGACAATTTTATGAATTATTGAAGAGATAAAAAACAAGCAATGAAATGGTTTGAAGAACATTATTCCATTTACAGTGCACCATAAGCTTATGAAGATAAATGAATGTTGAAAGACGGAAGGGAAATTTGGGAGTACTTTTTTTTGTGATGATCAACTCTGATGAAGAAATCTTCCAACTATGAAGAACGACTCTGCAAAGGAACTAAGAAAACATATAGACACATTCAATGAGTTCATCTTAAATAGTATTGAAAAATTGCTCATACTTGAAGCAGTAGAGAACAAAGCCACACACCTGGCACAGGAAAGGAACAAAACTAAAGACAAGGACTGCACAACTCAAGAGGAATATAATCATAAGTAAGAGATTGCAATTGCATAATGATCTTAGTAACTAATTTAATATACTATCCAGAAATCTTGTGATAGAAATGGAGGATACAGATTGAACTAATTTCCAAGCCTTTGACAAGTAAGTTGGCATGCCATTAACAATGAAATGAAGCAAAACAATTAAGTAGCTGTTGGTAAGCAAGGTGTTGGTCCCTTTGGAGGCCAGCAAGAGGGGAGGGGTGAATTGTCCTGAAAAAATAAATCTAACCCTTCTCGGATTTTCAACTAAATAACAAACACTTGTAATATAAAAAACCAGAGACTAATTAAAAGAAAACAGACACAGGAGATTTACTTGGTTTGCAATCAGAAGATTGCTAATCCAAGACGAATATGACGCACTATCTGATGATCTCCTTCGGGCAGAGTAGTCTCTTTACAACGTTGATAACACAGACAGAAAAGTAAAGCATAGAGAAACTGATTACAAGTGAAGTTAATAAACTGTGCAAATCAATGCTATATTTATAGCACTGTTCGAGGCCCCCCGAAGGGTTCCGGGCGCCCTGGGAGGATAAAACTTTATCCCCTAACGTTCAGATCGAGTCAAAATCCACTTTCGGGCGCTCAGAATGGTTCCGGGCGCCCGGACGGTCCGAGCGCTCGGAATGAATCCGGTCGCCCAGACCACTAAAGTCAACCCAGTTGACTTTTTGTGGTCCAGTTCCCCTGCTCCGGTTCAGCTCGTCTCGGTCCGGGTCTTCTGTTCCGGCTCTGCTAGCTTGAGTGATCTCGGCCATCCAGAATAGGGCTCACCCGAACCCAAGTTCCAGTCTTCTCCTCGAGTAGCCTTCCTTCCCGATTTCTCGTCCCTCGAACGTCGCGTACGTTCTTCTCGTCCACCCGTGTATTCTTCCACGGTCACCTCTTCCCTCGGACGCACCGAGCCCGTCGGCTCTCTCCCCGTGTCGTCCTTCTAGTTAGTCGCGTCTTCTGCTCGACTTCTTGTGTTCCTAATCTCCTGCACACTTAGACACAAGGGTTAGACAAAACAGGACCTAACTTAACTTGTTTGATCACATCAAAACTCCTTGGGGTTCCAACAATCTCCCATTTTTAGATGTGAGCAACCCAAGTTAAGTTAGGGTAAATATATGTAATAAAAACAATTAATTTGCAAATAAGTCCAAAAAGATTTCTCAATTTAAAAAAATGTATACCTCCCCCTAGACTTAACATTTTTCTCCCCCTTTGATCACATAAAAAATAGGGTTCCTTTTAACAAGTCTAAGGTAAATTCTAACTTAAAAAAAAATCTAAGTGTTAAAAAAAATATTAAGTTAAAAAAAAATTGTGCAACTGAATAGAATCTGTTAAGTTTGAAAAACAAATTCATAAGAAAAAAAAATTTAAGGAAAATTGCAACAAAAAACAATTTCTAACTTAAAAGAAATTTCGAAGTGTTTGAAAAACATAATTTTTAAGTTTCAAATATAATTCAGAATTTTCTTTAGAAGAAATTTTCATAAGAATTTTTTTTTAAAGTTTTTGAAAACATGAATATTTTTGAATATGTTTTCTAGAACAAATTAAATAACTCTTTTAAAGCATTAACTAATTTAAATTAATATTTTTTCAGTTAATCAATTAAACTTTTAATTTCGATACTTGACTTCCAGGCAGTGGCAAAGCACTAGACCTTCTTGGTTATTAGAGCAACAACCACTTTCTAGAAACTAATGTCATCCATAGTTCAAGGGAAACTAATGTCATCCATGTTAGGATGTATACTAAAAGCCTAGCTTTCAGTATAAACATTTATCTAGAAATAAGAATCACATTGGTCAAATGTCTACATTTATGATAAATGTAGTTGTTCAATTAATTTATATTGTAGATAACATGGTGTGTGGTGTCACACACAGAGGATCATGTTATCAGTACTTTATAAATTATAAACAGTAGCTCACGACCAAGATGGAAAGGAACAAACCATTGGAAGGTCGCAGTGTAATTAGGTATTAGTTTATCTTAACTATATAATTACACTAGTACACTTAGAGTGTATTGAGTAGGACCATTAGAGGTCGTTTCTTTTATACTGACTTTATAAAGGAACAAAGACCTCAGTTATTATGGAAGTGTGTGCTCTTAATCCTAATATAATAACAAGCACATATATTTGATATTTATTTCTTTAATTTATCAATGGGTGAGATTTAGTTCGATAAATCAATAAGCCCGATAAGTTGAGAAATGATATCACTTATAGTGTGTGTTATTAATTATAGAAGGAAACTGTGTCCTAGTAATCTAGGTTGAGAATGTCCCCAAGAGGAGCTCATAAGGATTGTCATGTTAAACCCTGCAGGTGGACTTAGTCCGACATGACGATAAGGTTGAGTGGTACTACTCTTGGACTAAGATATTAATTAAATGAGTTGTCAGTAACTCACTTAATTAGTGGACATTCGACATCTTAAACACAGGGAGACTAACACACTCATAATAAGAAGGAGCCCAAAATGTAATTTGGGATTGGTGCGGTAGTTCAATAATAGTTCTCTAGTGGAATGAATTATTATTGATAAAATTAAGTTGCCTGTTCGGGGCGAATACGGGATGCTTAATTTTATCGGGAGACCAAAACCAATTCCTCCTCTCGGTCCCTATCGTAGCCTTTTGTATAGAGAGATTTATATCCACCACATGCCCACCTTCTTACCCATCCAATGGGGCCGGCCAAGCTAGCTTGGAACCCAAGCTAGGGCCGGCCAAGTGGATGAGCGAGTTGGTGGCCGGCCAAGGTTTTGGTCCCAAGCTTAGGTGGCCGGCCACTAGAATATTAAAAAGGATTTTTATTAAAATTATTTCTTATGTGGATATCATGTTTTTAAAAGAGAGTTTAAAAAATTAAAAATTTTCTTTTATAGCTTTCTACAAAAGATTAAGAGAAGAGATTAATCTCTTTCCTTATTTGTAGATTAAAATGATGGTTTTAATTTTTGGTAAAAACTTTCCTTATTTGTAAATCATCTACATGTTTAAAAGAGAGTTTAAAATTTGAAATCTTTCCTTATTTGTTGATTAAAAGGTGGATTTTAAATTTTAAGAAAATTTTCCTTTTTAACCATGTTCATGATTTAAAAGAGAGTTTAAAAATTAAATATTCTCTTTTATAAGTTTCTACAAGAGATTAAGAAAAGATTTGATATCTTTCCTTATTTGTAGATTAAAAGAGATTTTAATTTTTAGAGATAACTTTCTTTTTATCCACATGTTTAAAAGAAATATTTTAATTTATAAAATTTCCTTTTTACTAACGGATTAAATTATTGGAGAAATTTTATAAATTTCTGAAGACAAATTAGGAAGTTTTAATTAATTAAAACTCTCCTTGTTTATAGCTTGTGGTGGCCGGCCATATGAATTGATGAGAAGAAAATTGTTTTTAATTAAATAAATTTTCTTTTTCAATGGTAAAAGAATTAAGGAAGTTTTTATTAAATTTTCCTTATTTACCAAAACCAAGGATTATAAAAGAGGGGGTAGAGGAGGCTTCAAAGTGAACAACCTCTATTATTTTCTCCCTCTTTTCTTCCTTGGTGTGGCCGGCCTCTTCCTCTTCTTCTCTTCTCTCCATCCTTTGTGGTTGAACCTCACATCTTCTTTGGAGATCAAGTGGTGGCCGGATTCTAGCTTGGAGAAGAAGGAGAGAAAGCTTACATCCCTTGGAGCTTGGTTGGTGGAAAAAGATCTTCATCTTTTGGAAGCATTGTGCTTGGCCGAAACTTGAAGAAAGGAGAAGAAGGTGCTTTGGTGGTTTCTCATCTCGGAAGATCGTTGCCCACACAACGTCCGAGGTTAGAAGAGGAATACGGTAGAAGACCTAGAGGTTTTTGCTTGCAAAAGAAAAGGTATACTAGTATTTAATTTCAGCATCATACTAGTTTTACTTCTTTGTAAAAATACCAAATACAAGAGGCATGCGATTCTAGTATTTCGAATTTATTTTCGATGTTGTGTTCTTTTGTTTTTTCTTTTCCTTGTGATTTGATTGTTCTTTTCGGTTGACCTAAAATTATTTAAGGAAATTAAATGTTAGCTTTCCTTAAAAGGCTTTGTCTAGGCGGTGGTGGTTGTTCCCATATCCAAGAAGGCCATGTGCCTCGCCATGCAGTCCTGGAAGCCAATTTTGGAAATTAATATTTAATGGAATTAATAACCTAGGTGATTTGGATCAAATGTGTTAAGTTCCGTAGGAGATCCAAGTCTAAACCTAAAAGAACAAATAGATTAAACTTTGGATCAAACGTGTTAAGTTCCGCAGGCGATCCAAGTTTAATTTAAAAGAGCACATGGTAGCTAGGAAAATGTTCAGACCTTTGTACAAAAATTTTGTACAGTGGAACCATTAGGTTTTCCGAGTAGCAACCAACAATCCATAGTTCAAGGGAAAAATAATATATTTGCATCTTTGAAATAAATTTTCATTTAGATCTTGCAATTGGTTCCTTATTACATAAATCAATTTTCCAAGGATCTGTATTTCGTTCAGATAAGCTAAGAAGATACTGTAATAAGGTTCGTCTTCTTAGCTTCTAGACAGGATCAATACTCAAACTTATCTCAAGGAAGATACTTTGATAACATCTTTCGCTCTTCATCCGTTGTTTCTTCATGCCCACAAAAATATGTTTTTTCTCTAAATTCATTCATCACATCCTCAACAACATTCCTTCCTATTTTGCTATAATGGTGTCTCCCTATGTGGGAGATAGATTTAGGAACATAAGAAAAAGTAGAAACATTGTTAGTAATAAATAAATAAAATTAACTCTATTTTATTGATTCCACCATTACAGTGTCAACGAGCAATGCTAAAACCTCTTTGCCCGCCTTCCTCCTATGTTTCGGCATGGTACTCACAGTGTAACAAACATTTCAGTCTTTTTTTTTCTAAACACGATCTTCCCTTGCCCTTAGGGTTATTACAATGGACAACGAGAAATAATTGGTCATGCCTGTGGCCACTGAACTACCAACAATGCTCCCTGAGTCACTTTCATCATTAGTCCCCTGCACAACATACTCTGCTGATATAATATTCTTTTCCACAAGCACTTTAAGAAACTCATCGATATCACCTTCACCAACAACTTTAACTTCAAATCTCTTGTTCTATGTTTTCCCACTGATATCTTTACAAGATTCATCTTTCTCCTCGCTTTTACACTCATTTGTATTACTTTCACATTCAATCTATAGCTCATGCTATAGCTCACCGCCAATATATTTTGTCATTGGTCCACTATTCCACCAACTTGTACTATCAATGATTCCACCATACTTTATACATTTTGGGACCTAAAAAATTTGATTCTTGTAGTAAATAAATGTTTTGTCAACTTGATTTAACAAAATATTTAATTATTCATAATATTACCGAAAAACTTCCTCGCTTTTGATGAAAAAGTTTATCTTCATCCAAAAATGGTACGATGGATAACACCTTTTCACAATTAAAAATAAATGGTCACTACAATCGATCATATTTGAGTATGCCTACTAAAAATTATGAACTTAATTTAATATAGTCAATGTATTTCAATAACCTCTCAGTCGAATCAACTTTTTTAGGTACTTACTCTCAAGCCAACGGAACAATCGGGGAAAAGTATTTAGAGAACATACAACTCCAAGAGAAGGAATTTTTTCATATAGTCATGTGTAAATAAATAAATATATTAATATAACAATACAAAGCATAATAAAAGCATATTTAAAAAACACACCATCAAACAAACTATTGAACCATCTAAATACTTCTTTCTTCAAACATTTCCTTCACCCTTTCCAATATATTTCAAAATTTGGTAATTCAACTCCCCACGACTAATCAAAGAAGGTTGTCAGGTCATCGATGTATAACATAATAAATCGAGGTGTTGAGTAGTGGCCAACAGGAAAAATGATACAATTAAACACAAAATAAATAAACATCCTAACAAAATTATTAACATCGGAGTTATTCTCTAATCCAACTAAGGAGGAAAGTCTCTCATAGATCACACTTCTATTAATGTTGCCAACTTTTTTTGAGAAATGTTAAGTTATAAATTTAGACTATAGATTGGCATCTAGATCAACTGGTTACCTTGTATAATGCAATCCAAGAACTATGGAAAACTCTGGCGATGTAAAGGGAACAACAATATTTTCACTAAATACAAATGAATGAGATTGCAACTAGAATCTTTTTTAAAATTAGATCAACTCTAGAACGGTTGATAAACAAATTGGGCAAGAGCATCTTTAGCCATGGATTAAGTGAGTTGTTTTCAATACTTTTTTTTTTTTTTTTTTGCTTATCACTCATTTACGGGGCCAACTTTAGCAATTGTAGCTCTAAAAAAGTTGGCAAACAGTGCAATAGAGCTTTTTTGCCACTCTTAACCTCCTTAGCTTTTTAACCTCTTTGCTTCTTTGCTAATCTTATCCATCTTCTTTACAACCCTTAACCTCCTTCTTTCCAACCTCAAAATATAATTTTTTTTTTAATTTCTTAAAATTTTAAACTATTTCTACACCAAAAATCTAAAATAAAATATCCAACACAAATTTAGCTTTCAAATCATAAAGTAAATATCTGCATACTTACAAAAAAAAACATTAAATTTAATAATAATAATAGAAAAATTGAATACCATCATTAAACATGAGGAATTTATCAATTAAAGAATTTTAACTCCTCATTTTGACACTATACTAATGAAATTCATTTCTCACATTAACCTAGACTAATCTCTCTTAAAACATTTATTATTCATTGAAGAATTTATAGGTTGATAACAGTTAAATACTTCATTTATCTATAGAAAAGACACTAAAATGTAACAAACCACCACTAAATAACACAAAATATTCACAAATTACACAATGACCAGCTGAAAATCGAAGAGTCAACAAATTTGAACAATAACCAACAGTAAACAAATAATGAAATATGAAAATGCAATAAAATGAGACTAATATAATCGATTAAAAAATTACGAAGAAATTTACTATTTTTCGAAGTGACTGGTTGACTTCAACTCTTTTTTTTTTACTTGTTTTTGTCTTATTGTCGATGGATTTGGTTGGTTGGTGGATCTTGATACTTAGGATTTTACATTATCATAGGTGGGGATTGACGGACTGATGAATTTGTTTGGTTAGGATTAGAGTTTTTTCTCTATAGGGATGGACCGATGAATGTGTCTAAAAAAGAAATGGTGAAGAAAGAAAGGAATTAATGGGGGCGTGGGTAAATTTATAAATTAATATATTAGGGAGTGTAAAAAAATTTAGAGAGGGTAAAATAAAATTTTTTATTTGGGGAGTAGACATGAAAAAAAAATATTTATGATTAAATTTTTTTCTATAATTTACCGTTATTATAAACAATTATATTTAAAAAAATGTCAAATCAGGTCCGTGTTTTATTTACGAAACAAATGAATCCGCCACGATCGTCTGCGCAACTGGAACGATCCGGTCGCAGACACGAATCTTGGCGTGATTCGTAATACTTCTTCAGAGCGATCAGAGCCGTCCTCATAGATCAAGTACGTATGGTGGACATCGATCGCTGATCAGTTGCGGTGCGGTGCCTCTTCTTGCTCGCATCTTGAGTTCGTTTGGTTCGGTTCCTCTGTGAAATCGGCGAGAAATCAATAGAAGTCGATCCGTGTAGGGTTTCTTCGTTTTGGTGCTCTTTTTATCCAAAAAGGATGGCGTTGAAGGCGTCCTTGAGCTTTGCGCCACCGTCGTCATCGTCCTCTCCGTACCGAGCAGCTCCCTCGCGGCGGGTTCTTTTGGCCACCAGAACGCTGAGGAACTCTTTCGTTAGCGGAGGAGGTGCGTTAAGTTAATCAAACTATCTACCTTACTATCATTTGGGGTTCTTTTGTGAACTTTCTGATATGTTATTCTCTTTATTCGCTTGTCTCCGGACGATTCATGGCCGAGTACAGGAAATTTTGGTTCGTTGGTCCATAAATTAGGTTAAACTAGGAACGGCTAAGTCATGCCGCCTTGGATGATTTCAAAGGCCTATAATTTTGAGTGGTAAATAGCACCTCAAGCCGTGCTCCGTGAGGGTTCAAATTGAACCCTTCCAGGCGATATGGTGTGTTTAAATTTTCAAAATGCCATTTAGAGTAGTTCAAAAGGGAACCAGCAGAAGCAAGGATGAAACCAAGTGGCTGTTCCTTGATATATGCAACATTCTTTGGGTTAACTAGAATTTGCTAAAATTTCTTCTTTGATATGATCATTTAATATTTAATGTGATACCTGAACACATATTCAGAAAAGGACCGTTTTGATGCTGCATCCATAGAAGATAGATCTGCAACAAAATAGCTTGTCCTATCTTTCTTAGAAAAATATCAACAATGTTGACATGTTGTTGGTCACCCTTATAGATCCTTTTTATTCTTTTGCCGTGGGCTGTGAATTGTAACTATGTTTTCTAAGGATGAAGTCCATTGATTTTTTAGCAAGTAGGTAGTGTCAAAACTCTTGCAATTCTATTTCCCTGTCATTGTTTGAAGTTCATTCTAAATGCACATTACTTTTTTATAGTAGCAGTTAAAGCTTACAAGACTCCTTGTTTCTTCCTATTGCTATAATAGTGGGCCAACTAAAAGCTACAGAAATACATTCATCTAGAGTTAAACCGCTAAAATGCCATCGATATGGTGGAGGTTCTCTCATTGTTCAGATGAATCTTTTCGATCGGTTAGCAAGGGTAGTCAAGGTCAAATTTACTCTTACAGAATTTATTTCTTTTCTTGTGGTATTTTCTCTTTTGATTTCCCTTATAGAGCAGCCATTGGCTAACTTTGGCACTGTTGAAACATTTCAGTCATATGCAAATTCTATTTTGAGTTCTATGGAAGATCCAGAAAAAATTTTGGACCAAGCTGTTCTGGAAATGAATGATGATTTGACCAAGATGCGCCAAGCTACAGCACAGGTATTCCAGAATGTTTTTATTTGAAGTGCCCATGCTCTTATGCATATGACTGACTAAAATCTAGAGTTCCTTCTAGGTGCTGGCTTGCATAATCATTCGTATGTTCATGGATTATGTTGCACATACTCCATATCATCTGATGGAGAACTATAAAAAAGAATTCCTAGGAGACCTTATATTATGCAAAAAAGAAACATTGCTATCGGTATTATTATGGGGGATGTATGTTTATTAGAAATGGAAATGTCAAAACAAATAGCACTTACAACTTTTAGGCTGTCATTTGCAATAAAACTTTCTTGTTACTGCAAGGGAACACCTATCTGCAACTTGTCTCTCCCTACTTGCACTAAGTCATATTTTCTAAGTCGTGTGCCCTGTTGCACCCACATATGCTTCGTAGGTTTTTGCACTATGACGAGTTTTTCTCGGTTGTATATAATAGTGAATATTCCACTAGACATCTTCACCTTTTCTTGGTAAGATTCCTGCGCTATATCAACATCTGGCTGCAAGAACAGGTATATGTGGTTTATGAGTTAGAATCACTATTCTTCCTTAGAGTACTCTTTGCTTTTTGGATGTTCAAGGTACTAGCATCACAGAAACGGCTAGAGAACAAGTATAAAGCTGCTCAGCTGGCATCGGATGAATGGTAGTACTGGTGTCTCAACTGGATATGCAACAAATGCTACAGCAAAGATTAACCCCATTGATTATTTCTCTCTCTCTAAATGCAGGTACAGGAAGGCTCAGCTTGCTCTGGGAAGAGGAGATGAGGACCTTGCACGCGAGGCTCTCAAGAGGAGGAAATCTTATGCTGTAGGTATCTTCAGGATGCTTTTCACATTTTTCATTGTAGTTATGCTTGATTATTCATTAGAATAATTGATATGGTGTTTAACTATTAATTTCCGCTACTCGTTTGAAGCTGCTTTATTTTTCTTCATATTTATTTTTTGCTTCTTGTTCTTTGATAGAATGAGTATTTAGGATCATACAATTTGGTTGATGTTTTTTTTATGTATAGTTTTTTGGTGTTGGAGAAACATTAGTCTGAAGCTGAGCTTCTGGTTTAATGATCTGTTGTTTGTACTCAGAATCTTGTTCTTCTAAGTGCTTATTTGTGTGAGCAAGTTGCTTAAAGAGGATTCTTGTCCTTGGAGGAATTTTTGTTCTTAGTTCTTAAAAAGAAACAAATTGAGCAACTTATATACAATTCACTTCATGTTTATTTGACCATGATTCTATATATTAAAGGTTGGAAAATCATATTGCATACAAAAATTCAGTAAATTGAAATTGCTCCCAAATCTTATGGAGCAAATGCACTGGCATTGCATGCTATGGGGCATTTCTTCATTTCTTCTCATGTTGATGCAAACATCAGACACTTTTAGGTTGAAGTTTTTACTGTTTCCTTCTATCGGATATTTGAACTTATTTTGAATGATATTACATCTTCAAATAAGCAAGGCTCCCATTTTAACTGTATTGAATGATAAATGATACCTGAAACCAAACTTCATGCTAAACTTGTGGATGTTCTGGCTGTTTTGTCTCCTTTTGAGAACATACTAAGCCATTTGATCCAGTGTCTAACTGTACAAAAATGTTCAATTAGTATTGCAATTCTCATGGATCTCCTTGCTATTTTACGTTCCTGATTCTCTTTATTTTAATTAATTTCAGGACAGTGCAAACTCTTTAAAAGCTCAGCTGGATCAACAGAAAACTGTGGTTGACAATCTTGTCTCCAATACTAAGGTCTATTCTTGTTAGATTATATCTATTCAAGTAAATACAATTATATCATGCATTTGTTCCTCTGCATGTGCTTCACAAAGTTTTACTCATTTCACATATGCAACGTTATGACACTGAAATATGTTTTCTGCATTTTTTCTTCTGTAGCTTTTAGAGAGCAAGATACAGGAGGCCAGGTCAAAGAAAGACACTCTGAAAGCTCGTGCACAATCTGCAAAGTCTGTACTTTATTTATTATAACAAGAGAACATTCTATTACATGTATGTTTTGTGATGATGCTAAGTCTGTGGTTTTACTTTGCTAGAACTGCAACAAAAGTTAGTGAAATGTTGGGGAATGTCAATACAAGTAGTGCTCTTTCAGCATTTGAAAAGATGGAGGAAAAAGGTCAGTTAATTTTGACTCTGAAAGCAATAATTTGACTCATGCGTTGGGGATTTACTGTGTAAGATCATGTTCTAGCATTCTGTCTTGCTGTAAACTAAAATGCATCATTCTTGGGGATTTCCTGTCACGTTCCAAATTATGTTGCTTACACTCACATCTTTATACTGTAATGGTTAATCATAATGTTCATTTTGCCTAGTGAAATCTCATATTTTATTCTGTCTTGAAAGTAGAAAGTCTTCTTTTTCCACGAGTACTTAGGTTAACTTGTGAATTTTGTTTAATATGGTGATAGTTTACATATAGTATGTTCAATTTAAGACTAGGATGTGCAAAAGTACTCATCTGAAGTTTATTATTGAAATGTTTGCTCTTTGCAGTATTGGCTATGGAATCCCAAGCAGAGGCACTTAATCAGTTGACAACTGATGATCTAGAAGGAAAGGTAGAAAACATTTATGTTCTTGCAGGCAAAATTGTTTTGATGCTTTAACACGCAGTATTTGCCTTTTGCAGTTCGCACTGCTTGAGAGCTCATCAGTAGATGATGATCTTGCAACGTTGAAGAAGGAATTGTCAGGGAGATCCATGGTAAAATTTCTCGTGTCATCTGCCATAGTAACCCTCTGATTAGGGGTGTCAATTCGGTCAGATTTGAGTTGGGTCAATTTATATTTTAAATCTCAATCTGAATCTGAATTCAACCTGAAACCTGACAAGAAAAATTCGATTTAAAATGATTTTTTTTTGACTAATTTTCTTATAATTCTTTTATTTCAATATTCCATCATTATCATACTAACATACATTAATATACATAAAAACATCTTAATTTTTAAAATAAAATTTGATTTAATCTCAAAAAATCCATAAAATCCTAAATTCAGATCAACCTGAAATCCGGCCCGAAACCTTCCAATCCGAATTTGAAAATTTTCAATCCGAATTTGATTTTTTTTCTAATCGATTCGGATCATCAGGTTGTGTTTATTTTTGACACCCCTACTTTGATAAAGATTTCAGCTATCAGTTTTTTATCTGGTTGTTTTTTTTCAAAGAAAGTATTTTATTTTACGTTTGTGATGCATGAGTTGTGATAATGGCATTACCATATTTTGTTACTTTTGGCGTGAGTCTTTCGCAGCTTCATTTACTTCTGACGCTACCAGCATCAGTCGGCGTGAAATTTGAATATGTGATTGAGGAATAGTTAACTTGCCCATTAATATGAATTCACGTCTCTGCAGAAAGGGGAGCTCCCTGCCGGTAGAACTGCTGCTAGCAGCTCAAATGTCTCTTCAGCTTTTGGTGACATGGACATCGAGAGGGAGCTCAATGAACTAAGAAAAAAAGCCAATGAGTACTAGTCTACGCATCACTCATCCAAAAATTTACTTGTTGCATTGAATTGAGACTGCAATTAGAGGAATATTATAACGCTTCATCGGTGCAACTGATCCTAGTTGCTGGAGTTGCCTTTTCTGCCCTTTGCATTATTAATTAGGGTGCTCGAGGAGCAACATTCTAGGGCATCTTTGTCTAGCAAATTTTCACTTCTGCTGCTGTTGTATATGTTTGTGGTTACATATTTTCATAATGCCTTGTTATCTGTAAGTCGAAGGTGTTTTTGTCATGTGGATGGTGTCATGTGGAAGGTGCTGGTCAGTTTCCATAGCGAAATCTTTGGTTTCATAATAGAATTGACAAGTAACATAATAATTCTTCTTGAGGAATGGAATATGGAGCAATGAGATTGTTACACGACCTTTTAAAAGAAAAATAGTTGATGGAATAACAATTTCCATTCAAGTATTTTTGAATTTGAGACGAGCACCTACAGAGAATTTGGCATATCAAATTGATAAAATTTGGTATTCGTTAATTTACATAATTTTATTTTATTTTATTTTATTTTTATTTTAATAATTTTAAAACCATCAAAAGAAAAGAAGTTTTTTTTGTGATTTGTTCAGGAAATACGACTGAAAAACAAATGGAAAAAAATCCAACAAATTAGAATGTTCACAAAACAAAATTCTAGTAATCAACTGGGGGTTTGATAATTAGTAAAACGAGTACGTGACATACAGTGCGATCGTTTATATGTACTCAACGATTGTCACCGTACAAGCAACTAAATGCCGCTTCCACTCGCAAGAGTTTCATTCCCTCCGTTTTCTACTCACCTTAAAACCCTAAGGATGTCGATCACCAGGCGTTCCTCCCGATCCTGCTCTTTCGACGCCGAAAGCAACAACTCGGAGCCCAATCCAGGTGCTTGTTCGCGATCCCCTTCTTCAAAGGCCTTCTTTGTCGCATTTTTTCTTTTTAATTAATTTATTTATATTATCGTGGATGCGTTTGTACTTTTATGATGCCAGATCAAAAACTTTCATTGGTTTCATCCAAACATTATACGCGCGGTTAGGTTAAAAACGGAAGCTTTTCCTTCTCCTTTCAGGTTCCGAGTCTTCTGCTGATGTATCTCGTGAAAGCAGTCGTGTTTATGTGAGGAGGAAGAAAACTAAAATGGTTGTTGACGTCGATGGGGAGAAAATAATGGAAGAAATTGCTGGTAGAAAAGTAAGGATCCCTGCTGCCCGATGTAAATGTGTAATTACTTTTAGTTGGTCTTTATTAGTACATATTATTCTCAGTTCAATAGGTAATCTTTCGTACACACTTTAATTTTATTAGCTGATATTTGCTTGTTAAACCAGTTTCCAACTGCGGAAAATTAGGTGCCCATCAGTGGCTAAATGGGGGAAAGGACGATATGAACACTTTTTTTACTTTAAAAAATTTTGCTATGTTCTATAGTTTACTCGGTAGAATGATTGAGATTATAGTGTGAGGAGGGATAGAGGGACAAAAAAACATTTTACTTGTAGTCAACCTCAAATATTTTGAACATGATTGTCATTGCCCATGGTGGTGGTGGTGTCCAAATATTGGTTATTATGTTTCTAGCCTTTAGCACTTTTTTTTGAGTAACTAATCATTGTGGTGGGAATTTATCTTGCAGGTGAGTGGCATGATTGACATTGAAGATTTTGCTTATGATAAGTTCAACCAATCTGCAACTTCCAGTAAGCCCTACTCTATTGTCAAATCATACTATATGTAGCTTCAGCATTACACAAACTTTAGAATTATGGACCAATTACTTGTACCTTGCCTGTTGGCATGACAAATCATGAAAACGGAAGATCTCTATTGGTTAAATCATTAAACATGAGCCATCTTGCATACTGGAAACTAAATGATATTATTTTCCTGTAAAGGGAAAATGAAATAAAGTTTTTTTTCCACTTTATTGCAAGTTCATACATTGCTCATTACATTTTCTCGTTGTCTGCCTGGTTATTTTGTTTTCCTTCTACTAATCTATAATAAGTCAATGGGATGCTGCAGGTGATGTTAAGCAGATTTCTCCTTTGTCTGCTAAGAAGAGGGAAAAAGTTCACCTATCCATCAAACAGAAAGGTAATTAGAAAGCAGCATATATTTGGTTAGGAAAAAAAAAGGTCAAGATTCAACACTTGTACTGACATATTAAGAATATGCCTTACTTTCTAAATCTGTTCATTCAAAAATGATTCTGACATAATAAGAATATGACTTACTTTCTCAATCTGTTCATTCAAAAATGATTATAGCTAAGAAAAGGCTAGGAAAAAAAGTAAACTAAATCTTATTTCTTTATATAGCCAACGTGCCAGCAAATTGGGAAGAAATTTTTGATGGGATAATGAAGATGAGATCAGCAGGGGATGCTCCGGTAGACACTATGGGATGTGAAAAGGCAGGCATATTGTTGCCGCCTAAGGTAACTAACTTGAAAACAATCTCTCTTTCATCTGCTCTCCTTTTTGAATATCTCGAAGATAGGCGATGTATCTTGCTGAGTTTTATTAGGCTAATATCATGACAGTGATACATATTGATCATGGAGAAACAGTCAAGTCATGAATTTTAAACATGTAGGTTTTGACAATTTAGTTCCAGGATTTTCCTTTTCATTCTTTGCGAGGTGGGAAATATATTAATGGCGTAACGAGCTTTTGTAGTGGTCATGGTATTTGGGATAGTCATGTCAAAGATGTAATAGATGTTTGCCAATTATCTGATCAGTGGATATATTAGTTATTGAAAAACAATCTCTATATGGAAAAAAATAGATAGTAGTATTACTTGTAACCATATTACTAGTGTTATCAGTGTATTAACTTTTAAATTTTAAACTTCTAATGTTATAACAAAATTAGCAGGATTGTATAAATATAGATAAGTTATTTCAGCATTTATAAATTATTATAGTAGTAACACTATTAGTTTATTACTACAATTTTAATATTTATTAGATGTTTTATTTGTGGTCACTTGCAGATACCCCCATATGTACCCTAACCCTACCCCTTTAAATTGGGTACCCTATAGGTACCCAGTTAAGTGGTTATCCAGTGTCATTCTTAGGTGGATGACTTTGACCATATTGAGCTTCACGGTGAATCCAAGAAGATCCATATGCAAAGGGTGCAAAGACCTCATCTTGAAGTGTGTTTCACCTGAGACTGTCGAACTTTGTCCTAATATCCTGCCTGAATCGGTTGCATCCAGCTCATGTGACTGGGATTATCCTCCTTCATTACAATTAATGGCACAGGGTATATTTTGCAATGAAATCAAAACAATTAGATCCTATCTTTGAGTGTCTTCTCGCCTTCGATTATAGTTTCATGCATCTATACTTAGTTGAATTTGAATTTTATAGGACTTATGTAGTGCTCGTTACATATATGCATACCTAGTCTTTTAGCTGTGCCATATGTTATTTGTACAAGGATGGTCACAAACTATTACTTCCACTCTTCTTATGTGCTCATATGAAATGAATTTGAAAAACATACAAGTAATATTTCGTTTTTTTGCACTGTTATTCTGAAAACTTTAATGATTATACTGTAACAGAATTTATTTTCCATTTTTTAAATTTTATAATATGACATTGCACCCACGTATGAGAAATTGTAGCTCCCCATTGATTTTGCCTTCTTTCAAAGGATAAGGAATCTAGGTCAAGAATAAAATTCTGGTCCAGTTCAAGAAAAGATATGAACTTGCTATGTTTCAAGTTAAAACCCTATATCTGATGTTCCCTCAAATCTGCTTAATGCATCAATTATACACCACAATCCTTGAATATATTTTCATATCTTTGTTACATATTGTGTGACAGTACAATACTATTCTATAATTTTGAAGCCAATAAAGTAGTGAAAATTATGGAAATTAAATTTGTGAACCTGGATGACTGATCTATGAGCTTCAAATTGTTGACTATTTACATGTTTAGTTCACCTACAATTATCTTCTGTTCCTTATTAAGTTGGGCCTACATAGCATTAACCTAATAATTTTTCATATGTACGATAGTTATGTTTTATTTAATTATTATTTTATAATTTTATTTAATTATTATTTTATAATTTTATTATTATTATTTTTAAAACATGTTGCATTGTTCTAGCAAACACCTAGTGCCTAGGTCAATGTGTAGCATCTTAGTGCATCTGAAGCTCCTGGTACCATGTATTATTAAGAGTTAAACTTAGTATAACAAGATATACGGATGACATTGTGGAAAAATATATGGAGCTCATCTATTTTGTCACTAGAATTTTTGCCATTGTTAATTGATATTATGAAAAATCAGGGAGAAGCAATTCATGTATCTTGATGCATTCAAAGATAACTGGATGATGTTATTCTGTCTGATTTTATTGTGTGTTTAGAAAATGATGCAATTGAAATCATTTAAGATATTGGTGAGTCTAACTTATATGGATGATGCTCTGGGCTGGTTTATGAGTATCTGTAGGTTAATATTTTCTTGTTTGATCCTACCTAGCAATTGCTATCTAGAAAATGTATATTTGCTTATATTTTGTTATGTAGTTGATTGATAACCTGCATTTATCAACTGCATTTTCAGCATCAAATCAGTTTGAGTTTTGTGAAGAAAATTTGAGACTATGTTGACCTTCTATCAGGAACGAAGATTTGCAGTTTTGGTATCTTCTCTTCTATCAAGCCAAACGAAAGATGCAGTAACGAATGGTAAGTTATGCCATGAGTTTCACTAGGGGATTCATCAATTTCTTCCAGTGTCTTCTGATGTTTGTTACTTGATAATTGAACTAGGAGTTCAGGTGCAATAAAGCGTCTCTCGGATAATGGATTACTCAATCCTGGAGCTCTTGTCAAAACTGATGAAGCTACAATTTCTAGCTTAATTTATCCTGTAGGTTCTTGGCTAACCTACCTAATTTTCAGTTCAGACCATTTACATTCTTTAACTTTGATTATAGAAGCCTAGAAGCTGTTGACAATTTGTTCCCATCAATTGCATCTGTAGATAAATTTGTAGAACCTATGGAAACTTGTTTTTCCCCTCTTGTCCTTTGGCATATAATTGATTTTGGATGTGAAGAAGCCATTTTCTTTAATTATTGAGATACTAAAAATGAAGGGGAACCTTGGCACAATAGTAAAGTTGCTGCCATTTGACCTTGTGGTCATGGGTTTGAGTCGCGGAAACAACTTCTTGTAATGTAAGATAAGATTGCATACAATAGGTCTAATGTGGTCTGATCCTTCTCCGAGACCTCACATTGGTGTGAGTTTTGTGCACCAGGCTATCATTTATTGAGATATTAAAAACATTATTCATTATGAGAAACTTACTACTGTTTGTAACATTTTCAGTAGCAATCATCTTTCCTAATACTTTTCTTTTCCTTTTGCCAATGACCAATACTAATTATTGTAGTGATTATTAAAGAAACTCTTATTTAGATGCGCCAAAGCCACTTTCTTGATCTCTAGTTTTAAAAGGCAGAGAAGACCAAGTTAAAACTGACTACCCCTTGTTTCATTGAAGTATTTACCTTAGAAACTCATAAATACCATCCAAAGTTTGCTCATAAGAACTTAGGGAAAAGTAATTTGGTTTATCTTTGAATTATAATAGTGCTGGACCTGGACTACAAGTCACACTTTAAAGACAACACTGTCTTGTTCATGGTTTCATATTTATTCTATTTGCTGGTTTGTCACTTGAATATCAACTAGATTTGAAAAATAACATATAGTTTTTTTTGGGTTTATTTAGGTGGGTTTTTATTCCCGGAAGGCACATTACTTGAAAAAAGTTTCAGAGATTTGTCTAGAAAAGCATGAGGGAGACATCCCTTGTTCCTTAAACGAACTGCTTGCACTTCCTGGAATAGGCCCCAAAATGGCCCACCTGGTACTGTTGATTCTGACTTTCAAAGTGAAATTATTATTTCCCTTTTTCTTATGTTTTTTTGGATTAATAGATAATGAATGTTGGATGGAACGATGTTCAAGGGATATGTGTGGATACTCATGTGCATCGCATCTGTAATCGTCTAGGATGGGTTTCGCGTATTGGCACAATTGAGGTAATTATACGATATTTTGCATGGTAGAATTTAGTGACTAAAGTTAAAAAAAATTAGAAATGTAAAATGTAACAGTATGTACATCAATGTTATTCACCAGAAAACCTTGACTCCAGAAGAAACGAGAGTGTCTCTGGAGAAATGGCTACCAAAGGATTTATGGGATCCAATTAACCCCCTGCTGGTATGATGTTTATAGTTTGTGATTAATGTCACTGATATTGACACACGCACTCTTAACTCTTGATCATTCACAAGACAATCAATAGATAGGAGGACACGGCCTAGAATAAAATGCTAATCTCTGAGTTAAGAAAGACTTGATAAATTTACCGAATCAGGTTGGACAACCTGCAGGTGCCTGAAAGTTGTTGCAAATTAAGGGGCTAAAGAAGTAGCCAGCTATGTGCCTATAGTCCTAATATGCTTGTACTAGTTTTTCTATTATGAGCTTTGCCAATTTTGAATTTTCTCTTAGAAAAAATCTTATGGATTTCTTTATGAAATTGATTATCATTATTTTTATTAGATGCCACTTTTTTCTGTGAAGGACAGTCCTTGACTTGCTTAAGCATTTTTTTTTTTGGTTAAAAATGAGCAAATGGGGTTCACATAATAAGCTACTCTAGCTTTAATATTAGGAATATCTTCTATTGCAAATGAAATATGTATTCTGACTTAGTGATAATCATGAATCTGTAGCGATACAACTTTGACCAATGGGGTTAAGAAAGTCTTCTCACACTCATATGTGAATTATATATCATTTTCTCATTCTAGATAATTTCTAGTACAATCAACTTTGCTGATTCTGTTCACCTAACATTTTTCTCCCTTTTTTTAGAAGTCATCCCGACTCATTCAACATGAGAAATGTGTTGAACACCTCCTTCAAACTTAAGCAGACTTGTGCAAATTTTCTGCAACTTGCAAATGTCGTATTAAAAGACATTTGTTATTATTCATAATGCTTTGCTGATTTGTACCTCATTGCATCATCTGGACTGAAAAAACCTTTGCCATTTCAACTTGATGTTTTTTGCAAACACATTTACATTTTTAATAATCAACGTGCTTCATACATGCCCACCATTTATGACAAGTTAAATAAATGTCTGATTATGTTTCTATAATCAGAAATGCCTAAGATTTTACATAAGTAGCCAATTATAGTCTGGTCCCCGAAGCACTGAACTTGGTTTAATGTTTCCCTCGTTTCAAATCTGTTTTAGGAATGCAAGTGGTATACAAGAAATTGTAGGAGAATTATCCTGAAAATAGCTAGAGAGTAACCTATCGTATAAATGCCAAGGGAAGTTGACCATTCCAGGTCTTGAACTCATTATCTTCTGCTTTATGATTCAATGATTAATGTATTCTATTTAATTATCCTCATATGCTTATGTTGTTTTGAAAGCTCTCGACTTATAAATTTATGGTCCCACAAGTTACTTTATGTTCTACTATGACACTATAATGTTGTTACAAAAATTTGACCAACTCTACACAGCTTGTCATTTTGACTTTATGACACCTTTTTTTTTTCTGTGATCCCAGATTTGGTTATGGTGGGAGCATGGAATACCTTTTCCTCCCTCTTACTTATCGGTGGAATCATTCTTGTGTCTTCTATCAGGTTGGATTTGGACAAACCATATGCACTCCTGTCAGACCCCGATGTGGAACCTGTGGTATCAACAAGATCTGCCCTTCTGCTTTCAAGGAACAAGAAATTCCTAATGCCAAAGCTAAAAGATCAAAGAAATAGGAAACCCTAATTGTCAGATTAAATATCTTGCATTTTGTTTAGTGTTCACTACAAGAGTCTCTGTCCTCCATTGATCTATATTTTGATGCTTGTTGCAGTTGTACAGGTCTTAAGATGCTCGTTTGGCCCTTTCAGATGTACACATCTGCTTTTGATATTGTATACAAATGGTTGTCAATGTCTTATTTAAAAGCTTTTTGAACAGGGATCTGCAAAAAATTGTTGTAATTTTCAAGTGATGAAATTCAAGGTGAGAATAGAAAACCCACTACAGGCTAGATCCTCTGGTCTGTAATTTGGATCTGGTCTGTAATTTGCGGATCAGAGGATGATTTGTAAATTTTGATTTGTTAATTTTGATGGATTCTCAATGTATGTAGTGGATCATCCTTTGATTTGTAATTTATGGATAAGAGGATCTGTCCTTAACCTACTAAGGTGATGAATTGCATAATAATTCCATATGAAAGGTTTCATTAGGAGGCTGTT
This sequence comes from Zingiber officinale, assembly GCF_018446385.1. Lineage (NCBI taxonomy): Eukaryota > Viridiplantae > Streptophyta > Magnoliopsida > Zingiberales > Zingiberaceae > Zingiber > Zingiber officinale. The sequence goes on from NC_055986.1 coordinate 25,825,311, forward strand.
ATTTATCAGTTTTTATCCAAGTCTGTACCAATTGTTTATGTAAACAAGTTTTATATTGTTGTATAATAAATAATTTGATTATTCATATTAGAAATTGAGTACTAACATATAATATTAGATGAAATTTTAATTTTTCTTTCAAAGTTTAATAAAATTTTAACTTCGCCACTCATTTTATAAATCATATTTATCCTTTTGGACTTGCTGTTCCATGATGCTCTTCCATGATGACATTAATTTATTAGCCCACTAAATATAATAATGATTTCAATTTATCCTTTATTTGTGGCCCACTGAGATCCTTTGGATCAAGGAATGGATAGATGAAATTAATTAATTATTTAGTTACTAAATCTGTTAAAATACTTGAATCACATAACATCACTCTCTTGTAGAGATTTGACCTCAAAGTTTAAGAGTCTCAGGTGTAGCTACTAATTGTATGTTATGTTAAAAGCCTGCGTCTTCACTTCCGATTTTAATAAACTTTAATAAAATTTTCATTAAATAATACAAATCTAAAAATTAACATATAACTAATGCAATAACTTTATCGAGGCCATCGAACTTGAATAAATAAATCACAGAACAACTATAACATGTGAGCTTGTGGTAAACCTCGAATATCAAAACGTTATAATGTTTCTCACTATATCGAGACCATAAATTTGATATATTTTTTTCTAAATATCAATCAATGTAAATTAACAAAGGAATTGATTTTATAATTTGAGATTTAGAGGTTTCAACATATGTTCCATGTTCCTTGTTAACCAGGAGTATGAACCACAAAAGAGAACAAGGTTACTGAATCAATGCTAAATCCCATGGGATAGATTGAATGCACTACATACACATTTTGCTACTACATGAAAATGACCACAGTAAATCAAATTTGAATGTCATATGTACTCAAATAGGTCCAATGGATACGTATTTTACTCCTAATGTGTAAAAAAATGTTGACAATAAAAAGGGTAAAAAGAGGCAAAATACGATAAATGAGACATACAAGAAAGAATTGAGGGAAAAAGCTTGTATGACCATAACTGAGTGGATGTATGATGTGACAATTCCTTTTAATGTCGTTAACTATTCAAGTTTCAAAAGGATGTTGGACTTGGTTGACCAATATGTTGTAGCTCTAAAAGGATCTAGTTATCCTGAGGTGCGAGTTCCTTTTCTAAAAAAAGTTGTTGATAGTGTGACAAATGATTATATTAAGTCATGTGAAACAGAATGGGCTAAGTATGGATATAGTTTGATGGCAGATGGGTGGACAGACAAAAGACATAGGACATTGATTAATTTTTTAGTGAATTCTTCTAAAGGTTCAGTTTTCATCGAATCGGTTGATGCTTCTGATTATGCAAAGACCAGAGAGAAAATATTTCAGTTGCTTGATCGATTTGTGGAGCGTGTATGAGAAGCAAATGTTGTTCAAGTTGTTACGGATAGTGCAAGTAATAATGTGATTGCCGGTAAGAATCTATTTAATTCTTTTTATCAATATACTTTTTCTTAGATATGTTAAACTTATCTAGTTTTCTAACTTCTTTTTTAGGAAAATTATTAGAAGCAAAGAGGCCGCACTTGTATTGGACTCCTTATGCTGCTCACTGTGTCAACTTGATCTTAAAAGATATTGAGAAATTGTCTGATTTTAAAGCAACATTGAAGAAGGCAATGAGTGTGAATGCTTACATTTATGTTCGTCCCGGCATGGTAAATATGTTGAGGCAATTCACAAGACAAAAAGAGCTTTATCGGGCGGGTGTCACAATATTTGCTATTGCTTTTTTCACTCTTGAAAGGATGCACCTACAGAAGCAAAACTTAAGGAAAATGTTCATTTCCAAGGATTGGACAGAGAGTAAATAGGCAAAAGAAGCGGTGGGGAAGAAAGTAGCTAAAATCATCATGACACTTAGATTTGGAGTAGTATTGTGCATATATTAAAGATATATGACCCTTTAGTTCGTGTTCTGAGACTAGTTGATGGCGAAAGAAAACCTGCAATGGACTATATTTATGAGGTTATGGATAGGGAAAAAGAAACAATTATGAAGATCTTTAAGGAGAAAGAAGAGAAATACAAAGAAGTGTTTGAGATCATTGATACGAGATGGGAATGCCAACTTCATCTACTTATGCATGCTGCAGGACATTATTTGAATCCAGAATTTTTTTATTCATACACAGATTCAAATATCTGTGGAGAAGTGGTGAATGGTTTGTTTGAAACTATGGAGAGATTGATTTCGAGCGTTGTTGAGCAAGATAAAATCACTATCCAACTCTCTATATATCAAAAGGCAGAAGAGTTATTTGGGAGGAATGTGGGAATTAGACATAGAAGAATATTATCTCCAGCGGAATGGTGGGAATGCTATGGAGCAAATACCCCAGAATTGCAAAAGTTTGCTATTAAAGTACTTAGCCTCACTTGTAGTGCTTCCGGCTGTGAGCGAAATTGGAGTGTATTTGAGCAGGTGTGTAATAAATATAAATGTATAATACATTAATACTATTAGTATGTTACTTTTATAAGTAAAAAATATTCTTTACTATTTCATTATACTTTTTGTGATTTTTGACATTTTGTAGATTCACAAAAAAAAAAGGAATAGGCTAACTCAGCAACGCTTAAATGATTTGGTATTTGTGAAATACAATCGTGCCTTAAAACTTTGGTATGATGCACGTGATAAGATTGACCCCATCTCTTTGACAGTTATATATGATAGTAATGAATGGTTGATGGGTAGAATGGATGGAGAAAGTGATAATGAAGAAGATGAGTTAGTTTTTGAAGGTGATGACTTGACATGGGATGTCATTGCTAGGGCTAGTTGAGCAAAAGAGCCTGAATATTACTAGAGGAAAAAACATTGCATCCATGACCTCTAGTGTTGGAAATGAGGAGAGTGGGGACGTGGGAACATGCCCACGTTCCCCACTACTCATAATGGAAAAGTTCATTATGCCCATGGTTTATTTCCCTATATAAAGGGGTGCGTCCAAGGATCATTAGGTGTGTGAAATTGCTAGTGTGCAACACAGAGAGAGGAAGGAGAATATTTGAGGCGGTGGGATTTGGTTTGTGGACTTGCGGAGAGCTTTCTGATCCTGTGATCGCTCTTCCGACAGCGAGTTTCGCCATTGCCGATTGCGGATTTGCGGGAGATCGCTGTAAGTGTTTACCGCTTTAATTTAATTAATTCGTCTTTCATGTATTTAGTATAACCCACATTGGTATCAGAGCACAAGTTATTTCTAAATGCTTAGAGACGAATTATGAAATCTCTGTTTGGAAATTTTCTATGTCGCTTTTTCATTTCCCGTCGTTGTTTTGCACGACTAATGTGTCGTAGCATACACGCTGTGCCAAATTAGTAAAATCAAGACCGCTGGATTTGCCGACGACGGCAGTCTGTGGCCGTCGATGACGTTTTGGCTGGCCAGCTATGTGTTGGTTGCTAGGACGGGCAGAACCACCGTCGACGATCTCGTCAGGCCTAGAGATGACTGGTTTATGGTATTGGAAAGGACCGGCTGCCACCGGCAGAAGGCTGGCATGGCCGGCGACTGTGTTTGTCGCGGTTGCGGCATGAGCAGCGTGATTGAAGTAGTCGGCTTGGTGGCGTGCGTGAGCGACGTGGGTGTGGTGGAGAAAACGACAGAAGACGTGTTCATTTTTTTAATCTCTTTGAATAGGATAAGTTCTATTTAAAAATAAAAAATAATAATAAAAAAAGGAAACTGTATTTTTTGGTTTCGAACAGAATAGTGCATATATGTTAAAGCTCACGTGCTTTAAAAACTATTTATATATATTAATATATATAAATAATGCATGTTAGAATTAATTAAAATTATGATTATTGATCTAATTTTAATTAATTAGGTGGATTTAAATTAGTTGGTCCAATTAGACCCGGTTTAGATTAAATCATTGGGTTTAATCAAACCAATTTGATCCAACCCCAAATCAATTTGAGTTAATTAATTGGGTTTGGACCAAATATGATCAAATGACCAGTTGGGTCAGATTTGATCAAAATGATTAGATTTGTTCTAATTAGTCAGACTTAAACCAATGAATATTGGTTTGATCAAACAGATCTAAGTTTGATTAATAAGTCTGAAATTTGTAGAAATGGACTTAAATCAAAAGTAACAGAACATAGGTACAAAATCCCTATCCAATTAGATTAGTTCTAATTAAGGACAAAGGACCGAGCTTAGGATCTAGATCCCTAATCAACCGATCCAATGGGTCTGATCAATTAGATTAGTTCTAATTGTCGACTTGAACTCCTGAAAATCGAGAAATTTTTTTTCTTGATTTATTATGTTGGTGTTATGCCTATTTAAATTGAAATAAGTCAGTTTTGTACTGACTTATTTTTATTTCAATTTTTTAGATGGCTAGTCATGATTTATGACAACATGAGCTTTGGGAGGAGATTAAGGAGCTTGATTTCAACCCTGTTCAAGGACTCGGATGGCTTATTGGTTGGCTCGATCAGTTGTTCTGGAAACTCGAGCGAGAAGAGTTTCCAGTTCAAGACACACACAGAAGATGGACTCTAGTCTATTCACTGTCGGAAAATCTTAGGCAGATAGCATTCCAACTTTGGGATGATTATGATGGGCACATCTCGTATTCAGAGATGTTCAGACAGTTACTTCATCTCTATTGGGGTCCTGAAGATCTAGAGGAATCTGAAGAGGATTTAGAAGATCCTGAAGAGGATTCAGAAGGTCCTGTAGATCCAGAGGAGGATCCAAAGGAATCTGAAGAGGATTCAGAAGATCCTGAAGAATCAGAAGAGGCTCTGGGAGAGTGTGTGGAGGATCCTATAGAGAATCTTGAAACTGTCCTGCCTGAGATTACCCCAAATGAGTCCAGGCTGAGAGGGATTATTTTGGCCACTGCAGTAGTGTCTGTCCTAGTGGGAGTGGTAGTTGCCTATCTAGTTTTCTAGGGTTAAGTTATTTTCATTATGTATGAACAATGTTAGTCCATTTCATTCATGTCAGTTAGTTATATGTTAACAATAAGCAGCATAATTTTATGTTAATGATATATTCATTTATTTATGTTGTTTGCTTGACATGATGCATGATTAGTTCATGATGTATTAAATGATTAGTTCATTTAATTAAAGAAATCATGATATATTAAATGATTAGTTCATTTAATTAAAGAATTTATGATATTATAAATGATTAGTTCATTTGTTGGGATGTATGTAATAGAAATTGATTAATATTAATTTGATTGGTCATATGAATGATGAGTGAAAACATAGTTGTCACTTGATTTTGTAAACCAACTCAAAGTAATATTAAGTCAATCATAAATTGCATACATATGATATACACTGAATACTAAATAATGTGTTTATTTATGATAGATTATGGCAACCAAAAATATAATAGCTGAACTCAACAAAGGTGAAAAACTTAATGGGGATAACTATAAGATCTGGCACCTCAGGATACAGTATGTACTTGAGGAACAAGAAGTTCTAGAGGCTATAAATCAGGTTATGGAAGAACCTGTAGATGGTCCCACTGCACAATATAGACGAGACCTTGATGCCTATAAGGCATGGAAGAAAAATGACTCCACTACAAAGGGCATATTGATAAGTTCAATGGTAGACGACCTAGCTTTTGAGTATGAGTCATATCTTTCGGCTCATGCAGTCTGGGTAGCCCTTAAGGAAAAATACAATAGAGTAAGTCTGAGCAAGCTTCGACAGTTGACAATCAAGTTTGACAACTACAAAAAATGTCCGAATGTATCAATGGTTCAACACCTCAGGGAGATGTCGAACATGATTCGGGAGCTTAAAACTGCAGGTCATGAGTTGAATGATGAATAACAAGTTCAAGCAGTTATTCATTCACTTCCATATTCTTGGGAGACCATGAAGCAGACCTTAACTCACAGTGAGAATATTAAGACTTTCACTGACATCTCACGCCATGTAGAATTGGAGGCGGAGAGAGTTGAATCCGCAAGGATTTATGGACAAGCCTATGTGGTTGTAGGTTCTGTTGGATCATATGGATCCAAGAAAAAGAAATGGTTCAAGAAAGGGAAGGGAAAGAAGAGAGAAGTTGCTACCGTGGGACAGGGCCCAATCAAGAAGATAGTAAAGAAGACTGGAAAGAAACCTAAAAACAAGTTGACTTGTTTTGACTGCGGTAAGAAGGGTCACTTCGCTCGGGAGTGCACTGAGCTGAAAAAGGTAAATCCAAGTGTGTCTTCTTTTCTAGAGCATTTTGTTGCTAGTTCAGTGTTGTTAGCTAATTCTTATCCTTTGTGGATTATAGATTCGGGAGCAACCAACCATGTAGCTCGGGAACGAGTTACATTTGTTGAGTACCATCGGGTACCAGCTGGCAACAAGTGGATCTATGTAGGAAACAATGCAAGAGTTGAAGTCAAAGGAGTTGGCACTTGCAAACTCAACCTTCGTGGTGGTAGAGTTTTGTTTCTACATGATGTCCTGTATGCTCCTGAAATTCGATGGAATCTTGTTTCCGTAACATGTCTTCTTGATTTAAGGTATTGTATTAATTTTTACAGTCGGTCTGTTGAACTTAAGATTGACTCAGCGTCAATCGGACATGGTTTTTTAATAAATGGTTTTATGGTTCTTGATGTAGAACCAGATGCCAATTATGCTATTGATGGTTGTTTTTCAAACATTAGTCTAACTAGTGATGCAGATATAACTGATGAGGCTTGGCATGCTAGATTAGGACACATAGGACAAGAACGTATGAATCGGTTGGCTAGAGAGGGTCTATTGGACACTCGGGCTAAGATTCAATTGTTTATATGTGAGCATTGTCTTGCTGGAAAAGCAACTAGAAAACCATTTGGTAAGGCTATTAGATCTGAATCAACATTACAGTTAATTCATTCGGATATTTGTGGTCCAATGAATGTGAAGGCTAGACATGGAGCTTCCTATTTCATTACATTTATTGATGATTTCTCTAGGTTCGGCCATGTGTATTTGATTTCTCACAAATCTGAAGCATTAGATTGCTTCATTCATTATATGAACGAAGTTGAGAATCAAACAGAACGCAAAGTTAAAACTTTACGCACTGACCATGGAGGGGAGTATTTGTCTGATATGTTCAAGACAATATGTAATGATATAGGGATTATTAGACAGTTGATAATCCCTGGAACTCCACAGCAAAATGGGGTAGCTGAAAGAAGAAATAGGACTCTTCTTGAAATGGTTAAGTCTATGATGGCGCAAGCTAATTTGCCAATCTCCTATTGGGAAGATGCATTATTAACTGCAGCCTATATACTTAACAAAGTGCCTTCAAAGTCAGTTCCATCTACCCCATATGAACGTTGGATAGACAGAAAATCATATTTGAGTAATCTGAGACCCTGGGGGTCAGCTGCTTATGTTCATGATAGTTCTCACAAGTATGGAAAACTGGGACCTAGGGTAAGAAATGTATCTTTATAAGATATCATGAGACCTCCAAAGGTTATATTTTCATAGGTGAGCAACTAGATGGAACCATCTCCGAAATAGACTCGAGAGATGCGACTTTTCTCAAAACAGAGTTCTCAATCAGAGGTGATGTTGATAAAAATGTTCCTCCATTTGAGGAGGATGAGATATTATCAACAAGAGAGGTATCAAAAGGGACATGTGAGTCTAGTCAATTGAGTGGGAGTGATATACCGAGTCATGAGTTGACTTCTCAACAGCCCAACTTGCGAAGAAGTGTTTGTAAGATCAAACCTAAGAAGAGGTTTGATATTGAGAATGAGGTATTGATTACACTTCCAATTGACGATGATGAACCTCAATCCATTGAGGAAACATTGGGATGTAGAGTTAGAGAAAAATAGAAAGCTATAATGGTTGAAGAGATGGATTCCATGATTCATAATCATGTTTGGGACTTAGTCGATCTTCCTCCGAGCCGAAGGGCTATTGGGAATAAGTGGATTCTCAAAATAAAGAGGAAAGCAGATGGATCGATTAACAGATACAAAGCTCGTTTAGTTGCAAAAGGATATACCCAAATGAAGGGTATTGACATTGAAGAGACATTTTCTCCCGTAGTGAAATTTGTATCAATAAGAATTATTTTGGCCTTTGTGGCATATTATGACTTAGAATTATATCAAATGAATGTAAAAACCACTTTCCTTAATAGTGATCTTGACGAAGAAATCTATATGGTTCAACCAGAAGGTTTCATTGCCGAAGACTAAGAACAGAAAGTATGTAGACTTAAAAAGTCTATATATGGACTAAAGCAAGCGTCAAGACAATGGAACATAAGATTTAACGAAGTCATTTTATCTTATGGTTTCAAGATGATCAATGAGGATCATTGTGTTTTCCTGAAAATGGAAAAAGGAAAGTATGTCATTTTATCATTATATGTTGATAATATGCTGATAGCTGGAAATGACATAGGATATGTGAATGAAGTCAAGAAGTAACTGTCATCACAATTTGATACAACAGATATGGGGGAAGCTGAATACATCTTAGGAGTTAAGACCATAAGAGATCGTCCTAAAAGACTTTTGGGTCTATCACAAGAGTCTTATATAAATAAGATGTTACATCATTTTAGCATGTCTAATTGTAACATAGAACATACACCTATTGTGAAAGGTATTATTTTGAGCAAGAGTATGTGTCCTAAAACTCTAGAGGAAATAGCTTAAATGAATAAAAAATCATATCCCAGTGCTATTGGTAGTTTGATGTACATTATATTGTGTACACGTCCCGATATCAGCTATGTTGTGGGCTTAGTCAGTCATTTCCAGTCAAACCCAGGACTGAGACACTGGAAGGCAGTAAAAAGGATATTCAGATATCTGAAGGCGACAACAGATTATTATCTCTGTTTTCAAGGATCAGATATGAGTCTGAAAGGTTATTCAGATGCAGATTGGGCTGTGGACCTGGATGATAGAAAATCTACATCAGGCTATGAATTCTTGCTGAATGGTGGTGTCATCTCCTGGAACAGCAAGAAACAAGTGTAACGACCCGGCCCTCTTGGTCCATTTGGTGGCCTATTTGGCGACCCTCGGGTCGTCGACCGTCGACCCTTATGTCCTCGGCCCATTTGGCGACCTCTCATGTCGTCGACCGACGACCCTTGGCCGTGCCGTTACTCACTAGGACTTTCCACCCCTGGTCAGTGGATTTTTGCCTCCCCCAGGATTCGAACTCTAAACCTCCAGGCTTAAGTATTAGAGTTTATGAATCCTGATAACCAAGTGAGATGATCTTCAAACCTCAAAACTATTTTTTTAAGTAGTTTTAAGAAAAATTTTCCTAAGTGTAAGTCACTGGTTTTAATTTCAAGTATAAATTCCTTAGACCTTATTTCAACTTAATTTAGTAAGAACCCCCTATTTTAATGATCAAAGGAGGAGAGTTAGAAGTTAAGTTTAAGGGGGAGGTATATTTTTCTCAAAATACTGCATAATTACTATTTTAAAACTTGCAATTTCATTTAATGTCTTTAATTTAATATCTTATTTTTCCCTAATTTAACTTGGGTTGATCCAAATCAAAAAGGGAAAGATTGTAAGTACCTCATGATGGTTTTGATGTGATCAACCAAGTCAAGTTAGATCCTGTTGTTATTTTAATGTCTTGTGTCTAAGTGTGCAAGAACTTAGGAGCACAGGAAATCGAGCAAAAGACGCAGCTAGTGAGAAGGACGACACAGGAGAGAGCCGATGGGCTTGGTGCGTCTGAGGGACGAGGCACTACGGAAGAGTATGCTAGTGGACTTCTCGAGAAGGTCAAAAAATGGGTTAAGGTGAGTCCTATTCTGGATGGTCGTAATCACTCAAGCAAGCAGAGCTGGAGTGGAAGACTCGGACATAAAGTCAACTTGAAGTTGACTGTGGTCCGGGCGCCCGGAGCTATTCCGAGCGCCTGGATTGATCTGGTTCAGTCGAGGTGTCTCACCAAGGCGCCTCTGTGTGAAGGCGGTCTGGGCCTGGATCGGTCTGGTTCAGCTGGGGTGCCTCGCCAAGGCGCCTTTGTGAGAAGGCAGTCTGAGCGCCCGGACTGAAAAATTTATCTAGACTCATTTCGTTGTGATCTGTTGCGATGCGGATACAATTTTATCCACACTAAGGTGCCTGGAATCCTTCCAGGCGCCTGAATTAGGCCTATAAATACAATCCTGATTTATGTAGTTAAAACAACACTTATAGAAACTTCTGTGCTTACACTTCTAGTTTTGCTCTCTACTTTTTACACTTTCAACGTTGTAAGAGGCTACTCCACCTTTAAAAGAAGGAGACCTTAGTGAACTTTATTTGTCTCGGATTAACAATCCTCTAATTGTAAACCAAGTAAATCTTATTGGATCGAGACCGCGCTAGAGGGGGGGGTGAATAGCGCTCGTGGCTAAATTGTTCGATTATCAGAATCGTAAAACGTTCGTAGAGTAATTAAAGCAGCGGAATAAAGAAAACAAACACAAGAACACGGTCGTTTACTTCGTTCGGAGCCTAGGTCGACTCCTACTCGAAGGCCCGCGATCCTTGATCGCTTTCCGTGGGAAACAACTATAAGATCGTATGAATATTACAATCTAATTACAAATGTAACTGCAATTTAAAATTATACCGACAACAGTAGTAGGAAAGAAATCTGAGCTCCGGGTCGTCGGAATGTTGCAACAGCACTTCGGAAGCAGTACTTGAGCAGAACACAGCAGAATGGAAGCTTGGAAGTTGTTGTACTTCACTGCTGCTCGAAGACCCCTTATAAAGGGCATCCAAGGCGCCTTGAAAGCCTCCGAAGGCGCCTCCATAGCTCCGAGTCCACCGTGCAGATGAGCGCTGACCATTCTGCGCCTTATCACCTTGAAGGCGCCTTCATGGGTCTTCAAGGCGCCTTCCAAGGCGCCTCCGTAGCCAACCGAGGCGCCTTCAGCCCTGCTTCGCAGCTTGGTCAGCTTTTGCACCCAAGGCGCCTCCAAGCTCCATGGAGGCGCCTTAGACACTATTCATCCGAGGTTAATCTTTATACTTTGGTCCCTGCAAGATACATTAATCCCAAATATACCCTGCAGCACAAAGTTAGCACATAAAGCATAATAGAAGTGATAATGATAGTCTCCGGACTATCCGAGCCTGACTTCGGGTTTCCAACCGGAAACCCTAGGTCGACCAGACGCCTACTGTTCCCTCTACGGGGAACGCGTCCTCACCTACTCCACTCAGGAGATTTACCTGTTGCCAGTGCGATCCTCCAGATCGACTGGACTTTTGCTCAGCACTCGACGCTTCCGGACTTTCTGCTGGACATCCGCTTCCCGGCTAGTCCAGTCTTTCACCTGGTTCGCGACACCAGGACTTTCCACCTAGGGTCACCACCCCCTAGGACTTTTGCCTTAAGCCATCGACCTGCCAAGACTTTCCGCATAGGGTTACCACCCCCTATGACCTAGGGTTACCACCCCCTAGGGTTTTCCCTTTGCCTAACCGCAGCTAGGACTTTTCTCCACCTAGGGTTACCACCCCCTAGGGTTTTCACCTGCCTAACCGCAGTTAGGACTTTCCTGAAACACTCATTCAACATGTTAGATGACAGAGAATCTTAACTTTGAATCCCTTTGCCATTATCAAAACTTAGGTTCGATCGTCGGATGCTTCATGCACCAACAAATCTTTCTTGCCTCTATCTTTATTTTATTCATTTCTTTTTTATTATTTTACAAGTATTTTTCCTAACTTAGTCCGAAGTTCGAGAAAGGATATTAATTTATTTTTCAAGGCTATTCATCCCCTCCCCCCTCCCTAGCTGGCAGCCAGAGGACCATCACTAGGAACAAAATGACAGGTTTCCAAATTCAAAATAAGTCCACTAGGTAAATTTATTAAATAAGTTCATATAGCTAACACAACAACTCTTGGTCAATTAGTTACTCGTAGGTCTATCTTGCCCTTGGACAAATCGTCTGTTGTTACTTGGACTTTGCATGTTCACACAAATGTGAGAATTACTTTCAGAATATATGACCCATGATAAAGAAACAAAAAGATTACACTCTATCATAAAGGTGCCTGATGTTGGAACCCTAAGGTTGATTTGATGTGATCAACCAAGTTAGGTTAGGTCCTGTGGTGTTTTAACCTTGTGTCTAAGTAGGCAGGAGCTTAGGAACACAAGAAGTTGAGCAAAAGACGCAGCTAGCGAGAAGGACGGTACGGGAGAGAGCCGACGGGCTCGGTGCATCCGAGGGATGAGGTGCTGCAGAAAAGTACGTGGGCGGACGAGAAGGAAGCGCGCGGCGTTTCTGAGGGACGAGAAGTCGGAGCGGAAGGTGCTTGAGAAGATCGAAATTGAGTTCGGGTGAGCCTTATTTCAGTTGGCCGAAATCACCCAAGCAAGCAGAGCGAATGATTTGGACCGAGGTGAGCAGAACCGGAGCAGAGAGCTCGGACCGTAAAAAGTCAACAATGTTGACTTTAAGGGTTCGGGCGCCCAGACCAGTCCGGGTGCCCGGAACCCTTCCGGGCGCCCGAAATGTGACTTTGAGTAGATCACTTTTGATCATGATCCGTTGCGAAGGGGATAATATTTTATCCCCTTCCAGGCGCCTGGAACCCTCCAGGCACCCCGACCAAGGCTATAAATACAGCCTTAGTCTAGAAGCTTTTCAATCAACAAGCAATTAGTATTACAACACTTGTACGCTCTTCTTTTAGTTTAGCTTCTCATTTCTGTGCTTTCACTGCTATAAGTGTTGGTTGGTCCTAGGAAGATCGTACCGGTTCCACTGTACAAAAATTTTGTACAAGTGTCGAACCTTTCCTAAACAACCTATTGTTTTCTTTAGAAATTAAATTAGGAATCGCAAACGGAACTTAACATTATTGATTCAAAATTTAACTTATCTGTTCTTGATGATTTAGATTTGGATTGCAAGCGGAACTTAATACTATTGATCCAAATCCACCTATGTATAAAGTTAATTAAATATTTATTTCTAAAATCGGCTCTCAGGTCAAACATGGCGAGGCACTATGCCTTCTTGGGTATGAGATCATCCACCACTGTCTCGACAAAGCCTTTAATAGAAATTCAATATTTAATTTCCTAAAATAATATTAGGTTTAACCGAAAAGAACAATCGAATCACAAATTTGAAAAACAAAAAAAAAACACAAACTCGAATAACAAATTCGAAAAACTAGAATCTAATGTCTCTTGTGTTTGGAATTCATACAAATAAAAATAACTAGCATGATGCGGAAAACAATAACTAGTTATACATTTTCTTTGTATGCTAATAACATCGAGATCTTCTGCCGTATTCCTCGCCTCGCCTTGGACGTCGTGTGGGCGACGATCCTCCAAGATGAACACCACCCAAAGCCTTCTTCCTCCTTCTCTAAAATCCGGCCACCACCACCACCAAGGAACCAAAGAGAGCAAGGGGAAAGGGAAGGGAGAGAGGGCCGACCATAATAGAGAGCTCCAACAAGAGAATAAGAATTGATAATACATGAAGCCTCCCCTCCCCTTCTTTTATATTACTTGCCCAAGGCAAATAAGGAAAAGATTTTTACAAAAAATAAAATCTTCCTCTTGTTTTTCCTTTTCCCCTTTTATTTTTCCTTTTCCTTCCTCTTGATTGATTCAATCATTAATCATTGATTAAATTGATTGGTCGGCCCCTTGCTTGGGCACCAAGCAAGGGTGGCCGACCCTAAGAGGAAAGAAATAAAATCTTTTGTAAAAATTTTATAAACAAAGTAGAAAAGCTCTTATAAAATTTTACAAACTCTCTTTTAATTTCCTAACATAGATGTTAAAAAAGAAAATTTTTAAAAATTAAAACCAAGTTTTAAAATTTAAAACTTCTCTTCTAAAATTTCCTTTTTTAACATGGTTAAAAAAATAAAAAATTTACAATTTTAAAAATTCTCTTCCTTTTTCCTTAAAACCATGAGGATGGTTAAAAAGGAAAGTTTTAAAACTTTTAAATTTTTTTTTAAACCATATGACCTAATTCAAATAAGGAAAGTTTTATATTTTAAAATCTCTCTTTTAAAACTTGTAGATATCTACAAAGAGAAGATTTTAAAAATTCAAAACACCCCTCCTTATTTGAAATATGTGGTCGGCACCCTTCAAACTTCTTGTGGCCGACCACCTTAAGGAGATTATGGCCGGCCCCTTTGGCTTGGTCACCAAGCCATGGGTCGGCCCCTTCTTGGACACCAAGATGAGCTTTTCATGAGTGGATTAGAGACATTAATGAGGCTACGACAGGGACCTAGAGGAGAAATTGGTTTTGGCCTTCCGACGAGCTTGAGTATCCCATGTTCACCCCGAACACACAACTCAAGTTCATCAATAATAACTCATTCCACTAGAGAGTTATTATTACACTACCGCACCAATCCCAAATTACATTATAGGCTCCTTCTTATCATGAGTGTGTTAGTCTCCCTGTGTTTAAGATATCGAACATCTATTAATTTAATGAGTTACTGATAACTCATTTAATTAATATCTAGCTCCAAGAGTAGTACCACTCAACTTTATCGTCATGCCGGACTAAGTCCACCTGCAGGGTTTAACATGACAATCCTTATGAGCTCCTCTTGGGGACATTCTCAACCTAGATAACTAGGACACAGATTCCTTCTATAATTAACAACACACACTATAAGTAATATCATTTCCAAACTTATCAGGCCTATTGATTTATCGAGCTAAATCTCACTCTTTGATAAGTTAAAGAAATAAATACTAAATATATGTGCTTGTTATTATATTAGGATTAAGAGCACACACTTCCATAATAACTAAGGTCTAGTTCTTTTATTAAGTCAGTATAAAAAGAACTTACCTAAAATAGTCATACTCAATACACTTAGAGTGTACTAGTGTAATTTATTAGTCAAGATAAACTAATACCTAATTACACTGACTATTCCAATGGTTTGTTCCTTTCCATCTTAGTCATGAGCAACTGTTTATAATTTATAAAGAACTGATAACATGATCTTCTGTGTATGACTCCACACACCATGTTATCTACAATATAAATTAATTGAACAACTACACTTAACAAATAAATGTAGATATTGACCAATGTGATTCTTTTATTTCAAATATAAATGTTTACAAAAAGCTAGGCTTTTAGTATACACTCTAACAATAAGAGGCTTCTCTGCCTGAAGGAGCTACTTAGTGTAATCCATTCCTTGGATTAACAACCTCCCTGGTTGTAACCAAGTCAAATCCGTGAGCCTCATCTTTTTAGTTTCTTTCTTTATTTAATTTACACAAGTGTTCTTTTAAAGTCCGAGAAGGGTTTTGTTTTTATATTGTGCAAGGCTATTCAAACCCCCTTCTAGTCGGTTACCAACGGTCCCCAACACCTGAAACTTCTGCTCCACTGGCATTCTTCTTCATGAAAATGTAGTAGTTTTTTTTTTCCAATGATCTTTCTTGCCATAATGGAAGCACATGACTTCCTTTTCATCAACTTGGGGCATCTGCATTCCTTTCTTAAGCTCGATATCTAAGATTCTTCATTGCATTAACCTTGAGATTAAATTTCCTGATGTTAGGGCGTTTATTAGTCTTTCTGACCACTCGGGTTGGTTTCCCTATTACTACCAGATCTTGACTCTTTGTAGTCGGTACTCCCCATGCTCCTTATCTAGGGTAGGAAACCCTAGCTTCAGAGAAACCAATTTAGAGAAGATATGTGGCATCATAAACCAATTTAAGACTTCCTTTTTCTGACAATAACTCATTCCCAATATGTGGATAATATCTAGCATACAAATACAAGTCACCTATATGATACTGTTGGTGATTCATACCTAAAATTAGAGATGCTTTCAATGTGCTCCAATATATTCATAGCATGATGTTCAAGGTTGGGTTTTCAGATGAGATATTCACTGCTAGAGCTTTTGTCCATGATTACTTAAAAATGGGGCTATTGAATGAGGTAGAACATGTGTTTGATGTATTGCTACATAGAGATGTTATCCTCTAGAATTGCATGATGAATGACTTTATGCAGTTGGGTTAGTTTGTTCTCTGGGGCATTGTGCTGGCTGGTTAAAAAGATCTTCTATGTTCTTCATGTCTTTTGTTATCACTTGAATTTTTTTGTAATTTCCCTTATGTTACTAACATCAAGGACAATCCTTGAGCAACCCAATTATGACACCGATCCATAATTATTTGGAAGGAGGCTGCTTCGCTACTAAAAATTAAGTTTTTAAGATAATTACTGTGTGATTAATTCTTTAAACATAATTTGTTTAAATCTATTCTTGTTAGCAGGTCCAAAATTTTACTCTTATTGTTACACTTTTAACCAATTGTTGGCCAATACAGCCTATCATTTTACTTACTTTTGATTCTATAAAATTAGTAACTTCTTGTTTCTTTTTGTTTTTAAGTGTTCTATTCATTCAAATTTCAATTCAAAAGCTTCTTCTGTATTTGATGCCTTTCCTTCTATGGTTTTTCAAGTTTTACTTGAAATGCAAGGAAGCTTATTGGAACTGGTGTTGTTGATAAGATTGGGTAGTGCTTTGTGTGGGTAGTGCCTTGGGATGATTAATGAGGTGGTTGATAACACTCAAAATCATCTTTTAATCTTTTAATTGGTACTCTTTGCTTACTATCTACTATAGTTTTGTGTACTAATGTTATAATATTATTTCTTGATAGTGTTTAGAGTTTATGTGGTATTGTGTTTATGGATATTAAACTTTTGTAGTTTATTATTTAAATTAATTAATGTGTAGTAAGAAGATCAACAAACCTTTTGTATTATCTTGTATTCCATTTTGGTAGAGACTTAGGATTCAAATTCGAAGAAAAAAATCTTACCTAAGTATTTGTTCACGCTGACCTACTGCTCATTGTTTTGTGATGCCCATTATTTCAGAGCCAAAAGAGTTTTTATCAATAGACTTGTTGATTCTTTAACATTGCCGATTAATTATGGACTAATCAATAGATGAACATTGATGTTAATTATGACTTTTGAACAATCTCAATTTATTTGTATTAAAATTTTTGATATTGTAAGACTTACTCGTTTCATATTTTGATTTACTAGATTGTCTCAAAAAAATTGATTGATTCATTAATATGTACAAGAGAAGAAATTCATCTCATGAGTTTGAAGACAAGGGAGGGGAGAGGGAAGAAATTGAATACATGCATGCTACTAGTAAGAGGATGAAGGAAGAAATAATTGAAAGTAAAAAAAAAATTAGAACTCATTATCACAGAAAGTAAGAAGAGTGAAGAAAAGCTTATTGAGAAAGGTAGAGAAAGTGAAGAAAATCACTTTGTTGGAAAAGATGGCCAACATATGGGCAATGCTCATATGCTGGCCATCTCCGTCGAAAAAGAAGGGGATCTTCTAAGAGGCTAATAGAGAGGAAGGAGTCCATTCAAAGCTTTGTTGGAGTTTATTCAAGGTACAATTGGGAGCTAGTTCTTACACTAAATTGAAGCAAAAATCACATATGGCACCTCTTCAATGAGGACCGAGAAGTGTGCCGGCAAAGGGATTGGGTGGGGAGGGGGAATTATGGAGCTCCTCCATCAGAGAGGAGGCAGGGATGTCATTGTACTATTCTATCTTGCCAGATCTCATCTCTGGGCAGAGGATAACTCCAGAAGTCACATAGAGCGCTCCGTCGGCAAGGACCACGAAGTGTGCCGACAGAGAGGCTAGGCACACTAGGGGGCGGGCATCAAATGGTCGACTACGATGCTCAAATGCAAGCAAGGAGGCATGGGTTGTTTGCTTCTCTATACCTCAAACGAAGCTTTGGTGGGAGGCAAGAACGTCGGTGATTGATCGACCAAGGGGTGGCGCTGGCAAGGTCAAGGATGGACATCTCCTTTGAGGACACTTGGAAAGGGGGATGATGGTTTGGGAGGGAGTTTTCAAAATTCAAAATGGGTGGCAGATCAACCTCAAAATTAAAACCTCTTGTGCTTTCCTCCCACCGGTGGACACTAAAGCTAAACCCAAGTACCATAGGCTGCGGACATGGGCCTAGGGCCTCAAACTTGGGCTCATAATCCACCTCTTATAGGGAGCAAAATCGACGGCTAAGGGCATTCTTCTTTGATAAGCTTCAATCTGTGGGTCCATCCCATTGGAGCACACAATTGGTGAGTTAAGGTAGCCCTCTGCTTAGGAATCATTGCGGAGAAAGATCCCTATTGGCATGTAGGCCATGGAGCACACATGGAGGGAAGGCAACGACGCAACTCTTTGTTGATGGTGTAGCCAGCAAGGTGAAGGAGAAGGGCCGACAAAAGGAGGGTTGATGGAGGAGGAAGAGGCTCTTTGAGGAATTGACATTAGGGAATAGTCGGTTCTCACACACCATCAACAAAAATCGCCTACAACTTCTACTAGTGACTAGTGCCATCACAAGGGAGCTTAAGGGGTGGTCAAAGTTCCACCAATCTGATCAAAAACCTACTGTAATCTCAAAACAGGCAGCAGAAGAGGGTTGGACACAAGAGAGGACCCCCACCGAGACTAGAAGCACCTGGAGACCGCTGTTGGACAATGCAACATGGCCGGTGATATGGTAAGAAGCCGAGATGACTTGGATGGCTGATGATGAGATGTAGTGACTGATGGGATCATATGGATGATGATGGAGGACATTGATGTGTGAGATCGGCGTGAGAGATGTACGACTATGATTGTATGTGTGATTGTATCAAATTTGTGAGTGTGTTTGATAATGATGTAGGTTGGGATTCTATTATGAACCGCAAGTGTATGGCTACATCATTAGTAATAAAAATATCGATCCCACAAGGACTGTTGATTAAGTACTAATTAACTTCGCACAATGAATTATCTAGATAATCAGAAGGTCGTTCACAAACGCAAGAGAGAGAGAGAGAGAGAGAGAGAAGGGAAGAAGAGAGAGAGATTGAGAGAGAGAAGGGAAGAAGAGAGAGAGATTGAGAGAAGAGAGTAGAGAAGAGAGAAGAGAGAGGAAAAGAGAGAATAGAGAGAGAGAGGGAGCGTAGGTGAATGAAGGGTGTTAGATTCTAGGATTTTGATTTCGTTATTGATCCTGTCTAGAATCTGAGTCAGATGGAGGCCGACGGAGGTGGCATTGGTGTTGACGGAGAAGTGACTTTGATGCACCCGATGTATGCACGTCTAAAAAGCAAACCCCCACATGGAACTTCCTGATCTATAGTATGAGGACCAGTAGTACATGAACTTTGCACACACTTAGACAAGTACTCGGAGTGTTAGAGACTAGAAACTAGGGAAAAAGTCTCCGCCGTAGGTCCTTCGACGCTCAAATCCTATCCTTTTTCCCTAAAAGAACAGTGTATGATGGAAAAAGAACTGTTGAAGACGAGTACATATGTGCACTTATCTGGCTAAGGAAGAGGGTCTCCATTTTTATATGACACTGCATACCCTCAAAGCCTGTCGGTTGTCAGAGAATGTCAGGTGTCAGGGTCTGTTGGGTGAGAGAGGATGTACGGTGGCCTCCTTTTGGTGGAAGGAAGGTTTCATTCACAGGTGATAGCAGACCATGGGAATATTCTCTGACATATGCCAATTATTCTTTGATAGGAGATTACGATCCCTGACATTGTTGTCGCTTAATACCCTTTGTCCTGCCTAGGTTTAGCTACAGATATCTCGAGATGACTGTTCAGATATACCACCCGGCTTGAGTCTCGATGAGGAGGATGAGCTATGGTGGGGGGCCCATCTTTCACGCCCTGGTCGCTGAAAGGTCGGTCGGGAGTTGTCTTAGTGGAAGTATCAAGTCTGTCTACACAGCCTGACCTGGGAAAATCTGATCAGTTGAGGGTAGTCCTAGGACTAGTCCAAGTTTTGTCTCACGCATTAGACCTGGGGACTTGCCCTGCCTGTGCCTGACCAGGAATTATGCTGCTGATGACGTGAGGCGTTCCAACTCCTTCTTTCTCCTAACTATTGACTGCCACGTCTCCTTAACTTCTTACTGCTACACCCCCTTGACTTCTAACTGCCACGTTTCCTTGACTTCTGACTTTCATGTCCCCTTGACTATTGACCGCCTGGCCTTATCGGACCCCTCCTTTATGCACCGTATCAATTATGATGCTAGTTAATGCCCCTATGTATTGTTCATATACCTAACTCCATGCTTATACTCGTGTAGGGATTCTAACTAGAGTCTAGTAGAATCTCACGAAAGTCACACCAGAAAGTTTACCCAAGTTCTATCGCCATTAAGTAAAGAAGCAACTCTAGAAAGTCTGGTTAAAAGGTTACCATCTGTCACAGGCCCCCCCCCCCCCCCCGCCCCCGGTTATACAATCGCTAGAGATATCGAATGTACTTCCTCATGGTAGCACTTGAGTATCCACTCTAATTAGAACTCCCTAACAAGGATTAGTCTCTATGTTAAGATCTTTTTACTCTAGAAAGTGGGTAAGTATCGATGTCCTCTGTCACTAATGACATAATATGCCCGGTTGAATGGGTATCCTCTATCACTAAGGATCCTCCGATTATCTAGTCTAGTATCAATCCTAATATAGAGACAAATCCCTCACATCTACATGAATTGACCTCACACACATTTTGTCAAACATATACAAGGCACAATACACATAGAACATGATATAAACACTTCATAGCACAAGAAGATGTCTAAATACATAGTTCATACATCACATCACATCATAGTTACTCCTACATCCAAGATCTAGAGAATCTACTCCATTACAAGATATTACAATCCAAAGATTAAGAATGAAGCAAACTACAACCCAATGCATGGAGATAGAGAGAAGAGATGCTTATCTTAAAGCGTAGCGTCCTTGGACGCACTCCCTTGCTCAGGAGATGGACGGATCTTGAAGGAATGGAGGTGGATGAAGCCCTAGGGTTTCCTCCTAAGGAGAAAACCTTTTCCCAAGGAGAGGGAAGAAGTCCTCAATCCCAAGATTAGTCAAAGAATGGGGTTCTTGACTCTTTTATACCTCCTTCAAACTGCCCAGGAAAACTAGGATTATAGAGGTCTGGTGAACTAAATTTTTCACTCATTAAACCCAGTTTTCTAGCAATTCACCCTGAACCAAAGTTGTAGCCCTTAAAATTATCTATAATTTGATATTTTGATTGAGCCCTGGATCAAATTGAACCAAAAGTTATGGTTATTCAAAGTTTAGTCTACAGTCTGAGCAGAGGTCCTGATGAAGCCGCTGTTGGGAGGCACAACCATGCCTTTTAGTATGGATATACTCTACTATCTCTCTGTTGGACTTGAAGTAAAGTTTTAGATCTTGAAGTTAGCTATGTTTCAGTATAAATAACAGTCCGTAACTCCAACCGAATGTAAAGTTGTGTTCGTTCTACTATTGGTCTGCAATCTGCTCAGAATTCAGCACGACTTTATTTTGGCATGGCACAACCTCGGCTTCTTCGCCACACGGGCATGTGGAATCCACACAGTCATGGTCTTTTCCTTCTCTGGATAAAAGACACGATTGTGTGGGTTCATACGGTCGTGGTCTTTTTCGGCTCTGGAAGAATGGCACGACAGTGCCTTTTGGCATGGCTGTGTGCTGCCTGGCCACTGAAGATTGACACGGCCGTGTGGGTTCACACGGCTTGAGCTTGATTTGCCTCTGGTGGGGGGTACGGCCGTGTGAAATCACATGGCCTACCCTTGCTTTGCCTCCATGAGGTAGCACGACCATGTGCTTTCACACAACCTAAGCTTGATTTCTTCCTGAGTTGTTCCTGTGCGTGTTTTTTCTCTATTTTCGCTCTAAATAACGTCTTATCAATCAAAACAAGCAAAGAGTATATCTCTGAACATAATATATTGGAAGTATAATATTATAATGAAATAGGG
Source organism: Zingiber officinale (assembly GCF_018446385.1). NCBI lineage: Eukaryota > Viridiplantae > Streptophyta > Magnoliopsida > Zingiberales > Zingiberaceae > Zingiber > Zingiber officinale. The sequence continues at coordinate 25,847,278 of NC_055986.1, forward strand.
TGCAATAAACATAGATTATATTAATGAAATATAAATAGATGTGTGTTAAAGTATGCATAAAATTGTATATAATTTATGCACATCAGATTCTCACACATACACCAACCCATGTGATAGGGGTCGCACTTAGTGTATGCCCTAACTCATTAGATAGCACCATGAGTCTCCCATCCGACCTGGCATATGTCCAGATATGACGAGTAAGAACCAGCAGTATCATTGGTTCTGTATGCTTTTCGATGATCTATATATTTACCTTTTATTAAAAAAAAAAGCAAGACATGTTAGTAAATTATGATCAAACATGTAATCCTGATTTATACAAGAAAATATAAAGCGATAATTTTGCAAGTTTAGAGTAGTCAATGCATTCAAAAAGAATAATCCATTCAAAAATAGTCATGTAAGACTCCTGATTAATCACACTTGAGCAAATTTAGTGATGCGGTGATAAAGGGGGGCCTACTAAGTGCGGGTCAAAGGATGAAAATAGCAGCCGACGTGGAGGTCAAAGTCAAGAAGGTCAACTCTAGAGAACCAATGGGCTCACCAAAGGGGGTCGAGTGGAGCTCTACTGCAATGGTCGGTCGGGCATGAAGCTCCCGACCGACAAAGAGCTGGTTCGAACAAAACGCCCGTACAACCAAGATCATTAGATACTCATCACGGAGCAGAGGAGTGTCGGGGCAACCGGACTGTTAGTCTGGTTGGACGGAAACGAGTCACTGTACCTAGTTACTACAAGGAAGAGCAGTCAATGCCGACCGAGTGGAGGTACGTACACCGACAGAGGTGCGTGTTATTCACTATTCATGCTTGTGTCTACTGTTGCTCCGTCTTTTTCTACTTTTCGGTGACTGACTTGAGCGTTGGAGGAACAAGTCCGGGTCCCCTTCCCTGGCTCGGCACTGACATTTCCTATGTTGCAGAACGGAGTGGAGTTTACATCAAGTCAACGCATTAGCCACATGCCCAACTTACTATCTCCATGATTTTCGGACAGGATCATTTAGCATTTATACAAAAATCTGTCACTAGATTATTAAACTAGTTTACTAGGATTATATATAATACAAGTAACTTAGAAGGCCATCATGAATATTGAGCTTAAGGATGCTTATGAGATCTGTTGAACTCTCCCAACACTTAGGGATCTTGCAATGAAAAATGGTTAACATATAACTTTTTTTTTCTGTGAGACATACTATTATACAAGATAAATTATGTAAAACACTGCCTAACTCCACCTACCATCAGGTTTGAATGATGATGTCTCAAAACTTGAAAACAATAACATGTCTCTGACACTAATTCTTCCCTTGTTAAAAACAATTAAAATAAAATAGGTATGAATAAGATGAAGAAATAAGAATATTTCATACACTGCGTGAAACATAACAATATAACATGTTTATCAGACTCCTTCGAAAAACTAGTGCATATATCTTGCAACGTGATTGTCAAATAACACTTAAATACATTGTATGAAGGCAACAACAATCAATAGATCTCTCAAATAGACTGCATAAAGTTGCTAAGAACTAGGAAATCATGTACCTAGGAAAGAATAACTTAGACATCACAAGAGGGAAGGGGCAAATCCCTCTCAGAGACAACCGAAACACCAGCTTGACTAACCTTGTCATGTGGCACTAATGTCAGTAAGTGTTGCGCAAGGAACGATGACACCCTCATTTGAATTATAAAATCTAGAAAGCATACTGTAAATGTGACGCACCAAAATTACATCAAGTATAATCTGGCCTTCAATCAAGAAGAAAAACTCAAGAAGTCTTCCAAGTCAACTGCCTTACCTCTCTAGCCCTCTCCGTGGGATTAGTAAAAATTCGGTTAAAGCGAATTATCTTATATTTAAGAGGTGTCATAAGATAATCGTCTTACATATTATATTATTAATTGGATAAATAAATTTTTTTTTTGAATATGCATTCTATATGTATATGATATTAATATTAAACTCAATTAATAAAGTTCACAATATAACGTATAACATGAGAGAAATTATGATTGGCTTCCAGGTCGTTGGCGAGGCACTCGACCTTCTTGGTTATGGGATCATCCACCACTTCCTAGACAAAGCCTTTCAAAGAAATTGAATATTTAAACTCCTTATAATAAACCCTAGGTTTAACTATAGAGAACTCAATTGAAGCACAAAATCGATAGCCTCTTGTGTTGGTATTTCAAGATCCATACAAAGGAAAATTAAACTAGTACACAGCGGAAACAATTAACTAGTTATACCTTTCTTTGTATCTTAAAGACCTCTTGATCTTCTACTGTATTCCTCTCCTCCTCTTGGACGTTGTGTGGGTGACTATCTTCCAAGACAACACCACCCGAACCACTTCAATTACCTCCAAGACTTTCGGCCACCAAAGGGATGATAGAATAGAGAGCCTCCTTCTCTTCTTCTTCTCCTCCAAAAATCCGATCACAAGAAGATGGAGCCGCTTGATGTCGCCGACCCTTGGTAAAGGAAACAAGGGAAGAATAGAGAGGGAAGAGGGTCGGCCACACAAGGGAATAGAAGAGAGAGCTTATGTTGTGTTTTTTTACCATAAGGCACCATCTACCTCTCTTTTATAATCCTTAGTTAATGTAAAAAAAAGGACAGATTTAAAATTAAAACCTTCCTTCCTATTATGTGTGGTCGGCCCTTATTTGGGCAATCAATTAAGGAAAAATTTTAAATTAAAATCTCTCTTTTAAACCATTATGGATGGCTACAAAAAAGGAAAGATTTTAAAATTAAAATATCTCTTTTAAATCCCTTGGAGGATGGCTATAAAAGGAAAGATTTTAAAATTAAAATCTCTCTTTTAAATCTCTTGGAGGATGGCTATAAAAGGAAATATTTTGAAAAATTAAAACTCCCTTTTTTAATTCCTTGTGGCCGGTCTCTTGCTTGGGCACCAAGCAAGGCTTGGTCGGCCACCTCTTGGGCTCCAAGCAAAGCTTGGCCGGCCCTTGCTTGGGCACAAAACAAGGATGTGACCGACCCATTACTTAGGTAAGAAGTAGACTCGGTTGGATACGAGGCTTTATACATAGAGGATACAACAGGGACCTAAAGGAGGAATTTGCTTTGGCCTCTTGATGAGCTTGAGCTTCCTATGTTCGACCCGAATATCCAACTTAAGTTCATCAATAATAACTCATACCACTAAAGAGTTATTATTGAACTACCGCACCAATCCCATATTACATTATGGGCTCCTTCTTACCATGAGTGTGTTAATCTCCCTGTGTTTAAGATATCGAATGTCTATTAATTAAATGAGTTACTGACAACTCACTTAATTAACATCTAGCTCCAAGAGTAGTACCACTCAACTTCATTGTCATGTCGGACTAAGTCCACCTGCAGGGTTTACATGACAAACCTTATGAGCTCCTCAAGGGGGCATCATCAACCTAATAAATAGGACACAGTTTCCTTCTATAATCAACAACACACCATATAAATAATATTATTTCCCAACGTATCGGGCCTATTGATTTAACGAATAAATCTCACCCTTTGATAAATTAAAGAAATAAATACTAAGTACATGTGTTTGTTATTATATCAGGATTAAGAGTACGCATATCCATAATAACAGAGGTTCTGTTCTTTTATACAATCAGTATAAAAGGAACAACCTCAAATGGTCCTACGCAATACACACATAGTGTACTAGTGTAATTTTATAGTCAAGATAACTAATATCAAATTACACTACAACCATTCCAATGGTTTGTCCCAATCCATCTTGGTTATGAGCTACTATTTATAATTTATAAGGAACTAATAACATGATCTTCTGTGTGACACCACACACCATGTTATCTACAATATAAATTAAATGGATAACTGCATTTAACTAAATGCAGATATTTGACCAATGTGATTCTCATTTCAAAATAAATATTTATACAAAAAGCTAGGCTTTTAGTATACATTCTAACAATCTCCCACTTATACTAAAAGACTATGTTGTCATATATGCTGCCATACATCTGATCCACATCCCCTCAACATGCCCATCAAAAGCTCTCACCGGAAGGGCCTTAGTGAAAGGATCTGCCAGGTTATCTTCTGATGCAAACTTGGTGACAATAACTTCTCCTCGCTTTACTATGTCTCGTATCATGTGGTACTTGCGCTCAATGTGTTTACTTGCCTTATAGGCTCGTGGTTCCTTCGAGTTTGCTACTACACCACTATTATCAGAATAAATTGTGATAATTTTGGGCAAACTAGGAATCACATCTAAGTCCATCAAGAAGTTTCTGAGCCATACAACTTCTTTGGCTGCCTCAGAGGCTGCCGCATACTCAGCTTCCATGGTGGAGTCTGAAACGTATTTCTTCTTAACACTCCTCCATTCTATGGCTCCACCTCCCAAAGTAAACACATACCCTGAGGTCGACTTACTATTGTCCATATCTGATTGGAAGTCCGAGTCTATGTAACCCATAAGGAGCAAATCATCTACCTGGTAAACTAGCATATAATCTCTAGTCCTTTTTAGGTACTTCAATATATGCTTTATAGCAGTCCAATGTCTTTGTCCTGGGTTACTTTGATATCTACTAACTATGCTCATGGCAAAACAGATATCCGATCTCGTGCATAGCATCGCATACATTAGGCTTCCTATAGCCGAAGCATCAGGAACTGCCTTCATGTCCTCTATTTCCTTTGATATTTTAGGAGACATCTCTTTAGATAAAGGTACTCCATGCAGGAAAGGTAGAAAACCTTTCTTGGAGTTTTGCATGCTAAAACGAGCTAGAATAGTATAGATGTATGAAGCTTGAGATAAGCACAACATTCTTTTCTTACGATCCCTTATTATTTTGATCCCAAGAATATGTCCACATTCTCCCAAATCCTTCGTATCAAACTACTTGAACAACCATACTCTTACGTCTGACAACACTTTGACATTGTTGCCAATGAGCAAAATGTCATCTACGTATAGTACAAGAAATATCACCACATTTTCGTCACTCTTCTTGTATACACAAGACTCATCCGGACACTGAATAAATCCATAAGACTAGATCACTTCATTAAATTGGATGTTCCAAGATCTCGAAGCTTGCTTCAGTCCACAGATATACCGATTGAGCTTACATACAAGATGCTCTTTGCCCTTCGCAATGAATCCCTCTGGTTGCTTCATATGGATATTTTCTTCAAGACTTCCATTAAGAAAAGCTGTCTTGACATCCATTTGTCAAATCTCATAATCCATATGAGCGGCAATAGATAAAAAATCCGGATAGACTTAAGCATGGCTACCAGCGAAAAGGTTTCCTCATAATCGATTCCCTCTTTCTGAGTATACCCTTTTGCAACAAGTCTTGCTTTGAAGGTTTCCACCTTCCTGTCTATCCCTCTTTTTCTTTTGTAGACTCATTTACATCCAATGGCTTTTACACTATTTGGTGGTTCTACAAGCTCCCAGACCTGATTAGAGTACATAGATTCTATTTCAGAGTTCATTGCACTTTGCCAAGATGCTGCATCTTTATCTTGGAGTGCTTTATCATATGTCCAAGGATCAGGTTCATGTTTACCAGGGATCAAGTCCGAAGATTCTCCCAAAAATATGAATATATCAGGTTGCCTAATAATCCTCCCACTATGACGAGGCACTACTTGTAATTGTCCATCATTTGTGACACGTGTTGCAGTTTCTTGTGATATTTCATCTTGTACCGTTGATACTAAAATAGACGTGTCTTCTCTTATTTCCTCAAGAACAGTTTTACTCATGGGCTTGTGGTTCATTACATAGTCCTCTTCTAAAAATCGGGCATTGGTGCTAACAATGACCTTCTGATCTTTAGGACTATAAAATAAACCACCTTTCATTCCTTTAGGATAACCCACAAACAAGCGAACTTCTATACGTGATTCCAACTTATCAGCGTCTCCCTTCAGCACATGTGCTGGACTACCCCAAATCTGAATATGTTTCAGACTACGCTTACGCTCATTCCATAATTCTTTGGGAGTAGAGGTTATTGACTTAGAAGGTACCAAGTTCAGAATGTACACTACTGTTTCTAGAGCATATCCCCAAAATGGATTTGGTAATTCTGAATAACTCATCATTGATCTAACCATTTTCATAAGAGTGATATTCCTTCGTTCTGCCACACAATTCTATTGGGGTGTCCCAGGTGCAGACAGTTGGGATTGAATCTCGGCCTCTGATAAGTAACTCCTAAACTCTCCTAAGAGGTACTCGCCACCACGATCAGACTGTAGTGTCTTGATACCTTTACCATAACGTTTCTCCACATCAGCCTTGTATTCTTTGAATTTATCAAAGCACTCAGACTTGCTGCGCATCAAGTAAATGTACCCGTATCTCGAATAGTCGTCTATAAAAGAGACAAAATATTTGAAACCACCTCTTGCCTGGATAGTCACAGGTCCAAACAAATCAGAAGGAACCAATTCCAATACATCTTTGGCTCTATACCCATTGACGTTAAAAGGTCTCTTGGTCATTTTTCCTTCCAAGCAAGATTCACATGTTGGAAAATTTTCCACCACTAATGAACCCAAAGGTCCATCGACTATTAGCCTTTGAATCCTACTCAAATTAATATGACCAAGCCTTAGATGCCAAAGATATGTTTGGTTTATTTCCAAATGTTGCTTTCTCTTATTAGAATTAGAAGATGTGTTATTAATTTTCATTTGTTGTATCGTGGGAGTTATTGGATTTAGAGTATACAAATTGTCAACCAACGTACCAGAACAGATAACTATCATATTTTTCTTGACAACTACTTTGTCATCTAAAGAAACAGAATATTCATCCATAAATAGTTTAGAAACTGAAATCAAGTTCTTTCTAAAACATGGTACGTAAAGACAATTTCTCAAAATCAATGTTTTATTTCTATCAAAAGATAAATAAACATCTCCCGCTACAACAACCGCCACTTTTGTAGCATTGCCCATGTAGACGGTAATCTCCCCTTTATGTAGTCATCGAGTTTCCTGGAACCCCTACAATGAATTACAGACATGATCAGTGGCTCCCGTATCTACACACTATGTACCAGTAGATAACACCACTAAACATGTTTCGACAACTAATGAATAAGATATACCTTCATTGTTCTCGTTTCTGCAAGGACAATTTGTCTCATTCAAATGAGCCATCATCTTGAGGATATGATCTCTTACGGGTATCCCCTCAGTCATAGTGGTCGTCATGGAGTTTCTCATGGCCTCCTGCCTAGCAGCCCGATTCTGATGTTCGAAGAATGTATGGGATCGGTGGCCGGCTTGAAGGGGGGTTGGATAGACGGTACCCCCAAATCCTTGCTTCCTACACTTATTAGCTTGCGCAGCGGAAATACAAACAACAAACAAGCTAAAGACTAAAACTAAGAAAGGAAATGCAAACCGCTAACACGTTCGTTTAACGTGGTTAGGAGATTAGGGCTCCTACTCCACGGCGTGTCCTTGAGGTGGACGATCCCGATCCATCGGTGGATTATCCCCCGGCAAACTCCGGCTATCTCAAGTCGCTCCTTGTGAGTGGAGAAACCTCACCACAACACCAACCAAGACTCTTGAGACTAGTAGACTACTAATTAGGGTTTACCACCACTAATTTCATCAACTATAACCAAGCTCCCAAGGCTTGGTTATATAGTCCATGGGTTGGAAACTCCGCCTACCAGTCGACTGCCAAAACATGCAGTCGACTGCCCTCTGTGGAAATTCGACCGTTACATCCCAACGGTTCGATACCAGTCGGTTGCTAAAACTAGCATTCGACTGCTCCACACTGACCGAACGAACAAAAGCATTCTGTTTACTCCTAGTCGACTGCACCAGTTGACTGCTAAAATATGCAGTCGGTTTCTACAGTAACACTATAGTACCGCTACAGTACTGCTACAATAAAACCCTAAAACTATGATTTTACTCTGGGTACAATCTCTCGTGCACTCGTACCCTCACCCTTATGACTCACTTGACGCTTCTTTGTAGCCTTGACCTCTTGCCTTCAAGCCTACTTCCTTTGGCTCTTGTCCCTCGGATGTATACAAGCCCACGGCTCGTCCCCAATGCCCTCCTTCGCGTATGCCTCGAAGTCGCTTCCCTCGACCCTTGTCCTCGTTGCCTTGTCCACGGTCCCTCAGATGCTCCATCCTTCACTGAACCCGAAGACATCAACCTGAGTCACATGTGTATCCTGCATACCTGCACACTCACATACACATATCAAATAATAAGGGTGAACCAACTTAAACCATTTGCCCAAACACCAAAACACATGGTCCCACGGACCATTAGGATTGCTCCAACAAAGAGTTCCTTGAGATTGAGCATCATGTCATAGGCAGTGGGTAGGGGCCTAATGCTGATGTTGTAGCACATTTGACATAGAAGTCAAAATGTAACACCGCGCCATCTCATCTGCCTTAACTCATTTCCTATGCCTGTCAATCTCCTCTTCACTAGAATCGCTATTAGGCACGCTAGGACAAACCTCAAGAAGTACGAACTTATAGCATTTAGCAGTTAAGACAATGTCCAAGTTTTGTTTCCAATCAATGTAATTAGGACCAGTAAGTTTGTTCTCTTTCAATATAACAGCAAGAGGATTGAAAGTCATTTGAAATCCTAAGAATCATAAAATATTTGGTCAAAACTTTAGAATTTAAAATAATATTGATTCCTCAAAAAATATCATTTAAATTCACCAACACCTCAAAACACCGTGAATTTTGTATGTCACGATAGTGTGGACGTATACAAATTCAAACATTTGTAAGAGGGGGGTTTACTCATTAATTTTATTATCTTGTCAACCTAACTTTATGAAAAATAAAATTAATAGTTGATTTTTCTCCAGTCACACAAATAATAGCAGTGACTCCGATAGGGAGGATACTATTAAATGCGCCTAAGTGTATACCATTACTTGATACTTAGTCTATTAAATAGGATTGTGCCCCTTCAGATGGAGAAAATCACACAAACCTAAATAATTTCCTATAATCATCCATAAAGGAAGTTTGATCTAGTGATCCGCAAACAAACTCATTCGATGTGGAGGAAGGCACTCAAAGCCAACGCGCAAGTTTGAATGCATCACATACAAACCAGTAATGGAGACCGTGGAATTTAAATAATTCCTCTCTCACTTAGTTATTTAAAATAAGGAATTTTAACATACACACACACAGTACATATAAACAGCATAAAAGGCAATAAATATGAAAAATAATTTTCCAACTATTATGGCCTCATTCATAGTTGTCCTCCGTGTGCCACCAATCATAGCCGCCGCCAACGGGTCATGTCATTGCGTCTATCTTACTTCCTTTTCCACCACGCCTCTAGTCCTCAAATAGTACCATGCCTCGCAAGGATATGATCCGTGACAAAAATAAAATTTTACATTTATCGATCCTATATTCCACAAGAGAATGTAGATGTAATCTAGATCGAACAAAATGTAAAATCCTAAAACCAATACATCTCCTGCTGTATTTAATAATTACAATCATGCACACACATAAAATACCCTCGACATGCCCGAGGGTCCAAATCACACACAAACACAATAGGGTCATAATAGTTGGAACTAAGATGTCTGCAACCATAGAGTTAATCTATTTGCACATCCTACTATTATCCTGCCTAAATTTATGTATGAAAAGTGCATAATTTAACTAAAAACCAAACACACAGAGGCAGAAAACTAGCTCTGATACCAATTTTTTGGTGCTACTCGGAATTCCATTCTGTTTCCCCTGTACAAAAATTTGTACAAGTACAGAACTTTTCCTAGAAACCCATGTGTTGTTCAAAAGTTAAACTTGGATTGCAAACGAAACTTAACATTATTAATCCAAGTTCAACTCATGTGTTCTTCAGAAGTTAAACCATATTACAGAAGTTGATTACATATCTATTTCAAGGATTGGCTTCCAGGTCGTTGGTGAGGCACTCGGCCTTCTTAGTTATGGGATCATCCACCACTTCCTAAACAAAGTCTTTCAAAGAAATTGAATATTTAAACTCCTTACAGTAAACCGTAGGTTTAACTACAGATAACTCAATTGAAGCACAAAATCGATAGTCTCTTGTGTTGGTATTTCAAGATCCATACAAAGGAAAACTAAAATAGTACACAGCGGAAATAATTAACTAGTTATACCTTTTTTGTATCTTAAAGACCTCTTGATCTTCTGTTGTATTCCTCTCCTCCTCTTGGACGTCGTGTGGGTGACGATCTTCCAAGACAACACCACCTGAACCACTTCAATTGCCTCCAAGACTTTCGGCCACCAAAGGGATGCTAGAATAGAGAGCCTCCTCCTCTTCTTCTTCTCCTCCAAAAATCCGGCCACAAGAAGATAGAGCCTCTTGATGCCACCGGCCCTTGGTAAGGGAAACAAGGGAAGAATAGAGAGGGACGAGGGCCGACCACACAAGGGAATAGAAGAGAGAGCTTAGGTTGTGTTTTTTTTACCATAAGGCACCATCTACCTCTCTTTTATAATCCTTGGTGAATGCAAAAAAAAGGAAAGATTTAAAATTAAAACCTTCCTTCCTATTATGTGTGGTCGACCCTTATTTGGGCAATCAATAAGGAAAAATTTTAAATTAAAATCTCTCTTTTAAACCATTGTGGATGACTACAAAAAGAAAAAATTTTAAAATTAAAATATCTCTTTTAAATCCCTTTGTGAATGGCTATAAAAGGAAATTTTAAAAATTAAAATCTCTCTTTTAAATCCCTTGGAGGATGACTATAAAAGGAAAGATTTTAAAATTAAAACCTCTCTTTTAAATCCCTTGGAGGATGGCTATAAAAGGAAAGATTTTAAAAAATTAAAACTCCCTTTTTTAATTCCATGCGGTCGACCCCTTGCTTGGGCACCAAGCAAGGCTTGGCCGGCCACCTCTTGGGCTCCAAGCAAAGCTTGGCCGGCTCTTACTTAGGCACAAAGCAAGGATGTGGCCGGCCCATTACTTGGGTAAGAAGTAGACTCGGTTGGATATGAGGCTTTATACATAGAGACTACAACAGAGACCTAGATGAGGAATTGACTTTTGCCTCCTGATGAGCTTGAGCTTCCTGTGTTCGACTCGAACACTCAATTCAAGTTCATTAATAATAATTCATACCACTAAAGAGTTATTATTGAACAACTGCACCAATCCCATATTACATTATGGGCTCCTTCTTATCATGAGTGTGTCAATCTCCTTGTGTTTAAGATATCGAATGCTCATTAATTAAATGAGTTACTAACAACTCACTTAATTAACATCTAGCTCCAAGAGTAGTACAACTCAACTTCATTGTCATGTCGGACTAAGTCTACGTGCAGGGTTTACATGACAAACCTTATGAGCTCCTCAAGGGGGCATCATCTACCTAATAAATAAGACACAGTTTCCTTCTATAATCAACAACACTCCATATAAATAATATTATTTCCCAACTTATCGGGTCAATTGATTTAACGAATAAATTATTGGATCGAGACGCGCTAGAGGGGGGTGAATAGCACTCGCGGCTATTTCGTTCGATTATCGGAATCTTAAAAACTCGTTCATGTTGGATCGAGACCGCGCTAGAGGGGGGGGTGAATAGCGCTCGTGGCTATTTCGTACGATTATCGGAAAATTATCAGAGTAATTAAAACGCAGCGGAATAAAATAAAGACAAAGACACAAAGGGATTTACTTCGTTCGGAGCCTAAGGCGACTCCTACTCGAAGGCCCGCGATCCTTGATCGCTTCCGGTGAGCAATAACTATAAGCTCGATAAGAATTACAAATTACAAATGTAACAACAATTAGAATAACTTTGTACCGACAACTTAAAGAAGAGAAAAACGAAGCTCCGGGTCGTCGGAATGTTGCAGCAGCACTTCGGAATGACTTTGTTAGTAGCACGTTGAAGAAGGAAAGCTCAGAACTTGATGATTTGAAGTGCTGGTCGAAACCCCCTTATAAAGGGTGTTCAAGGCGCCTTGAAGGCTGTTCAAGGCGCCTCCATGCTGCCTGGTCTTCCGCGTGGATAACATCTGATCTGGTCGAACTTCATCCTCTCAAGGCGCCTTATAGCCCTCTCAAGGCGCCTTCTGCCTGCTTCAAGGCGCCTCCAGTGGTGCTTCGCAGCCAGCTCAGCTTTTGCACCCAAGGCGCCTCCAAGCTCCATGGAGGCACCTCGGACACTGTTCATCCGAGGCTTTAGGTTGCTCCTTTGCACCTGCAAGATACGTTAGTCCCAAACACTATCCTGCAACACAAAGTTAGCACAATAAACATGATAAATGAAGTATAGACAGTCTCCGGACTGTCCGAGTCTGACTTCGGGTTTCCAACCGGAAACCCTAGGTCGACCCGACGCCTACTGTTCCCTCTACGGGGAACGCGTCCTCACCTACTCCACTCAGGAGATTTACCTGTTGCCAGTATAATCCTCCAGATCGACTGGACTTTTGCTCAGCACTCGATGCTTCCGGACTTTCTGCTGGACATCCGCTTCCCTGGCTAGTCCAGTCTTTCACCTGGTTCGCGACACCAGGACTTTCCACCTAAGGTTACCACCCCCTAGGACTTTTGCCTGAAGACATCGACCTACCATGACTTTCCGCATAGGGTTACCACCCCCTATGACCTAGGGTTACCACCCCCTAGGGTTTTACCCTTTGCCTAACCGTAGCTAGGACTTTCCTGAAATCCTCAAGTAGACTTGTTAGACTACAAAACATCTTAACTTTGAATTCTTTTGCCATTATCAAAACACGAGTTTGATCGTCGGATGCTTCCCGCACCAACAATCTCCCCCTTTTTTATTATGGCAACTCAAATTCAAAGTTAAGTAAACAAACGAATAGATAGACATTTTTAACACAGGCAAATCTGCTAAGTATAGATGTACAAAGTAACTAAAGCAAATTTGCCTTATATGCTCCCCCTTAACTCTTTCTCCCCCTTAACTTTTTGTTTACATTTTTGCTACTCTCCCCCTTTGCCATATATCAAAAAAATGGGCAATAATAGATATTTGATTGAGTTACAAGTTTTTACTAAGGTCAACAGGTTAGCTAAGTTCCAGGGTTTGAAAGTTAATGTCAATTGGAACTTAGTTTCTATAAAATTTTAGGTTTTAGGACAAGGTTGTTCATTCAAGTTCAGTTGCTTCTTAAGTCCAAGCATAAGTCATGTTCACTAGATTGATTTATAAGGTATCAAAGCCCTAAAGATCAAAACATTCTTGACTAGAAAATTGAGTATCCTTTACCAACTGTCTAACCTTTAGTTACTTGCTCATTGTCTACAGGACAATAGCTTTCACTTGATTAGTCAAGTTAAGTTATTTTGGTCCAGTTAGACTTTGCTAGAGCTGGAGGACTTAACTTGATTAATATATATTGCGTATTTAACGCCCAGACTCATATTGATGCACAGATATAAGTATTCTTGAGTCCAGGCTATACCCTATACATCTCACGCCGTTCTATGTTTTTCAATCACAATCAAAGTAAACCTAGGTGTTTGTGAGATGCTCTGGCTTAAGTCTAGGGGAACATGATTTCTAGGGGGAAAGTCTAGGCTAATTTCCAAATTTTGAACATTCTAACAAAAATTGGAGTTTTGAAAACTATTTTTCCTAGAATTTGAAACACAGTAATAGAAATAATGGTAAGATATCTATTCTACCCAACACATTCCTATTTGCCTTCTAAGTCCACTGAACTCAAGTTCAGGTAAGGGTTTTGTAAAGATGTCAACTAGGTTTGATTTAGACTCAACATGGTTGAGTGCAATTTCACCTTTAGCTACATGGTCCCTTACAAAGTGGTGTTTTACCTCTATGTGTTTAGTCCTAGAATGATGAATAGGATTTTTGGTCAGATTAATCGAGCTGATATTATCAATAAAGATTTTAGTATTTTTATAGTCTAGTTGATAGTCTTTTAGTGTATGCATCATCCACAGAAGTTGAGATGCACATTCTCCTAGAGCTATGTATTCAGCTTCTGTAGTGGATAAAGTAACACAATGTTGCTTTCTGCTTGACCAACTTACTAGGCACTAACCTAGAATTTGGCAGCTACCACTTGTACTTTTCCTATCTAGCTTGCACCCAACATAGTCTGAATCAGAATAGCCATAAAGGTCAAAGGTGCAAGTTCTTGGATACCAAAGTCCTACATTTAGAGTTCCTTTAATATACCTAAGTATTCTTTTAACATATGTTAGGTGTGACTCTTTTTCACAGGATTAGTATCTTGCACACATACCTACTGCAAACAGTATGTCAGGTCGACTTGCAGCAAGATAAAATAAACTACCTATGGCACTTCTATAGTATTTTGGGTCAACTAGTTTTCCTTCAGGGTCAGAGTCAATGTTTATGTTGGTTGCCATTGGGGTATTTATAATTTTTGAATTTTCCATACCGAATTTTTTAATTAATTCTTTAGCATATTTAGTTTGATAAATGTAGATTCCATCTTTAGTTTGTTTAATTTGTAAGCCTAAGAAGAAATTAAGTTCTCCAACCATGCTCATTTCAAATTCACTTTCCATTAGTTTGACAAATTCTTTTAAGAATTTTGAATTAGTTGAGCCAAAGATTATGTCGTCAACATAGATTTGGGCTATAAAGATGTCTTTTCCTATAGTTTTCACGAACAAAGTCGGATCGATTTGTCTTTGTTTAAATTCTTTGGATATTAAGTAATTAGATAATCTTTCATACCATGCTCTAGGGGCTTGTTTTAGTCCATATAGTGCCTTTTTAAATTTAAATATGTGATTAGGGTAGTCTATGTCTTTAAATCCTGGAGGTTGGCTTACGTAGACCTCTTCCTTGATAAAACCATTTAAAAAGGCCGACTTTAATGTCCATTTGGTACAATTTGAATCCTTTATTTGCTGCATAGGCTAATAACATCCTAATGGACTCGAGTCTAGCTACTGGAGCATAGGTTTCATCATAGTCTAAGCCTTCGACTTGACTAAACCCTTTGGATACTAACCTTTCTTTGTTTCTTATTATATCACCGTGATCATCCAACTTGTTCCTAAAAACCCATTTGGTGTCTATTATTGATTTATCTATGGGTTTAGGTACAAGGTCCCAGACTTGGTTTCTCTCAAATTGTGTTAATTCTTCTTGCATTGCAATGATCCAGTCTGGGTCAGGAAGAGCTTCATCTATAGTTTTAGGTTCAATTTTGGAAATTAGGGCAATCTGACTAAGGTTTCTATGGGATGATCTAGTTCTGACTCCTAGGTTTGGGTCACCCAGAATTTGGTCAGGTGGGTGAGAAGTACTTACTCTAGTTGGTCTTGGTTGTGGTTCAGGTACTGGTTCTTCTGCCTCATTAAGATTAGGTTGGATTTCATCATCTTCTATAGCTCTTGGAAGAATGTCGACATTGTCAGTTATATTAGGTAAATTGTTTTCTTCATCGAATATGACATTAGTTGTTTCTTCAACTTTCAAGGTGTTTTGATTATATACTCTAAAGGCTCTACTGGTTGAGGAGTATCCTAAAAATATTCCTTGGTTAGACTTGGATGTAAATTTTCCTAAGTAATCTTTAGTATTTAAAATGTGGACTTTACAACCAAATACTTTTAAATAGTTTAGGTTAGGAATTTTGTGATAGTAGAGTTCATACGGTGTTTTATTGTGATATTTGTTTATTAAAATTCTGTTTTGAATATAATTTGCAGTATTTATTGCTTCAACCCAAAATTGATGACTTAACTTATATTCGTTTAACATTGTCCTAGCGGCTTCTTGTAGTGTTCTATTTTTACGTTCTACTAGTCCATTTTGTTGGGGGGTTCTAGGACATGAAAATTCATGTTGTTATCCATTTATTTTACAAAATTCGATAAACCTATGATTTTCAAATTCTCCCCCGTGATCACTTCTTATTCTTTTAATTTTCGTATCTTTTTCATTTTCCGTTAATTTGCAAAAGTTACTAAATATTTCATAGGTTTCATCTTTTATTTTTAGGAATTTTACCCATGTGTACCTAGAGTAGTCATCAATTATTACTAAGCAATATTGATTCTTGCTTAGTGACTTGGCTCCATGTGAGTCAAATAAATCAATATGAAGGAGCTCGAGTATGGTGTTAGTTCTTTCTAGGTTGGTTGATTTGTGGATTGACTTGGTTTGTTTTCCTTTTTGACATGCATCACAGATTGAGTGTTCAATGAATTTTAATCTGGGCAAACCTCTAACTAGACCATTGTGACTCATTTTTGAAATGAGTCTGGTGTGAGTGTGACCCAGCCTTCTGTGCCACAGTTGAGTTTCCTCTTGTTGTGTTAATAGACACTTTATTGAGGATAATGACAAGTTTATTGTGTAGATGTTATTCTTCCTAAATCCCTTAAGCCTAATTTCAGGGTTTTCGATGTTTTTAACTAGACAACCAGATTTGTCAAAATTGACTAGATATCCGCTATCACATAATTGACTTATACTTAGTAAATTAAAGTTAAAATTTTCAACCAATAAGACATTTCGAATAATGAAATCGGAACTAAGTTCAATATTACCTTTTCCGATTACTTTAAGTCTACCGTCGTTGCCGAATGCAACTGATCCTAACTTCTTGTACTTGAGTTTAGTA
This sequence comes from Zingiber officinale, assembly GCF_018446385.1. Classification (NCBI taxonomy): domain Eukaryota; kingdom Viridiplantae; phylum Streptophyta; class Magnoliopsida; order Zingiberales; family Zingiberaceae; genus Zingiber; species Zingiber officinale. The sequence goes on from NC_055986.1 coordinate 25,863,964, forward strand.
AACTTCAACTTATCTCCAGTCATATGTCTAGAGCATCCACTATCCAACATCCATTCTTCCAATTCCTACACATGAAGTAGTTTGAATTGGTTCTTAATGGATTTAAAGATAGCTTAATTGAAGTATACTCCTAGGATTTTCTAAGTAATTCAGCAATTTTGATCAGGATAAAGATAATTTTAAGTTTTTCAAATAATTTTGAAATTTAAGTTTATAAAACAATTTTGAAATTTAAGTTAAAATAATTTTGAAATTTGAGTTTTTAAAACAATTTTGAAATTTAAGTTAAAATAATTTTGAAATTTAAGTTAAAATAATTTTGAAATTTAAGTTTTAAAACAATTTTGAAATTTGGGTTTTTAAAACAATTTTGAAATTTAAGTTTTTAAAATAATTTTGAAATTTAAGTTTTTAAAATAATTTTGAAATTTAAGTTAAAATAATTTTGAAATTTAAGTTTTTAAAACAATTTTGAAATTTAAGTTTTTAAAATAATTTTGAAATTTAAGTTTTTAAAATAATTTTGAAATTTAAGTTAAAATAATTTTGAAATTTAAGTTTTTAAAACAATTTTGAAATTTAAGTTTTTAAAACAATTTTGAAATTTAAAATAATTTTGAAATTTAAGTTTTTAAAACAATTTTGAAATTTAAGTTAAAATAATTTTGAAATTTAAGTTTTTGAAACAATTTTGGAATTTAAAATAATTTTGAAATTTAAGATTTTAAAACAATTTTGAAATTTAAATTATAAAAAGATTTTGAAATGATTTAAAAAGATTTTTAAATAAATTTTAAATGATTTTTGAAATTAAGTTTTAAAACAATTTTGAAATTTAAGTTATAAAAAGATTTTGAAATGATTTTGAAAAGATTGTTCAAATAATTTTAAAATGATTTTTAAATTAAGTTTTAAAGATTTTGAAATGATTTTTAAATAAATTTTGAAATTAATTTCATTTGAAAGAATAATATTAATTAAGAATTTAATTATAGAATTATAGTAATTTAATTTTGAATTTCTAAATTTCTTAGTCATCTCACCCGATCTAAGTTTTCAATCAGGGAATCCTATAATTTTTGTGAGATGAATTGAGGTTCAATTTAAGGGTTTGGTTTAACTTTGTGTTAGATTCAGGTTTAGCTTTGGGTTCAACAAGTAAGCATTCTTTGGATAAACTTCTGGGCTGTGGTGAGTCACAAGGAACTCATTAAAGTAACCATGCCTTCGAGGTTTTCCAAATAGTCTTACCCATTGAACTTAATACTAAACTTTGTTCTAACTAGTTAGGATCCATTTAAGGGTAGCTTCGGTCAGTTCCACTTGGCCAAATGCACCAGGTCGAAGCCATATCTTCCTATACATGCGATGCCCAAGCTTCCCTAACGTACTATCATCCAAAAACTTCACCAGTACCGTTGGTTAAGTTAAACCTATCCCGTTTTAATCTAACCTTAATTACTCTGCCGGGTAATCTATTCTTGTTTTACCCATTCCGGGTAAATTAGGTTCAGGTACCCTGTCGGGTAGTTCAGTTGAAGGTGCCAGTTAGTTTGGATCCTCCATCTATAACTTAATTTCGAATTTTTTAGATTTAAAATTTAATTTTGAATTTTTTATTTAATTTCGAATTTTGAAGATCGTTTTCAATTTAGCTTTCCCTGGATCACGGCCTCGATATGGTCTGTCGAGGTAGTATATTTGATCCTTCGGAACCCAGTATTGGCCAAGTTCAACTTGATTGATCAATTTGGACTTGGGGACCCATGCTTGGACTGATTTACTACTTTGTTTGTTTATTAGGGATAAATAAGATTTATATTTCTTCTTACTTTTATATCCTAGCCCAGTTCTGTTGTAGACGGCTCTTTGTGTCCCAAGAATTAGGTCCAGATTCTTGGAACCCAAAGAAAACCGTTCTAATGTATTTTTTAAGTCTTTTACCTGATTTTTTAAACTTGAATTTTCTTCCTCAAGTTGTTGAACTTGAGTTGAATCTTCAGTTTGAATTTGATCAGGTAAGTGTTTTGAGTTAGTCACTCCTTTAAGGATAGCTACTTCCTTTATAAGTGACTTTATCTTAAGATTTGACTTGGCTAATTTGCGAAGTAAATAATTGACTAAATTATTAAGCCTCGGAATACTTATAGCGGAGTCTGGCCCTTCGGAAACGGATGCGGATCTGTGGCTTTGCTCGGAGTCGGCTTCTGACTCGCTCTCGGATTCGATGATTTGGTCCCGGGCCATCAATGCGAGTAAACTCGTTTGGTCGAGTTTGTCGTCTTCGTCCTCCGAAGAAGATTCGTCCCAGGTTGCCTTTAGGACCTTCTTTCTTCTTTACTTCTTGGCTTCCTTTTGGTTGGGGCAGTTGGCTTTTATATGCCCCTTCTGGTTGCACCCGTAGCAAGTGACTTCGAACTTTACCTTTGAGTTATGTTGGGCCTCCTTGGATTGGACTGCCTTCTTTAGATCTTTCTTGTTGAAGCCCTTTTTCTTTTTGTAGAGCTTCTTCACGAGATTCACTAGTTCGCTGGTCAGTTCATCTTCTGAATCTTCTAAGTCGGGTTCGTCTTCTGATTCTGATTCAATTTTTCACCGTACTCTTGATTCCCGTGTTCGACTCGTACCTGCAACCAAAGCAATACCCTTCTCGGAAGGCTGTGCATTAGTTTGTTCATGGAGTTCAAATTCACTAAATAATTCGTCTAATTTTAAAGAAGATAAGTCTTTGGAGACCTTGTAGGCATCTACCATTGATGCCCACAAGGTACTCCTTGGAAACGAGTTGAGAGCATACCTTATTATGTCTCTGTTTTCTACCTTCTGCCCGATTCCATGAAGGGAATTCAGAATATCTTGAATTCGAGCGTGTAACGAACTTGCCGTCTCGCCTTCCTGCATTTTCAAATTGTATAGTTTATTAAGTAACAAATCACGCTTACTTACCTTGGTTTCCGAGGTGCCCTCGTGAAGTTCGATCAGTTTCTCCCATAGTTCCTTTGCGGAGGAGAATAGACTGACTCTGTTGAGCTCTTCTTTGGTAAGCCCGCACTGGATGGTGCAGGTAGCTTTGGCGTCGGCTTCCACCTTTTTGATGAAGGCTGGCTCCCAGTTCTCACAGGAAGTAGGCTTACCGTCCATATCAGTTGGTAGTTGTAGTCCTGTCTTGACGATCATCCAGGTGTCGAACTGGATCTTCAGATATATCTCCATTCGCCCCTTCCAATATCCGAAGTCCTCTCTGGGAAATAGTGGGGGACGAACAGTGCTATATCCTTCTTGTTGAGTCATTTTAGACCTAAATAAACAAAAACAAACAGATCTATTCCAAGACTGTGTCTTGGATTAGTTGTGTAGGAGGAAGAAAAAAAAATGACAAGCTCAAGTGGTATTGACCAACTTTGAGCAAAAATCGATTCGGAAGAAAAAAAAATAGAATATAGTTATGAGGCTAGATTCTAATCGAAAAAAAATATGAAAATACCACGAAAAAAATTGCTTTGAACAGTGGTTGCACTGATTCAAAATGACCCCGCTCTGATACCAATTGTTGGATCGAGACCGCGCTAGAGGGGGGGTGAATATTGCTCGTGGCTATTTCGTACGATTATCGGAAAATTATCAGAGTAATTAAAACGCAGCAGAATAAAATAAAGACAAAGACACAAAGGGATTTACTTCGTTCGGAGCCTAAGGCGACTCCTACTCGAAGGCCCGCGATCCTTGATCGCTTCCGGTGGGCAACAACTATAAGCTCGATAAGAATTACAAATTACAAATGTAACAACAATTAGAACAACTTTGTACCGACAACTTAAAGAAGAGAAAAACGAAGCTCCGGGTCGTCGGAATGTTGCAGCAGCACTTCGGAATGACTTTGTTAGCAGCACGTTGAAGAAGGAAAGATCAGAACTTGATAATTTGAAGTGCTGGTCGAAACCCCCTTATAAAGGGTGTTCAAGGCGCCTTGAAGGCTGTTCAAGGCGCCTCCATGCTGCCTGGTCTTCCGCGTGGATAACATCTGATCTGGTCGAACTTCATCCTCTCAAGGCGCCTTATAGCCCTCTCAAGGCGCCTTCCAAGGCGCCTCTAGTGGTGCTTCGCAGCCAGCTCAGCTTTTGCACCCGAGGCGCCTCCAAGCTCCATGGAGGCGCCTCAGACACTGTTCATCCGAGGCTTTAGGTTGCTCCTTTGCACCTGCAAGATACGTTAGTCCCAAACACTATCCTGCAACACAAAGTTAGCACAATAAACATGATAAATGAAGTATAGACAGTCTCCGGACTGTCCGAGTCTGACTTCGGGTTTCCAACCGGAAACCCTAGGTCGACCCGACGCCTACTGTTCCCTCTACGGGGAACGAGTCCTCACCTACTCCACCAGGAGATTTACCTGTTGCCAGTATGATCCTCCAGATCGACTGGACTTTTGCTCAGCACTCGATGCTTCCGGACTTTCTGCTGGACATCCGCTTCCCCGGCTAGTCCAGTCTTTCACCTGGTTCGCGACACCAGGACTTTCCACCTAGGGTTACCACCCCCTAGTTCTTTTGCCTGAAGACATCGACCTACCAAGACTTTCCGCATAGGGTTACCACCCCCTATGACCTAGGGTTACCACCCCCTAGGGTTTTACCCTTTGCCTAACCGTAGCTAGGACTTTCCTGAAATCCTCAAGTAGACTTGTTAGACTACAAAACATCTTAACTTTAAATTCTTTTTCCATTATCAAAACACGAGTTCGATCGTCGGATGCTTCCCGCACCAACAGTTCAAAAATAACGCAGCAGAAAGTAAATGAAAAAGGACACGAAGGATTTACTTCGTTCGGAGCCTGTAGCGACTCCTACTCGAAGGCCCGCGATCCTTGATCGCTTACTGTGGGCAACAACTATAAGCTCGAATAGATTTACAGGTTTAAGTACAAGAAGCAAATAAAGAACGTAAATAAACTTTTATACCGACAACTAAAATGCTAAATTGAAGCTCCAGGTCGTCGGCGTCGAGTTGCAGCACTTCGGGATGAGTTCGTTAGCAGTTGAATGCAGAATAATAGCTCGAGAGTTGATGTTCTGAACTGCTGGTCGAGATGTCCTTTTATTGGACGTTGAAGGCGCCTCCAGTGCCAGTCAAGGCGCCTTAAACCCCAAAGCATATCCCTGTTCCTGCGCTGCGATAACCTCCGCTGACTGCTGCTTATCCCAACCTGAAGGCGCCTTCTTCAAAGCTCCAAGGCGCCTTCAATCAATGGTCCAAGGCGCCTTCAATCCCTATGAACCCGAGGCGCCTCCAAGCTCCATGGAGGTGTCGCGGACACTGTTCATCTGAGGTTAATCTTTGCACTTTGGTCCCTGCAAGATACATTAATCCCAAATATACCCTACAGCACAAAGTTAGCACATAAAACATAATAGATATGATAATGACAGTCTCCGGACTGTCCGGGTCTGACTTCGGGTTTCCCACCGGAAACCCTAGGTCGACCCGATGCTTACTGTTCCCTTTGCGGGGAACGCGTCCTCACCTACTCCACTCGGGAGATTTACCTGTTGCCAGTGCGATCCTCCAGATCGACTGGACTTTTTCTCCGCGTCCGATGCTTCCGGTCTTCATGCTGGATGTCCGGTCCTCGACCCATCCATACTTCTACCCGGTTCGCGACACCAGGATTTTAACCTAGGGTTACCACCCCCTAGGATTTTTGCCCGAAGCGTCGACCCGCCAAGACTTCCCGCATAGGGTTACCACCCCCTATGACCTAGGATTACCACCCCCTAGGGTTTTCCACCTGCCTACCGCAGTTAGGACTTTTCCTGAAACACTCACTCAAATACATTAGATAACAAGTAAGCTTAAATTTGAACCCTTTACCATTATCAAAACTCAGGTTCGATCATCGGATGCTTCCTGCACCAAAAATCTTCCCCTTTTTGATTATGACAATCGAAATTCAAAGTTAAGCGAAAAGATGCAAAACATATAGGCATAAGTAAGCACAGACATAAATAAGGCATAAGTACATACAAAGCTCCCCCTTAATAGAAGCTCCCCCTTAAAAAAATCTCTTCTTTGAATCTTTAATTCATTTGAATTTCCCTATACTCTCCCCCTTTGCCATATACCAAAGAAATCAATATAATAGTAAACACTTAAATTAATTTTCTTGTAAATATTTAAGGCTTAACTGTATTTTTCAGTTTGTGGAACAGATTTTGAAATGATTTTCAACATCATTTTTAAAGGGTTTCAAAATGAGTTTCAAAATATTTTTCAAAGAATTTTGAATAAGTTTTTCAAATATTTTTCAAAAGCTTTTGAATAAGTTTTTCAAATAATTTTTAAAGAATTTTGAAAAGTTTTTTTTAAAATAATTTTTAAAAGGATTTTGAATAAGTTTTTCAAATAATTTTTTAGAGGATTTTGAATAAGTTTTTCAAATAATTTTCCAGAGGATTTTGAATAAAATTTTCAAATAAGTATAAGAAATGATTATTTTGAAATAATTTTCAAAGTATTTTTCAAATAATTCTTGAAATTAATTTTCAAAGGATTTTACAAATAAGTTTTGAAATTAATTTTCAAAGTATTTTTCAAATAATTTTTGAAATTAATTTTCAAAGGATTTTTCAAATAATTCTTGAAATTAATTTTCAAAGGATTTTACAAATAAGTTTTGAAATTAATTTTCAAAATATTTTTCAAATAATTTTTGAAATTAATTTTCAAAGGATTTTTCAAATAATTTTAAATAATTTTCTAAAGGATTTTAAAATGATTTTTCAAAATAATTTTTAAAGGATTTTCAAAATGATTTTTAAAGGATTTTCAAAATGATAAATTGATTATAAAATTTGAATCAATTATAGTTATGAGTTAAATTTTGAATTTGAATTTTAAATTCCTTAGTCATCTCACCCGATCTAAGTTTCAATCAGGGAATCCTATAATTTTTGTGAGATGAATTGAGGTTCAATTTAAGGGTTTTGTTTAACTTTGTGTTAGATTTAGGTTTAGTTTTGGGTTCAACAAGTAAGCATTCTTTGAATAAACTTCTGGGCTATAGTGAGTCACAAGGAACTCATTAAAGTAACCATGCCTTCGAGGTTTTCCAAATAGCCCTACCCACTTGTTATGATCCATTTAAGGGTAGCTTCGGTCAGTTCCACTTGGCCAAATGCACCAGGTCGAAACCATATCTTCCTAGACATGCGATGCCCAAGCTTCCCCAACGTACTATCATCCAAAAACTTATCATCCAAAAACTTCACCAGTACTGTGAGTCAAGTTAAACCTAGTCCTTTTTATTCTAACCCTATTTACCCGGCAGGGTAGGTAAAGTTCGATTACCCTGTCGAATAGATTAAGTTCGGTTACCCAGTCGGGTAGTTTAGTTGGGGGTGCTAGCTATTCTGGATCCTCCTTCTATAAGTTGAATTTTACTTTGAATTTAGAATTTTGGATTTCGAATTTTAAATTTTTAATTTTGAATTTTTAATTTAATTTTGAATTTTTAGTTTTAATTTAATTTCGAATTTGTAATTTGAATTATGAATTTTTAAATTTTAATTTAATTTCGAATTTTGAATTTGTAATTTGAATTTTGAATTTTAATTTAATTTCGAATTTTGAATTTGAATTTTTGAATTTTAATTTAATTTTGAATTTTGAATTTGTAATTTGAATTTTGAATATTTGAATTTTTGAATTTTAATTTAATTTCGAATTTTGAATTTGTAATTTGAATTTTGAATTTGTAATTTAATTTAGAATTTGTAATTTGAATTTTGAATTTTTGAATTTTAATTTAATTTCGAATTTTGAATTTAAATTTTTGAACTTTAATTTAATTTTGAATTTGTAATTTGAATTTTGAATTTTTGAATTTTAATTTAATTTAATTTCGAATTTTGAATTTTTAATTTAATTTTGAATTTTTAGTTGAATTATGTTCGATTTATTAATATTGTTTTTGTCTTTGCTCCCCCTGAATCATAGCCTCGATATGGTTTATCGAGGTAGTGTATCTGATCCTTGGGGATCCAATATAGTCCAAGTCCAACTTGATTGACCAAGTTTGACTTGGGGACCCATGCTTGAACTATGGTTTTATTATTTCTATTTGCTAAAGATAGATATGATTTATATTTTGTTTTGGTCTTAAATCCAAGTCCGGCTTTGTTGTAAACAGCTCGCTGTTTTCCAAGAATCAGATCCAGATTATTGGAACCCATGATAAATCGTTCCAACGTGTCCTTGAGTTCTTTAATTTGAGTTTTCAAATTGGAATTTTCTTCCTCAAGTTGTTGGACTTGAGTTGAACTTCCAATTTGAACTGGTTCATTTAAAGAACTTAAGTCAGTCATTTCCTTAAGGGTTGTTACCTCCTTTTGGAGCGATTTGACTCGGACGTTGGATTTAGCCAACTTCTTTAGTAAATAAGGAACTAAATTTCTTAAGTCATCTAATTGAGTTTCGGCAAGTAAGGCACTTACAGTGGGGTTTGGACCTTCGGAAACGGATGCGAATCTGTGGCTTCGCTCGGACTCAGTTTCCGACTCGCTCTCGGTTTCTGAATTGGACTCGAACTTGGACTCGGTTTCAACAACATGTGCTAGTACTGGTAGAGCGAGAAGGCTCGCTTGCTCTTCTTCATCCGATTCGGATTCGTCTGATGACTCGGACCAGGTTGCTTTCAACGTCTTCTTTTTGCGTTGGTTTTTGTTTGGACAATCCGGCTTGTAGTGCCCTTTCTGGTTACAGCCGAAGCAGGTGACTTCAGATCTGTCCTTTGTGTTCGTTTGAGTTGCTTTTTTCGATTTGCACATCTTCCGTACGAGTTTTATTAATTTGGAAATAACCTCGTCTTCGTCCTCTCAGTCTGATTCGTCTTTGGACTCGGGTTTGGATTTGCGCCTTGATGTTGACTCACGCGTTCTGCTGGTACCTGCAACCAGAGCAACACTTTTCTCGACCGGGTGTGTATTAATCTGCTCATGCAATTCTAATTCAGAAAACAATTCATCTAGTTTTATCGAAGATAAATCCTTGGAAACTTTGTAGGCATCAACCATGGATGCCCACAAAGTGTTCCTCGGAAAAGCGCTTAGCGCGTACCTTATTACGTTGCGGTTTTCCACCTTTTGGCTGATCTCATGAAGCCCATTGAGTAGGTCCCGGATGCGTGTGTGAAGCTGGCTCGCTGTCTCACCTTCCTGTATTTTAATATTATACAATTTATTTAAAATTAAATCGCGCTTACTTTCCTTAGCATCGGAAGTGCCCTCGTGCAGTTCGATCAGTTTTCTCCATAGCTCTTTGGCGCTTGCGAAAGGTCCAACTCGGTTGAGTTCTTCTTTTGTAAGCCCACATTGTAGCATGCAGGTTGCTTTGGCATCGGCTTCAACCTTCTTCCTTATGCTGGTGTCCCAGTTTATGCAGGAAACCAGTTCTCCAGCGCCGTCACGTGGTAGCTCGAGACCGGTCTGGATGATGATCCACATCTCGACTTGTGTCTTGAGGTGGAACTCCATCCGGTTCTTCCAATATGCAAAATCGTTTCCGGAAAAGAGCGGGGGGCGAGACGTGATAAAGCCTTCTTGGAGGGCCATTTTAAAATAACTTGCACACAACAAAAAGTAAAGAATGTTCCAAGACTAGGTCTTGGATTAGCAGTGCGGGAGAAATAAGGGAAAACGAGCTCGAGTGGTATTGTACTAGTCTTGAGCAAAACCGATTCGATAAAACAATTAGAATGTAGCTAGCAAGCTAATTCTAATTTGACTTCGAAAATCTGAAAATACCACGGAAAAAATTATTTTGAATAGTGGTTGCACTGATTCAAAACGACCCCGCTCTGATACCAATTGTTGGATCGAGACGCGCTAGAGGGGGGTGAATAGCGCTCGCGGCTATTTCGTTCGATTATCGGAATCGTAAAAACTCGTTCAGAAATAACGCAGCGGAAAGTAAATAAAAAAGGACACGAAGGATTTACTTCGTTCGAAGCCTATAGCGACTTCTACTCGAAGGCCCGCGATCCTTGATCGCTTACTGTGGGCAACAACTATAAACTCGAATAGATTTACAGGTTTAAGTACAAGAAGCAAATAAAGAACGTAAATAAACTTTTATACCGACAACTAAAATGCTAAATTGAAGCTCCAGGTCGTCGGCGTCGAGTTGCAGCACTTCGGAATGAGTTCGTTAGCAGTTGAATGTAGAAGAATAGCTCGAGAGTTGATGTTCTGAACTGCTGGTCGAGATGTCCTTTTATTGGACGTTGAAGGCGCCTCCAGTGCCAGTCAAGGCGCCTTAAACCCCAAAGCTTATCCCTGTTCCTGCGCTGCGATAACCTCCGCTGACTGCTGCTTATCCCAACCTGAAGGCGCCTTCTTCAAAGCTCCAAGGCGCCTTCAATCCCTATGAAGGCGCCTCCAGCTCCACTTCGCAGCCAGCTTCAGCCTTCCACCCGAGGCGCCTCCAAGCTCCATGGAGGCGCCTCGGACACTGTTCATCCGAGCTTAATCTTTGCACTTTGGTCCTTGCAAGATACATTAATCCCAAATATACCCTGCAGCACAAAGTTAGCACATAAAACATAATAGATATGATAATGACAGTCTCCGGACTGTCCAGGTCTGACTTCGAGTTTCCCACCAGAAACCTTAGATCAACCCGACGCCTATTGTTCCCTCTGCGGGGAACGCGTTCCCATCTACTCCACTTGGGAGATTTACTTGTTGCCAGTGGAACCTCCAGATCGACTGGACTTTTTCTCCACGTCTGATGCTTCCGATCTTCATGCTGGATGTCCGGTCCTCGACCCATCCAGACTTCTACCCGGTTCGCGACACCAGGATTTTAACCTAGGGTTACCACCCCCTAGGATTTTTGCCCGAAACGTCAACCCGCCAAGACTTCCCGCATAGGGTTACCACCCCCTATGACCTAGGGTTACCACCCCCTAGGGTTTTCCACCTGCCTAACCGCAGTTAGGACTTTTCCTAAAACACTCACTCAAATACATTAGATAACAAGTAAGCTTAACTTTGATCCCTTTGCCATTACCAAAACTCAGGTTCGATCGTCGGATGCTTCCTGCACCAACATAAATATCATCTTTTGATAAATTAAAGAAATAAATACTAAGTACATGTATTTGTTATTATATCGGGATTAAGAGTATGCACATCCATAATAACAGAGGTTCTGTTCTTTTATGTAGTCGGTATAAAAGGAACAACCTCAAATGGTCCTGCTCAATACACACATAGTGTACTAGTGTAATTTTATAGTCAAGATAAACTAATACCAAATTATACTATAATCATTCCAATGGTTTGTCTCAATCCATCTTGGTTGTGAGCTACTATTTATAATTTATAAGAAACTGATAACATGATCTTCTGTGTGACACCATACACCATGTTATCTACAACATAAATTAAATGGATAACTGCATTTTACTAAATGCAGACATTTGACCAATGTGATTCTCATTTCAAAATAAATGTTTATACAAAAGCTAGACTTTTAGTTTACATTCTAACAAAATCATCAACAAACTTGTTTGTAACACCTGAGCAATATAATCAACAGTATATACATGTATGAAGCATGACAACCATATGCAACAATCATAGCTCAAACAAGTGCAACATATCATAATCGCATATAGCTAGTATCTACTAGACATGTATGCAAATATATCTCTACAAGATGCACCGAGTATCATATGTAAATGCGCATGCATGCCATATGATGTCACTCCTGCCCATCCCTCCACCTGTCACAACCCCTGTGTGGATGAGATGTCGGGATAATGAGAACTGTACAACCCTCCAGCGAACACTACTCTCAAGTGGCCAAGGTGGCAGTGTGCTAAGTAGTTATCTAACTACATATCGATGGGGTCTCTGACTGCTCACAATGTCGGATATCACAACCCCTAGTGACCAGGTGGCACGACAGGACAAGCGGCAACTACTCCAGCAACCCTACCCATGAGTGGCCGAGTGTGTGGCACTAAAATGACTGACAACCCGCTCAACCACAAGGGAGACATTTGATTATCAGCATGCAATGCAAATGATGAGCATGATGTAATAATCATGATACAGACATGATCGTCATCAATATAACACCTCTATCCACTATAAATACCTCCAATACAATGATCCATCTAATACAACACCAGGCAGATACACACTACATATGTATGCACCCTACAACGTAGGTATAATCATATGATACCTTCAATATCACACCAGACACAAAATCATCAACATACTTATTATCGACATAATATCCCCAATAGTCAGACACATGTACAAGCAACATAAATACAATCAATATGATTCCTCCAATAGTAAACATCAAGCATGTGTACACACATAGCATGTAAATGGACAATCAACCAGGTGACTCCTATAACACATACCAATCATATGTAACTCAACATCAAATGCATAATCCGTATGTTAACTTGGTCAATAAGATATCTCATACTATACATACTCTACATGTAAATATATAACAGAGTATGGATATCCAAAAGCTAAGATTGTATCTGAAATAAATAGATCATCTTAAAGGTCAAGCACAAGTATCAAGCAGGATAACAATACGGATAGATTAAGGTAAAGCAACCTAATCTATCAAATAAAAACAACCATGCACTAAGTTCAAAAAACTAAATAGGCCAAGGAAGAAATACCCGCCTTATTGTAGATCGTCCCAAAATAAGTCTCTCGTTAAGATGTCTGTCTCTAATCAAAGTCCTGTAACACGGTACATATTAGAAATCCTACACGCATCCAAATAACTAACCTAAATCCAAATCCAATTAAAAACCCTAATTAGATCATCCGAATCTTCAATCAACTTTAATTAATCCATCATCTTCATTAGATTAGGCTACCCTAAACCTTCCATACTCTAATTGAATTAAATTTATGCATGAACCATCACCAGAACTTACCCAAAACTAGTTGCTCCTCTATTGACTCATGACCGGAGAATTTGCTGTCGAAAATAGGATGTTCGGAGCTGTGGATCACCGGCGAACAGTGATGGTCAAAGCTAGGTGGGCAGCTGACCACCAAATGAGATCCCAAATCAGAAATCCAGCAGTTCAAACCACGAAATGTACTGCTAGGGTTAAGCTATTACCTCAATGGCACAAATCTTGCTCTCAGGAAGTGACGACTCTGATCCAGCAGCACACATTGCTCAGGAATCACCTGCTTACTGTGATAATCGGGATTCTATCAAGGAGGTGATCATTGTAGCCTAGATCCGCATCCAGCGTAGATCGGATGAGTTCAGTGTCCAGCGGCTAGGTAAATAGGAAGAACCATGATAAATGGCACATCATACCTCTGTGTTGCCTAAACCCCCTTGCATCTTTTCTCCTTTCAAGTGATGGCCCTATGCTTATGGATCAGAGTAGGGGATGAAATATGTTAGCGGCGTCAGCAGTGAGGGTTGTGGTGTCCCGCGAGAGAGAGGAGGAAAGGGGCGGTGACTACACGAATGGTAGCCCTACCCCCTTTTTCGTTGGCTCCTTCCCCTCTGGCACCAGCGTCATCGAGCAGTGGTGGTGGTGGTGATCGGGGCGGTGCACAAGTGCCGATGATGGTGGATCGGCTATCCAGCAATCTAGGGCACGGAAGAATAAAGGATTTTGCTCACTTCCAACGAGCACTTGGTGTCCGCGACCAAGAGAGGGATGATGGCGGCCGACAAATCGGAGCAGAGCACGTGATGAGGAAGAAATCGTGAGGGAGAGGGGCTCGGGAGAGAAAGGTTAAGTAATTAGCTTTTCTATACGTAGGTTTAATATAATTAAATTCTAAGTTAATTTCTCTATCAACTCTCATTTAAGGGGTATTCCAAATAGGCTTTCTTTAAGTCCAATAACTCTACCCTTAAAATGAGTCATACGGCCTCCGTTTAAATCCTAAAAAAATTCTAAAATTTTTTAGAAAATTCAATAAAGTTATTTCTCTAATAACACTTATTATTAAATTTTCGTATCTTATAGAAAGAGATCAATAGGAGATTAGAAGGGGAGTCAGGCACACTTTGGCATGACGCCCTCCAATGCTCAAATCAATTCCAGAGTAATAAAAGAGTAGCAAAGAAGACAATGAAGTAAAAAGGTAGATGAATAGTATAATATTGTTGAACCCCCTTCTCTTGTTGATACCATCAACTTATACAGGGTAGGGAAAGAAAGGGAACATAGGAAACTTAATGGGTGTCCCATTACAATAGTCGTGCCATTATTTCTTGTAATTACTCCCACCTTATTATTGTTGGAGGCGATATGATTACCTACTTCTATAACTGACACACCTCTCTCATGTGACACTTTTATTGTTGACAGTGCAACGAACATGTCCTTTGTCAACTATATAACAGGTGTCTTTCCTATAACCGATGGCCTCACTAATTAGTAGTTTCTTTGTCATGTCAAAGCTCAACTCTATTGGTCTACTCTTAAAATGAGTCGTTGAGGTTGGTTAAAGACTCGTCTATTCAACGACCTTGCCCTAGAAGAGATCGATCGACCTATTTGTAGCTTACCGTAGGCTCTACCAATCAAGATTAATCTTCACGGTATGATGACCTTGATCCCAATTCTGTCTTAACTCATATCTATTTAGTGTCGAAGTTGACTAGGTCTCTGCACCTGCCTCGTGGACATGATACTTGGAGCCCAAACTTCTCCCACATCATGCATTAATAGGAAATATAACTTGGTCAAATCTCGCCCTTCTGATCCATAGTATCTATTGGGTCGATCAATCAAAGGATGTGATTATTGATTTTAGGATTCATTGATTTCAATTAAATTAATAGTGCAATCTTATTCTTTTAGTGGAGTAGAATAAGATTAATAAATTATCTTGATTAATTATGAGTTAATTAGATCAAATTAATTTATTGGAGCTTAATTTAATTGGGTTCAATCAGGTCCCTTTGGTGCCTTAAATATAAATCTGATAAATTATATAAGTTATAATTTATGAAATTTGTAGGAATAAATTAATTGGATAATTGTGTCATTATCTATGAAAAGTTTATATCATAATCTTCCTAATATGATAAGATATGATATGATTTGATAATCCATTAGTTTACGGAAAAGAAATAATTACATATCTTGGTTTGGAATTGTCTCATCTTTCTAAGGTACTTTATAAATAACATAGTCAGGTAGAAAGTTGTGACCACACACACATAATAATCTTACGTTTGAGTTTAAGAGAACACCGGTGAAGACTTGGAGGTTTGAAGCGTAGATCTAGTGCAGAGAAGAATTGTTAAAGCATGCTTCAAGGGTAATCTCTAATTCTTTGTGTGTTGTGATTAATTATTCATGTTAAATACGTAAAGCAATCACGATCCTGTGAAGTAGAGATTATTAGAATCGTAAGAAACTAATTTTGTGATTTTGATATTCTCGACCTTAGCTTTCAGTATCTTTAATAGAATTCAATGTTTCTCTTCTTTTGACTTAAATCTGACATACAAATTTAGATGTTATAGCCAGGGGTGGACCAGAAATTTTATTTAGAGGGGCCACAATTCATATAAAATCATAAAAAATAGTGATTAGAACACTCTCTTTGAACTCTTTCATAGATATTGGGTTCATAATCTATAATCCTAAGTCTTAGTCCTAGATTTGATGAAAGATCAATTACATCTGAACCAATATGAAGTTTATCAGAAGACTCTTTAAACATTTTTTTAACACAAGTTTCATAACTCCATTTTTCAATAGTACCACTTTTTTCAGAAGATGGTGATTCTTGAAGATTTAATATTTTTTAAAAAAATATATCTTAACATAATGCATATAGTTCCAAAAAAAATTAAGACATGTCAAGAAATAAGAATACTTAGAATTAATCCTAAATGATAAAACTAACAAATATTTAACCATCAACACTCCAAAACAATAGAAAAGATTTAAGATTCCTACTATCAAAATAGATAAAAACTCAAAACCATCAAACTAATAATTAAGAAATATATAATAACAAATAAATATAATATATGTTTTCAAAATTCCAAAATCTAAAGGTAAAAGGGGAGGGAAGCAAGGGAAAATATGATACCTTTACAAGTCACAAGCTTAAGGAGGGGGAGTTTTTTTTTTTTTTTTTTAGAAGAGGGCAAGAGCCAAGAGGTTGTTGGTTGTGAAAAGAATAGGAAATAGGGTTTTGTTTGTAAGGGTGTACTGAGGGGCCATGACCACCTTTGCCCCTTTGTGAGTCCACCCTTGGTTATAGTACTAAATTTAGGAGCGGGCTTTGTGGAGGATATGTCTACTTCAGCATCTCTTAAAGCTTATATTATGCTTCCCTAGTACACCTACCGATGGGGGCGGCAAAGAAGCTACCAAAATTGACTTGGCACAGGTAATTAGTTCACCATTCTCATAAATGTAAAAATGTAAAAGATAACTACCCTAAATGCTGAGCAAAAGACTAAGAATCTATAACTTAAGAAAAGATTCAAGAATACATACTTATTTACCACAAATAAGTATAAAATTGTGGATGAATGATAGTACTGGTGTCTCAGCTACAAATACAACAAATGCTATAGGAAAGATCAACTCCATTGATTATTTTTCTCTCTAAATTTAAGTACAAGAAGGTGGCTAAGCTTGCTCTAGAAGAGGAGATGATTAGGCATGGTATACTGAAATTTTATATTATTTTGTATATCATTTTGAAAATTTTAGTATTTATAAAATATATATTAATACTATACCGAATTTTTAATATGATATAAATTTTATGCTATGCATATCAAAATTATTCGATATTTCAGTATTTTCAATATACTAAAATTATAAAAGAAAAATAAATTATATTTTTCCAATTGTCTACTAAAATTGTTCGATAATTATTATTTTGATATATATTGAAATATTAAAAATATTAAATTTTATATCGGTATCCATATTAAAAATTTTAGTACAGTATTATTATACAATCGCTTATTAGATGTTATTTTATATATATAACAGTCCTTACTTGCTTAAGCATTTTTTTTGGGTTAAAAATGAGCAAATGGGGTTCACATGCAAATGAAATATTTTGTTTCATGTTTACTACAACCAGTGTAGTCTATTTTGATGCTTGCTACAGTTGTAAAGGTTGTAAGATGTTCCTTGGGCCCTTCCGAATATACACAGCAGCTTTTGATATTGATTACAAATGGTTGTCAATGTCTTCTTTAAAAGCTTTTTGAGCAGGGATCTGTAAAAAATTATTGTAATTTTCAAGTGATGAAATTCAAGGTGAGAATAGACCCACTAAGGTGATGTGTATCATAATAATTCCTTATGAAAGGTTAGTTGTTTATGTAAACAAATTTTATATTGTTGTATGAAAAATAACTTCATTATTCATATTAGAAATTGAAATTAATGCTAAAATCACTAATTGTCATTTTAATCTAGTTCCCCTTGTTATTTATTATTATAATTTACATAAGCAAGTTCATGTTACCCATAGGTTCTTAAAATGTAATATTAGATGAAATTTTAATTTTTCTTTCAAAGTTTAATAAAAATTTAACTTCCCGACTCATATTTTAGAAATCATATTATCCTTTTGGACTTGCTGTTCCATGATGCTCTACTATGATGAAATTAATTTACTAGCCCAATGAAGTTTTTTTGTTGAAATAAATATAATAACGACTTCAATTTATCCTTTATTTGTAGCCCACTCAAATCTTATGGACCGAGGAATCTATAGATGAAATTAATCATGTCATCTTTTAAAATTATTTAATCACATAACATGGCACAGCCAGAGATTTGACCTCAAGTTTGTTTAAGAGTCTCAGGTGTGCTATACGTTACCCAAAAAAAAACCATTGAATAATTATAATTAATTTTTAAATTTTCAATAAGTTCTGTGACTTCACTACTGTGTTTAATATACTTTAAGAAATTCTTTAAATAAAACAAAACAAATCTAAAAATTAATATATACCTAATGCAATAATTTTACCTGGTTGCTGTTTCAGTAATTTACACTTTGACAGGAATTCTAGAGCCAAGAATATATTTACCCAACAGTCATGAGCTTCAAGGAATTATAGAGCAACTGAATTTGGATGAACAAAATACAGTCATACATTAAACCCACAACTCGCGTGGTGAAATCTTATAACAATTAGATTTGACAACAGAAATTGAACAAGAATAAACAAATCACAGAACAACTTGTCATCTACAAAATGGCAGCATTGTAGCTTTTCCCACCACAGCTCATATAGGTCCAGAATTTCTGAGACTTATTTTGCAAAAAATAAAATAAAGTAAAATAAAAAAAGAATACTAGACATGTACACTTGAAACGAAATTGATCTTAATATTATGATCACTTGAAAAAGAATTTCCAGATCTCCCTGTCCACAACGTCAGTAATGATGTGGATGCCAAAAATACCTTCCTCATCCACCATAGCTCGTAGCTGCCGCACAATACCGT
This sequence comes from Zingiber officinale, assembly GCF_018446385.1. NCBI lineage: Eukaryota > Viridiplantae > Streptophyta > Magnoliopsida > Zingiberales > Zingiberaceae > Zingiber > Zingiber officinale. Next base: position 25,882,489 of record NC_055986.1, read on the forward strand.
TGGAACCTATAAAGTTCTTCTTCACAGCCAAATACAAGACTCCATATGGTGGTCGTAAACACTGCACAAAACCAATTGGATTTGGTTATCAATTACTGTTACATCAACTGATAAAAAAGCATGGTTGTCATTCAATTGTTCATATTGGCCCTGTGCCATTCTTTGGTAGCCCATAAGGAAAAATAAGTCAAGTTTCACATTCCGGTGAGCAAAAAGTCAGATCATGAGTTCTCAAATCAATTTACCTAACTCAATAGATGTGATAGAAGAAAGCTTCAGAAAATGTTCTCAAATTCACCAAAGAAAACTTGGTTCCTAAGTTTTTCATCATGTTGAGCAGTTTGCAAAACTAACGAACATCTCCTGGAAAAATTTTCATAACTGGCGTTGATGGATTATATAGTACCCAACTAACCTTTGTTATGAGTGCATATAACTTCTTCAAGGAATTTACTGATGGAGGAATCTCAGTGATCAAAATGACATCATAGCCACCATCTCCTGGGTCTGTCTCGCTACCTCTTTCCCAAGCCCGACTTCCAGAAAGCTTTCTTGACTGCCTTGAACAAGCTTCATGAGCAAGGCCACTCTCATCATGACTACTGCATGCCTCTATAAAGTCATCCTCAGAGAAGCTAAGGCTAACCCCCTGTGATAAGTCAACACCTTCCACCCTTACTACAGATAAGACCGTATGGAGTTCCTCCCAGTCCCCAGCATAGAAATGGACATCAGAAGTCAACTGCTGCCGTGACGGAGTGAGAGGGCTCTCGGATTGGCGACTCTGCTTGTCCCTAGCCTGCTCAAGATTCGCAAGGACATTTGGTATGGTTGCACATCTTATAGTTTCTGCATTCAGATCATGAAAATGAACTGTAGAAGCACCCTGCCACATGATTGAATAAAAAATTAGCTTCTAGAATATTTTGGAAGGCTTGATTGAGAACAAACCGTTATAATTTATAGCAAAACCAAAACCCATATTTATTCCTTAAGCAGTAATTCAGCAACTAAACCACAAAAGGAGAGTTCTAATTCATGAAAGATAAATGAATACCTTAAGGCAAGCAAAAGTTCCAGCCAAACCATAACCACAACCAAGCTGCATCAAATTTCAACAAAAATCAAGAAATCAGAAGAAAAAAAGCTGCATTTGCAACAAAAGGATACGACAGATACTCTCAGGTCTTCCATTCAGGAAACGAATCAATAAAGAACAACTTCTGATAACATGTGAGGCTCTGGTAAACCTTGAATATGAAAACATAATAATGTTTATTGCTATATTAAGGCCAGAAATTTGAATTTATTTTCTAAATATCTGTTAATGTTAATTAACAAAAGAATTGATTATATAATTTGAGAATTAGAGGTTTCAACATATGTTCCTTGCTGACCAGGAATATGAACCACAAAAGAGAACAAGGTTACTGAATCAATGCTAAGTCCCATAGAAACAATTGGATACACTGCATATACATTTTGCTACTACATGAAAATGACCCCAGCAAATCAAATGTGAATGCCATATGTACTCAATATTTGTGTATGTAGCAATAATAATGAGAATTGGCAACCAACATAAAGCAAGAAACAGATAAGTTTACATGGAAAATACAAATAACCATGAAGTTGAAACCCTAATCATATATAAAAATATATATATATGAAAATAATAATATCGTTCATACCACAAAAGATCAACCCAATCCCTCCACTACCACCATATATCCTAAAGAAAATCTCATAATTAAAGTTGCATTTATATGTTGCACTGCAAGCTTCTCAGGCTAGGCCCAACAAACTTTGGGCCATAAACTCTAATAGTATAAGTAAGAGAGACATGTTGTAAATTTTGCTCAAACATGTAACCCTGATTCATACAAGAAAATAAAAAGAGAGAATTCTGCAAGTTCAGAGTAGCCAATGCATTCCAAATGAATAATCCATTCAAAAGCGCTCGTGCAAAACTCATGATTGTTCACACATGAGCAAATCTATCAGCATACAGTTAGATAGTTACACCAAGATCTATCACCAAATTATTAAACTAGTTTACTAAGATTATAATGCAGGCAACTTTATGGTTAGTATAAGAAAAAAAGGAAAATATTTTAAAGCTTTGCCAAGCTAGATGCCAATAATTCAATAGTCTAAAGAGAAATATACACACAGAATGCCATACATGAAAAATTCAAAAGTGGATAATAAATGTAATGTAAGTTTTGCCAAGAGATATAAAGTGATGAGCAGGGGCGGATTTACATTAGGACCCAAGGAGGTCACAACCTCCCAAAAATTTTTAAATAATATTATTTTTATATAGAAATTTTTTATTGTTTTAGTATATATATTATTTGGCCTCTTTAAATATAAATATGTATAGTTGGTCTGATGGTAAGTTTGGTTTTCTTTAAACACACCTCTCAAGTTTGAATTCTTGGAGGACTAAATTTCAAATTATTTTTTCTCCTTTATTTTTCACATTCCAACTAAATATATGTTATTCATGAAAGTTTGGAGAGGTCATTATTATATAATAAGTTTAATAATTATTTTCGTCATATGCTGCCCCCCAAACCTAAAATCCTTGGATAGGACTAACAAAGAACAGAGTTCTTTTTGTATCACTCCCCTTTTTTTATTGATTGATTTCTTTTTTTTATTTCCACTTTATTTAGTTAATGAGAATAAAAGAAATCTAGTAATTTCATTTGTTCTGTTTAATTTTTTTTTACATTTTAAAAAATTTTCTAATAAGATACTTAGACTTTAAACTTAGGTTTTAGATCTGATATCAATTGGAGAGGTCATTATTATATAATAAGTTTAATGATTATTTTCGTCATATACGGCCCCCAAACCTAAAATCCTAGATCCGCCCCTGGTGATGAGCAGATATTGAAGAACTTTGGTAAAGCAAATTTTCCAAATTAATCAGCTTTCGTTAGCATAGGACACACCACAAAACAGGATAAAACTATTTATGTAAGCACACCATATAAAAGAGAAGGAATACAAAAAGAATACTGATAAATTGAAACAAACGGGCAAGGGCTTGTAAATGTAAGTACCTCTAGAATCCTTTTGCTTCTAAAACTTAGAAGCCCGTCACGAATCTCTAGCTTAAGAATACTTACAAGATCTGTTGAATTCTCCCAACACTTAAGGGATCCTGCAATGCAAAATGGTTAACAGATAACTTTTTTTCTGCGAGGCATATTAATATACAAGACAAATTATGTAAAACACTGCCTGACTCCACCCACCATCAGGTTTGGATGATGATGTCTCAAAACTTGAAAACCCAATCATGTCTGTAACACTAATTCTTCCCTGGTTAAAAAATTAGAATAAAATAAATATGAATAAGATGGAGAAACAAGAATATTTCATACACTGCATGAAACATAACAATATAACATGTTTACCAGACTCACTTGGAGAACTGATGTGCATACCTTGAAAAGTTTAAGCCCTTGTAGATCAACATTTTCCCCAGCATATTTGTATGGATGAGCATTCTGTCACACACCAATAAGAGATAAGATAGACCCAATCAAAATATATTAGAGAACTCTAAACAGAAGAATTTGTTCATTTATGAGGCTCGAATATGATAGACCCAATCAAAATATCTTGAGATTTACCCACCATCGTAACGTGATTGTCAAATAACAGGGCTCAAAGACAAGGTATGCAAGCAAAAGCAATCATTAAATCCCTCAAATAGACATAAAGTTGCTAACAAGTAGGAAATCAAGTACCTTAGAAGGAATAACCTCGACAGCAGGAGAGGGAAGGTGTAAATCCCTCTCAGAGACGACAGAAACACCAGTCTGGCTAACTTTGTCATGTGGCACCAACGCCGGTAAGCATTGCGCAAGGAGTGAAGGCGCCCTCATTTGAACTATAAAATCCAGAAAAGATGCATGAGTACAATCTGGCTTCTAATTAAGAAGAAAAACCCAAGAAGCCTTCCAAATTACCCCTAAAAGAAAACAAATCTTCCACACGCAAAAATTCTTGTCTTCTAACACAAAGACGAGATCTGACAATCCGCAACAGAACAGAAAATGGAACAAATCCAAAGAATGGGAGCAATACCTAGATCAGAAGAGTACGACGACAGGAGATCGGGAGTCGTGACGGAGATCCAAGCTCCTCGGGGCAGTCAATTAAAACCGCAAACGCAAGAGTCAGCTGCGGCGGCAGCAGCTTCGACGAAGAATCCGAAACCCTACTCCGAGTCGTTCCATCAAATGCCTCAGTGCAAGCTAAGTCCAAATATCGCAGTGTGTGTATATATAGATACATACATAATTTTTATTTCTATTATTCTATTAATGTCTTGGTGCAAAATAATTAGTCTTTTGATTTATTGGACAAAGTCAGGTTCCGCGCTTTGCCTCAAAAAAGAAAGGGTCAAGTCCAACTTCAAGTCTGAACGAGTGAAGTCTTCAAATTTGTTTGGCTAGAAGTGTCATTTAATACAAATTTTTCAAAAGTGTGTCATTTATATCCTTTTTTAAATGCCCTTCCTCAAATTTACAATAAAAATAACAACTAAATCTTTTCTCATTAGATGAGGTCGACTGTATAAATTCTTTTACGTCATTAAGCCCTATCTCCTATTATATTATTATTTATATTTAAATAAATTTTATCTTATTTTATTGTTGCTAACCAAGTCTTTTTCGGTCGTCCTCTTCCTCGTTTGATATGCATGTTTATCATAGTTTCACATCGCCTAACTGAAGCATTTATTGATAGTCTAAGTACATGTCCGTACCATCTTAAACGTGTCTCTCTGAGTTTGTCCTCAATAGATGCAACTCCAACTTTCTCTCTAATACTCTCATTCCTTATTTTGTCCATCTTCGTATGTTCACACATCCACCTTAACATCCTCATCTCTGCAACTCTCATCTTATGCTCATGTGCTCGAGTCATAACCCAACATTCAGCTCCATATAACATAGCAAGTCTAACTGCGATTTTATAGAACTTACTTTTAAGTTTAAGAGCTACTTTACGGTCACATAAAACACCCGACGCTCCTCTTCATTTCACCCATCCTGCTTGTATTCTATGTAAGACATCTCTCTCAATCCCTTCATCATTTTATAAAAATAATCCTAAATATTTAAATCTCTCGGTTCCGGACAATTCGTCCTCTCGTATCTTAACAATTGTTTCATTACTTCTAATATTGTTAAACTTAAATTCCATATATTCTGTCTTTAATCTACTAAGCTTAAAATCTTTCCCTTCTAGTGTTTCCCTTCAAGATTCTAGCTTAGCATTTACTCCTTCACGTGTCTCATCTACTAAAATAATATCATCTGCAAACAACATGCACCACGGTACTGTGTCTTGAATGTGCGCAGTGAGTCCGTCCATAATTAGTGTAAAAAGATAGGGACTTAGGGCTGATCATTGATGTAACCCTATCTTTATTGGAAATGCTTCAGTTACTCCACTTGAAGTCTTTACTCTGGTCGTTACATCCTCATACATATCCTTAATTAGTTCAATATATGTTACGCTAACACCTCTCTTTTCTAAAATTCTCCATATAATTTCTCTTGGAACTCTATCATAAGTTTTTTCGAAGTCAATGAATACCATGTGTAGATCTTGTTTTTGCTCCCGATATTTTTCAATTAATTATCTAAGGAGATGTATAGCTTCTATTGTCGACCTTCCAGCCATGAACCCAAATTGATTTTCTGTCACTGTGGTCTCCTTCCTTAATCTTTTTTCTATTACTTTTTCCCAAAGTTTCATAGTATGACTCATTAGTTTAATACTCCTATAGTTTGCACAATTTTGTATGTCTCCCTTGTTCTTATATAAGGGAACTAGAGTAGTTATCCTCCATTGATCAGGCATTCTTTTCATTTTCAATATCATGTTAAATAATTTTGTAAGTCATTCAATACCTTGTTTCCCTAAGCATTTCCATACCTCTATCGGAATATCATCTGGTCCAACGACTTTTCCATTGTGCATCTCATTTAAAGTTTGTTTTACTTCTGAAGTTTGAATTCTACGATAAAAATTAAAATTTCTATGCTCATTTAACCTAATTAAATTACCTAAGTTAAGTTGGTCACCTAAACCTTCATTAAAAAGTTGATGAAAATACCTCTTCCACCGCTCTTTTATTTCTCCATCATTTACTAATACCCTATTACATTCATCTTTAATACATTTTATTTGACTAAGATCTCTTGTTTTCCTTTCTCTCACTTTAGTTATTCTATTAATGTCTCTTTCCCCTTCATTTGTATCCAATTTTTGATATAAGCGTTCAAAAGTTTCATTTTTTGCTTCACTCACTACTTTCTTAGTTTCTTTCTTGGCTATTGTATATTTTTTTTAAGTTTTCCTCGTTTTTACAAATATATAATTCCTTATAAGCTATTCGTTTTTCCTTCACTTTCTCTTGTACTTTCTCATTCCACCACCAAGATTCTTTACTTAACGGTGCATGTCCTTTTGACTCACCGAGTACACTCTTAGCTACTATTTTCAACTTTGATACCATCTTATCTCATGTTGTATTAGAGTTATCGTATATTTTACCTAATGCTTGTACTTCTACCTTCTCCTTAAATATATTTTGTTTCCCATCCTTTAACTTCCACCACTTAATTCTAGGAATTGTATATATTTTCTTTCTATTGATACTATATTTGAGGCGTATATCCAACACTACTACAATATATTGGGTAGTTAAGTTTTCTCCAGGGATGACTTTGTAATCTTTACAAATCTTTCTATCCTTCTTCCTAACCATAAGAAAGTCAATTTACGATTTATTATTCCCACTTTTGAATGTGACTAAGTGTTCTTCTCTTTTCTTAAAAAACATATTAGCTAATATAAGGTCATATGTTATCGCAAAATCTAATATAGTTTTCTCTTCCTCATTTCTCGTTCCAAACCCATAACTCCCATGTACTCTCTCATATTCCTCATTTTTCACTCCGACATGCCCATTTAGATCACCTCCTATTAAAATCATTTCATTTAGTGGAATATTTTGTAATATTTCATCTAAGTCCTCCCAAAACTTTGATTTGGTAGCTTCATCTAATCCTACTTGTGGTGCATATACGCTAATTATGTTCATAGTTTCTTTCACCACTATTATCTTAAGGGCTATAATTCTATCCCTTTTTCTAACTATTCCTACAACTTCATCCTTTAACAAACTATCTACAATGATACTCACTCCATTTCTTGCTTTACTCTTTCCAGTGTACCATAACTTAAAACCCGAGTTCTCTATCATCTTTGCCTTCTCGCCTATCCATTTTGTCTCTTGTACACATAAAATACTAATTTTTCTCCTAATCATCATATCTACTACCTCCATTGATTTACCAGTGAGAGTTCCTATACTGCATGTTCCAAATCTTAGATTATTAGTTTTCCTATCATATTTGTTCTTATATAACCTATGGTGTGAGAACTTTTGCCTATTTAACATTACACCCAAGTTCTCATGGAGATGTAGCGGTCCTTGCTGAGACGTTACAGTCAGACTCGGTAACGCGAACTCTTACATATTTATCACTACACCCGAGTTCTGGAGATGTAGCGGTCTTTATCGAGACGTTACAGTCGGACCCTGCAACGCGTTCCTTCCGGGGAACAACTTAGTATTAGCACAATAGTTTAATGGATTCATTTATTAAATATTTACCATAGTTTGACGCTGGCTGGCAACCTAACACAACCCTCTTCCTTTATCCGGACTTGGGACCATAGTTTAACGCTGACGGACAACCTAACACAACCTTTCTCAAATTTAGCATTTTCAAAATCTTCTTAAACTTTATAAATTATTCTCATTTTATCTCCAGAAATGAGAATCCAGAGGGAATGAGAGTAAAATAGAAAATATTTTATTTTAGCTAGAAATAAAAAAAAAAAAAATGTTCTCCGTCCGCTAAGGACTTCACAACTGACAACCCAATGCAACAAATCCAAGTTTCAAATAAAACAAGAAATAAAAAGTTAGAAAAGAAAAAGGTCGTTTTCCAAAAAAACACACTCAATTTTTTGAATTTTTAAAAAATTATATGATATTTTAAATTTTATTAAAGGATGTATTTAATTCTTAAAATATCTTTTCTATCTATTTGAGTCTTAAATTAAAATTAAAAAATAATATATTTTTTTTAAATCGAACCCAACTTAATTGAATCGAGTAAAAAATAATATTTTAATTAATTTAAAAAAGAACATATACAAAAGTCAACATTAAAAAGCTCAATGTTTTGAAATTTTACATCATTAAATACATAATAATCTCTTAAATTTCTCTATATTTTTATTTTTTTTTAACTTTAATAAAAAATTTAAAAAAGTTTAAAAAATAAGAAATAAGAAAAACTTAAATAAAATTAAGAGATTATTTAAATTTTGTTAATATCCTTTTTATATTTTTGAAAATCTAAAATTAAAAATAAAAATATGGATAAATATAGAAGTTTATCCTAAGTTTAATGACATAAATTTTCTAAAAAAAATAATATCATTAATGAGTTTTGTACGATGAAATTATTAGTTATTCTTTTCTGAATCCGTTTGAATTCGGTTCAATTTGGTTTTGATTTAAATAATAAAAATTAGTCGAGAAGAAAATCTAAAAACTTATAGCGCCCTTTGGAAAAATGCGAAAAGAAGAAAAAAAAAGTAACAAATCAATTGTTTCTAAGTAAAACGGAACTCGAAGATTAATTTTAAATCCGGAAAAGTGCCCGGGAGCGAATTGCACATCTCATCCGTCCGATGCTCGACCCTCGATCATCCGTCCATCGCTTTCACACATTTCTTCTCTTATTTTTTTCTCACTTTACGTGTATATATATATAACTGAAGCCTTTCCGGTGCTTTTAGACACTTGAATCTAGGCTCAATAATCCTGTAGTTCACCCACAACCGAATAAATCTTGAAGCATAAATTATGATTCAACCTGTGGAATCTAGACTCAACTAATCCTGTTGTTGAACTATGCTAGGGCTAACATGAGTTAAAAAAAAAAAAAGGTGATTTATTCATCTTAACATCCTTGTCAATCTATCCATAGATTAATACGGAGAAAATAAATCATGAATGATTATTATTCATTAGTGCAACATTATTAACATAACAGACAGCTAATGGTTACTCTTAGGATAAGCAATTAGTTGATAATCGTACTATTTAAATTAAAACCGAACAAATTTTTTTTTTCAAATTAGTTGAACTGATGAATTTTTCCAACAAAAATCAAATAAATTGAACCGATAAAATAATTTAGCTAAAAATTAAAATAATTAATTATTCTATCATTAATTGATTCATGTTTTTCGGATGTACAATCAATTCCAACGAATTGTAAACATTTTGTTTAATTTTTTAAGTCTAGCGGTCAATTGATGATTTGTATCAATTTACTGTCATTTTTTGTTTAATTGATTTAATTGAATTAAAAATTTTAAAACCAAAACTCAATCGAATTATCCAAATTAATGAATAACTAAAAAAATCAAAATTTGAATTAATTAAACTAGACTTTTAAATTCAGTTAGTTTAGTTGATTAATTATATTTTAATCAAACTTTCGCTTATCCCTAATTACTCTTGGAATTACAAATTTAAGAATGATGAACCATTTACATGTAGATAATCCATTCTAAAAGCTTATGTAACTTGTTTCTATCGCCACTATGCAGGAGTATGAGAGGAAGTTTTGACTTAGAGATGAGTAAAAGATCGGTTAAACTAATTAAATGATCAAATCAATTGAATTTAAAAGTTTGGTTCATTTAATTTATAAATTTATTATTTTAAAATATTGATTAATTCGATTAAATTGATTTGATCTTGGTTTTAAAAATCTCAATTTAATTAAACTGATTAAATCGAAAATATTAGTCGACTATTGTGTTATTAAGAGTCAATACTAGTTGACGGCTGACAATATAGCAATCGACTATTATGTCAAACCAAACATTAAAAATTGAATATAATTTTTAGCAATCGATTGTTAGGCTCGATTATCAATCAATTAATGAAAAGCATTGGTATGAAAAAATTAGCTATTTTAATTTTACACTAAATTAACTGATGTTTTATTGGCTCAGTTTCTTTGATTTTTTATTGAAAAGTTTGAAAAAAATTTATTTTTCGATTTCAATTTAAACGGTTTGGTTGGATTCCATGCCTCATCTTGCTAAATCAACATATCCATCGTTTCTCTAGTCCTAAATTTATGGTTTTAATAGCACCTAATTTATTTTGATAAGCTATTGTAAGTGCCTAAGGATAGTTTTCATATGATCAATCGGGTTAAGTTATATCCTATGTAGTTTTGATGTCTTGTATCTAAGTATGCAGGAGCTTAGGAATACTAGAAGTCAAGTGGAAGACACAACGAGGGAGAAAGATGGCACGGGAAAAGAGTCAATAGACTCGTTACATTTGAGGGACGAGAAGCAGCAGAAAAATACACTGATAGATGAGAAGGGCGCACGCGACGCATTTGAGTGATGAGAATCTAGGAGAAAGCCTACTTGACGAGAAGGCCGAAGTTGGATTCAGATGAGCTCAACTTCCGACAATCGAATAATCACTCAGGTGAACAAAGGTCAAAGAATGGTCAACCTGGAAGTTGACCATTCCAATTACCTGGACTATTTTCAGGCGCTTGGATCCTAGACGCCTAGATCTTTCCAAGCACCTGGACTAGGTGGCCACATTAGAATATCCATTACCAAAACGAATGAGACGATGACCACATCAGCGGACTCTAGACACCTGGATTGCTTCTAAGCGCCTAGATTATGAAAAGTCATCCAGAGTCGTTGAGTGGACCATTGCAAAGTGGATCGACCTTGACTAAATCTAGGTGCCCGGATTGCTTCTAGGCGCCCCGAAGTTTCCACGTTAGCAAACGGTCACTTCGAGCACAGTGGCTATAAATAGACCCTGATGCTCGAGATTCATGACAACACACTTGTGTTGGGTTGCAATGGTTGTAAATAAAGTCCTACATTGAAAATACATAGAAAGGATCATACACTTATAAGAAAACGATATCTCCATTAGTATAAGACCTTTTGGGTAGAACCTAAAAATAAAACCATTAAGACTTAAGCCCAAAGTGGACAACATCATATTATTGTGGAGATATCTTAATTCTTTTGGTCATAAGAATTGGTATTAGATCCCGAACTTCTAGAATAACTAACCATCGATGGTCCAATCGAGCCATGTGGATGGAATATTGACCTCTAAAAAAGAAAGTCGTAGCTCTTATGTCTAGATCAAGGCGACCATACACCAGGAAGAGAAGTCCTAGTTGCGGCTAGGTAAGGAAGACATAGTAAGTCAGTTGGACTGAGGGACAAAGAAGTCCTAGTAGGTCGGTTGGACCGAGTGGCAAAAAAGTCCTAGTGGGTCAAGGATCAGATAACATTAAGTGGACATGCTTGAGGGGGCGGTCCTTCGTTTGAGGGGGATGAAGATATCAAAGGAAACAATCTTAGGAGAAATACTTACCATAAAAATAAGAGTGCTCATATAATCATCTACTAAGGAAAAACATACTTTATAATATAACCTTCACTAACCTGCTCAATCAGGTATCACCATTAAATCAAGAGCACCTATAGTACGTCCAAACTCTGCACAAACTACAAATAACAATTCCTAACTAGCGCAACAATATACTACCACGAATGGTCGCATAGACAGTCAATGTATGTAAACAGTCACTGTCCGCGGGAGAACACTCTACCATGGATGATCCCATAGGCGGATAGGATGAGGTAGCTATCTAGTACCTCAGCTACTGACTGCAAGAGAACGCTCTACCACAGATGGTCTTGTGGGCAGACATGATGCATAAGTGGCCACTGTCTATGGGAGAACACTCTACCATGGATGATCCCGTGGGCGGATAGGGTATATACAAATACCAAGTCATAATGGCAAATAATCAATAACAATCCATCCGAGGATAATGCTCTTCAAGCTACCCTACGGTTCAAAATCAATAACAAATAGACATGAACCTAAATAATAACCAAGGGTCTAATAGGATACTCGATATCCTACATTATGGTATAATCTTACTAATGTGTAGGCTTGAGCCTACATAACAAGTAAAGGGTCTTGTAGGATATTCAGCTATTCACTACGGTTTACATGTGATAGCTTAAGATCACTATCTAATCTAATGGCCAGTTTAAATGCATAGTCATGCATTAAATAACAAGTCTAATAACATGTGTTGTACCATAACAACAAATACAATAGTAACAATCTCAATCCAAGGGGATCCTAGCTATCTAGTCATAATATTCCCTCGGACTCCATGGTATCATCATATATATAATAAACAACGGGATCAAGATCAAGTAGTCCTAGATGGTGATCTGAAGAGAATAGCCTAGTGGGGCATGCTACCCCTAAGAAGTGATTTCTATCAAGTATAGATAAGTATGATTTCACTAACATATATACCCTTACACAAATATACAGCTATACTACATATAATATCAATAACCTATAAGCAAGATCCTACGTATATGACCATATTATAATATAATATAGGTAATTATATTACTATATGGTAATATATATATATATATATATATATATATATATATATATATATATATATATATATATATATATATATATATATATATATATATATATATATATATATATATATATATATAACCAATCCAATCATGAATAACAAACGAGACAAACTAAGTAAATATCCAATATATCAAAATATAAGTGCAAGCAATAAAGTATCAAACTCAAGAACCAATCTAGAGTAGAATCTAGACAAGTAAATCAGTACTGCTAAATTTATAAAATAGATTCCAAAGAAACAAGTCTAGAAGTGTCCGCCTTTAATATAGATCATCCTAAAACATCTCTATGTCGGGACATACCTCTAATTAGTATCCCAAAATAGTGTACTCCATTGTTGGCTCATAGCTGGAGAAGGTTTTTGTCGAAAATGGTGGTTGGAACTAGGTGGAGATGTTGCCCAATAGATCAAACACTCCAAAATCAGCACCTAGCATGGATCCAATGCCCAATTCACAATCAATACATCCTCCACTATGCACAGGACCAAATTCTAAATCCACAACCTTCCAACCAACCGCTCACCCCAAATCAATGCTCACCTTCTGGTCTGATCACCTTAACAATATAGTTTCACCGAAAACTTCACGTCGGACCAAGGGCTGAGGTCCAGTGCTAGTCTTGAAGCTAGATTGGGGATCGAAGGTAGGGATCTAATGGTTACAGCTAGCCAACAGTGGCTAAGTCTTAGCCAGATAGGGTTAGAAGTGAAGGGGCTCGATCTTCGGCAAGGCTTGGTTGGAATTGGGTGTTCTGGCAGTCAGAGTCGCATCTCCCAGGTGAGGTGATGAGAGATCCAAGCTAGGGTTCGAGATCTCCCTCTTGGCCGAGAGAAAAATCTTGCAGAGGCGGCAACGAGAAGGCGGCTGGATGAATCTAGGGAAATCAGTGGATCTGTGCCGACAATGAAGAGGAAGAGGTGTGGTCAGCTGCTGTAGTCGGGGAGAGGAGGAGGTGGCGTCTGCGGCTATAAAGAATCCCGACGTCGGCACTTGACGAGGCGGTGAAGCAAATGTGGCACGAGCGGTGAAGGCGGCGGAGCAGTGATGGCTGCTCTTTTTTTTTTGTGGTCATCGGCGTCGATGCTGGAGTTGGCGTGATTAGGACCGAGAGAGGGGAGGAAGAGAGGTGTCGGCGAGATAAGGGAAATCGGAAGGAAGGGAATTGGGGAGAGTAACTTAGGTCTTAGTTTTATACTTAGGTTAATAAAATTAATCAACTCATAACTTAAATGAGTATTGCAAACAAGCTTTCTATTAGCCCAATGATCCATCCATTTAAACATATCATACAGACTCCATTTAAATCCTAAAAAATTTATAAAAATCCCCTCAAAAATAATAAGATTATTTTTCCAATAACACTTATTATTTGATTTATCGTATTTTACAGCTTAGGCCCAAAGTGAATAATATCATATCATTATGGAGATATCTTAATTTTTTTAGTCCTAACAACTTATACTTTCAATTCTTATTTTTTTTTAAGTCTATATACTCTTAATTGTTGTAAAAGGTTACTCCACCTTCAACGAAGGAGATCTTTAGTGTGCTTTCATGACCTTGGATTAACAATCTCCCTGATTGTAAACCATGTAAATTTCTTGTCTCTTACTTCCTTTTAATGTTATTTATTTTGATTAATTAATGTGTGTTCCTTGTTGAGTTTGAAAGCAAGAGAAGTGTTAACTTTACTTGTAAAGCTATTCACCCCTCTAGTCGGCCAACCCAAATCAACAATTGGTATTAGAGCTCAAATATTGTAGAAGGACTGACTAATCACCAACTAAAGCAACAATACGATGATCAGACCAAGTATTCATCCACCAAAGTTCGAGGGAAATTCGTGCTATGAAAGCGCTGTATGGAGGTATTTTTCAAAACAGATTTTGATTTATTGCTAATAATTAAGTATGATTTTATAGCACTCAAAGATCAACATAGAGAAGAAAAGGAAGAGCATCTGTGGAGCAAAAAGGAACAGACTGATTTTGTGGCTAATAGTAAAGTAGAGTTCTATTTGCTGAGCGTATTACTATTGTAAGAAGTCAACCGAATCGACGTCTATGACTCTGTTAAAGAATTATGGGAAAAATTCTTAAAGCTTAACGAAAGAACCTTAGAAAATAAGCTAGCGAGACATGACTTGCTCTCAAATCAGAACCTAGCGCTAAAAACCAATAAGAAGTACGAACTAGAGTTAGATTCCTCACTCGACGAAGATGAAGAAGTATTTATGGTAATAAAGTTAAATAAGTTTTTTTAAGCTAATAAATTTAATAAAACACAAGACAAGAAGTTTCTTTCGAGAAAAAGGAAAGTAAGATGCTACAATTGCAATGAAGAGAGACATATAAAAGATAACTGTTCTAAATTAAAGAATAAAGAAAAAGACAAAGACAAAGACAAAGGATCAAGAAAGTCCAAATAGAAGTATTAGGACAAAAATAATTCAGATATCTCCATAATTGTATGATATTGTCCACTTTGGGCATAAATCCTCATAGTTTTATTTTTGGCTCTACCCAAAAGACCTCATGCCAATGGAGATATCTTTCTTTTATAAGTTCATGATCCTTTCTATATGTTTTTAATATGGGACTTTGTTTGCAACTAATGCAACCCAACAATCCCCTCTCAAACGAAGTCCCCCCTACCCTTAAGCTTATCCATTTGATGTTATCTGATTCTTGATCCACCAAGATTTTCCTACCCTCAGTCTAATCGATCTACTAGGATTTCCTTGCCTAGCCGTAACTAGGACTTCTTTGCCTGGTGTCTAGTCATCTTGATCTATACATGACAACCCCCACTTCCTTCGTTAGAGGTCAATAGTCCACTCACATGACTTAATTAGACCATGACTCTTATGCACAGTCAACGGTTAGTCATTCTGGCAGTCCGAGCTCTGATACCAATTATTAGGGCTAAAAGAATTTAAATATCTCCACAATGGTATAATACTGTGCACTTTCGGCATAAGCCCTCATGATTTTATTTTTGAGATCTACTCAAAAAGTCTATACCAATGAAGATATATTTCCTTTATAAGTCCATAATCATTTCCATGTGCTTTCAATGTAGAATTTTATTTGCAATCATTGCAACCCAACAAGAAGAATCTCAAAGCAACGTGGGACAATTAGTCATTAGAACAGTCTGAACTTGAGGAGTATGTCGGACTAGCATTAATGACAAGTCACCAAGCAGAGAGCATCGATGAAGGGAGAGCTACTTCGGAGGAAAGCAACGATGGATCAAGGGGGGAGATTTTCTATATTTTTTATTTTTCCTTACCCTGTTGTTTAATGTAATCAAAAGGGGAGATTTTTTGAAGGTTAAGTTTGAGTCAAAATTGCATAATATTTTCTTTTACTTAATTGTAATTATTTTTAAAGTGTTCTTTCATAAACAATTTTATTGTTTGATTACCCTAATCTTAACTCAGGTTGATTACATTAAAAAGAGGGAAATTATAAGTACCCTGTAGATAATTTTGATGTGATCAACCGAGTTAAGTTAGGTCCTATGTAGTTTTGATATCTTGTGTCTAAGTGTATAGAAGCTTAGGAATACAGGAAATCGGGTGGAAGACATAGCGAACGAGAAGAATGCCACGAGAAGAGAGTCGATAAGCTCGGTGCATCCGAGCGATGATGAGTTGTGGAAGAGTACACCGATAGACGAGAATGATACATGTTGTGTTATATTTGAGAGATGTCCTAAGATAATCACCTTATGAAATATACTATTTATTGAATAAATAAATATTACTATTTGAGTACACATTTTATATGTGTTTGGTTGGATCTTAAACTCATTTACTGAATGTCCGCAATACGATTCATAGCATGTGTTGAAATCTTCCCTAATCATTGAATTGATGAGTTCGGACATCATCAATTCTGTGAAACTAGCATGTGTTATACTCCTTGATTTATCTAAACAGTTGTTTCTCACTAGTTGGAAACATTGGAATGTCTAGAGTTAAACGTGGATGCTAGTTATAGTAACTAGTTTATTGGAGTGATCTGTTGTAAGACTTCATATGATTTTCTACATATATAGATATGTTAATGAAGCTCTTACTATAGCTTAAGTGTGAATTTCCTTCGACTTGAGGTATTCAAATCATCTTGGTCATGGAGACTTATATTTTGACATCTCAAGTAAGCATCTCCGAGGAGGTGTGGACCTTGGATGATTAGGTATAAGTCAAAATAGTCGAAGGAGTTTGAATAGCTAACAAAGGATTTGTCACTTCTTATAAGGAGATGTATACCCTATGGCCACTTGTCAGAATTGTTACTCAAAGTGTTTGCGTTGGAGCAATCTTGCTCTAGACATTGCCCACTGTTGATGTTTGGTTAAATAAGTTTAACTTAGATATTATTCGTGATCTAACATAAATATTGAGTAAGCATGTATGAAGAAAAGACCAAGTATAAAGACTTGGCAAGGAAAGTCCAAAAAGATAGTCTTGGCAGATGAAGTCTAGGAAGTGTGGCCTCTTGGTAAAAGGAGACTTAGCATGACAAAGCCAAAGGTAGCACTTGAAATCAAGCACAAGGATGAGGAGCCGTGGAAACGAAAGCATCCTAAGGGCGCAAGGTTGATGGAAAATGCTTGGAGGCATAAAATCTAGGCTAAGGGAATGGTTTAAGTGTAAAAAAGAAATATGTAAGTGATGTAAATCTCAGGTTGTAAAATGTTATAAATCTCAAGCTATAAGGTACTAGTCGATTGATACCTATACTAGTCGACTGGTACCAGGTAACAAAATGAACAGAGAGCAGTCAAACGGACTACAACCCAGTACTAGTCAACTGGTACCGGTACCAGTCGACTGGTACCGGTACCAATCGACTGGTAGTAACCGTTATGGAATGACGGTAGAAAATCTCACCAAATCTTAAGTATCGTTGAAGCCCATCAGTCGACTGATTGGTACATTAGTTGACTGATGTCGGGAAAACCTATAAAAGTAATTCTTATAGCTTGGAGAAAAGACTTACTGTTCTAATCGAAAGTGCTCTCTAAGTGATTCGTAAGTTGACAAAATCTCAGTCTCCTCCTCCTAAGCTTAGCTCTCATCTTGTAAGAGGATGAGATAATCGTGTAAAGGTTTCTCCATCTTCGTTCTTGGTTCAAAAAGGAGAAAATCTTAGTGAAGCTTAATCGTGTGGGTGTGTGCCTTAGAGTAGTCACCTCAAGGAGGTGGAGACCAAGTAAATCGAGGAGTTAGCATTGTTTTCTTAGTATTTCACTATTTATATTCTATTCTATTTGCTTTCGCTAACAAGTTGTAGGTGAAAATCGAAGAAAAGCTATTCATCCCCCCTCTAGCCAGACACAAAGATCCTATCAATTGGTATAAGAGCCCGGATCGCATCGGAAGAATTCATCATCAACCAAAGCATCAAGATGACGTTTCAAGAGGGATATAGCACCGCTCGACCACCTTTCTTTGATGATAACGATTTCGCATATTGGAAAGATAGGATAGAGTATTACTTAATGATGATATTGAAAATTGATTTAGTGTTGTAGATGGATTTGAGAACCCAAAAGATGGGTCAGGAGCACCTCTTCCAACCAAGGATTGGACAAAAGAGATGGCAAAGAAGGCCCAAGCAAATGCAAAGTCCACAACAACCCTACAATGTGAACTCTCAAAGGAGCAATTAAGCAAAGTATGAGCATTCAACTCTACCAAAGAGCTTTGGAAAAAACTCATTGAGTTAAATGAGGAATCAAGCGAATCAAGGAGGGCCAAGAGAGATCTCTTGTTGGGGCAACTTCAAACCTTCACCATGAAGACCAATGAGACCGTGAGTCAAATGCATGGTAGATTCAAGGAGATAGTAAATGAGCTTCATGTAATAGGTGAGAAATTGATAATCGAGACTTAGTAAGGTATGTTCTTCAATCTTTTCCTAGAACCACCTTATGGGCATCAATAGTTGATGCATATAAGGTTTCTAGAGATCTTTCTTTAGTTAAGCTTGATGAATTATTTTGCAAATTTAAACTTCATGAACAAGCTAATGTATCTTCTAAAGAGAAGGGTATATCTCTCATTGTAGAAAAGAAGGAGAAGAAAAAGAAGAAAGAAAAAAAGGTGGAATCCTCATCATCCGAATTCGAGCAAGAGTTATTGGATAGTAATGACAAGTGAAGTGACTCATTATGTTAAGAAAATGATGGGAAGAACAAAAAAGATTCACAAGAAAGGATGTGAAGAAGATGTTTCAACCCTCAAAAGGTAAAAGTAGTCAATGTTCAAGTTTTAACACTAATGTCATTTGTTATGGATGCAATAAGAAAGGACACATCAAGCCAAATTACCTAGAATTGAAGAAGAAATAAGAAAAGGAAAAGAAGAAGAAGGAGAAAAAGAAGAAGAAAACCATGGTGACCCAAGCTACATGGGTTACACCAAACATTGACTCATATCGGATGAAGATGAGCTATACCATGTTACCCGACATATGGCATTTATAGCGTTTGAAGATGACAAAGAAGGATCAAGTCAAGAGGAAGTGTCAAGTGAAGAGGATTTATCAAATGAAGAGGAGTCAAGTGATGAATCATCATCAAGTGATGATGAGGTAAAAGAATCTCCCAAAGTAGAATTTCTTTATAAAACTATTGCTCATCTCAAGAATGCTTTTGTTAAATCACAATCTAAGGTGAAGACCTTGAAGGGAAAACTTAAGTCTATTAGAAATGATGCATGCACATCTAGTGAGTCAAGTATGCTCAAGGAAGAAAATGAAAAATTGAAGAATGACGTGATTGAACTAAGAGCATATTTAGAGAAATTCACAAATGGATCCAAATATCTAGATATGATCATTAGAGACCAAAGAGTCATTTACAACAAAGCCAGAATAGGATATAAACTTAAGGAAAAGGAAGTTGCATACATGTCTCTAATCAATTGTACTAGAAATGATGCACTTAGAAACAAAGTCAAGAAGAATCTTAAAGGTAAGGTAAAATAAGCTTGGGTGCCTAAAAAATATTTGAATGACATTTTTGAATCAAATGCATGGGTACCAAAGAGTTGTGTGTTTTATATTGCTTATGTAGAAGAGAAGAAGGATGTAAGTATGTGGATTGTGGATAGCAGTTGCTCAAGACATATGACTGGTGATGTGAGCAAGTTCTCCACAATAAATTATATAAAGAAAGGAACGGTATCATTTAGGAATAGTGAAAAGCTCAAGATTATAGGTAAAAGTACAATTTAGGTATCATCTACAATTACCATTCATAAAGTTCTATTGGTTAAAAATATGAAGTTTAATTTACTTAATGTTAGTCAATTATGTGATGTCAGATACAATGTAGAGTTTCACCCCGATCAGTGCTTAGTTAAGTACAAGAGTCTTGAAAATGTTGTGTTAAAAGCATATAGAAAAATAAATCTCTATTATGTTGATCTTTCATATGTAACGCCCGCCCTCCAGTTGCTTGCAAAGGACGGAGTTACTTGAAACATACATACATGCATATATGGCAGCGGAAGTAAAACAATAAAACTAAATATCATGTTATCATATTTCATGTTCTCATAGCAGCATGTCCATTATCATAAAGCATACTAATATGGAACATGGAAACAAAAGTTCATAATGAGTATGCACCATAAAAAGCATCATGTAGCAAAATAGGATTCACATGTAAAGTTTTAAAACATATAAGCATAAAGGAGATCTATTCCACCATGCCACTGCCACACACATCCTTGCCCTTCCTGCTGCTCCCCTTTTAGTTTAACCATTATTTTCCTTTTTCTGCAGTAAAGGGAAATGAAACTATAAGTACATAGGTTTAGTAAGATTCTTTCCTACTCACAAAACATGAATCATGCATTTAAACATAAAGTAGTATTCCTTTAACTGTCATCTAGATATAAAATTCGCATGCTAGCATAAGGTAGTGTCATACTCATTTAAGCAAATCATAACATAGCATACGAGAGCACATACATAAAGTAGTAGCATGATCATCTAGGCATCATATATATTCAAAAGCATCTTACTAAAGCATAAAGGGAACCATTTAGCATGAATAAGTATATGCAAGATGTCCTTTTAAAACATGTATCATGAAATGAGTATATGCAAGATGCCCTTTTGAAAATATATATCATATAAGTACTTAAATATAATCTCAACATGAGGGTCCAGCTTTGTACCACATACATGAATTTGCGCGAATCCTAAATAGATCCGAGGTAGCTAATCTTGAACCTATTAGGAACTAGGCTCGTTTCCTTGACCATCGACCTAGGGGCACTTAGGAGCCCATCCCTTACTAGGCCTATTTCTTTGACCATCGACCTAGGGGAAACTTAGGAGCCCATCCCCGGTACAAGTCATACAAAAGTAAAATAGCATATCATGTTTCTTATCATATCATGACATATTATGTTCTTGTCATATCATAACATATCATGTTCTTGTCATATCATAAAGAGTGCTCTTAATCCCAACTTAAGGGAAGCATCTCTTAGGCTTTTCATCGTACATAAGCCTTGCATAAACATGATAACATAAAGTGCACATAACATATATCATATCGTAGAGAAAACATAACATGATGGCATAAGTGCACATAACTTATAACATATCATAAGGAAAACATAACATGATGGCATACATGCACATAACATATAACATATCATAAAGAAAACATAACATGATGGCATAAGTGCACATAACATATGACATGGTGACATAAAACCCCAACTTAAGGGAAGCATCTCTTAGGCTTTTCATCGTACATAAGCCTTGCATAAACTATAACATAAAGTGCACATAACATATAACATATCGTAGAGAAAACATAACATGATGGCATAAGTGCACATAACTTATAGCATATCATAAGGAAAACATAACATGATGGCATACGTGCACATAACATATAACATATCATAAAGAAAACATAACATGATGTCATAAGTGCACATAACATATAACATGGTGACATAAAATCCATATCACATCATAAGGAGTCATTATCATGCATGATTGGAGTTTTGATCTTCCTATAAACCCTAACTCATGATTTGGCCGAAACATATAAGCATGAATCATAGATTTTCAAGCAACATAAAACATGAAATCAATAGCCTAAGTCATCATAATACTTAACATAACATGTGTAACTTATTAAGAACCCTAGATAGCTCCTTAACCTAAATCCCTTGTCTTGGCCAAAACATGTGAGCATGATTCTAGTTTTCTTCTAACAACTTAAAGCATGAACTTTTACACCATGCATAGTATAGCAAAATGAGACTCTTTGTAGACATAAATGAGATTCTAACCCTAATGTTCATTTCTTTGGCCGAAACCTAAAGATAAGGCTTTAGGTTTTTAAAGCAATATCCCTAGATAGCTCCTTAACCTAAATCCCTTGTCTTGGCCGAAACATGTGAGCATGATTCTAGTTTTCTTCTAACAACTTAAAGCATGAACTTTTACACCATGCATAGTATAGCAAAATGAGACTCTTTGTAGACATAAATGAGATTCTAACCCTAATGTTCATTTCTTTGGCCGAAACCTAAAGATAAGGCTTTAGGTTTTTAAAGCAATATAAGGCATGGAAACTTAACCTAACAATATATAGAAGATCATACATCATGGGAAAGCATAAGCAACATAATTTAGGTCTAAAAACTTTCTCTAACCCTTTTCATTCCTTTTGGCTGAAACCTAAAGATAAAGTTCTAGGTTTTTCAAGTAATATAAGTCATGGAAACTTAAACTAACATCATATAGGAGATCATACATCATAAGAAATCATGAACAAGCATAGTTAGGTTTCAAAACTTTTCTCTAAACCTTTTCTCTATTCTTGGCCGAAACATAAAGGTAAGGTTCTAGGTTTTTCAAGCAATATAAATCATGAAAATTTAAACTAACATCATATAGGAGATCATACATTAATAGAAATCATGAACAAGCATAGTTAGGTTTCAAAATCTTTCTCTAAACCCTTTCTCCATTCTTGGCCGAAACCTAAAGGTAAGGTTCTAGGTTTTTCAAGCAATATAAATCATGAAAACTTAAACTAACATCATATAGGAGATCATACATCAATATAAATCATGAACAAGCATAGTTAGGTTTCAAAACTTTTCTCTAAGCCTTTTCTCCATTCTTGGTCGAAACCTAAAGGTAAGGTTCTAGGTTTTTCAAGCAATATAAATCATGAAAACTTAAACTAACATCATATAGGAGATCATATATCAATAGAAATCATGAACAAGCATAGTTAGGTTTCAAAACTTTTCTCTAAACCTTTTCTCTATTCTTGGCCGAAACCCAAAGGAGATGGTTTCTAAACTTTTTAAGCAACAAGTAGCATGAAACTTTTAACAACCATAGGTAACCTCAAATCCTTATCTTGGCCGAAACTTGCAAGGCAAGATCCTAGGTTTTTCAAGTAACCTTTAAGCATAAAGCATACGAAAGCTACTTGTACTGCAAGTGAGGGAATACTTACTTCCTTTCGCTAAAGAACAATACCTTTGTTGAGAAGTTTGCCTAGGAAGAAGACCCCCCTTTAGCTTGGTTTCGGCAAATGAAGAAATGGCTTGGGAATTTCGGTGGGAGAAGGAAGGAGGAGGAAGAAAGGAGAAAAAAATGAAGTTTTCCTTTCCTTTCTCTTATTTATGTAAAAATGAAGGAAGAAGGCAAAATCATCTTCTCGTTGAGAAGGAAGAAGGAAACTCAAACTTTTCCTTCTAAGTGAACGGCCTTCACTTTCACCACCCTTAACTACAATTTTCCTTCTCTTCTTAACAGCACACCCCTGCTAGGGCCACTGGTTATCACTTGCACCCACTTAACAAGAGGTTCAAGGTTCAAACCTTGGTTATGCCTCTTTTTGGTTCCATTTTCTTTTATTTTTGAAAAATCTACATAAAGCCTATTCTAATCATGGGAAAAATTCATATAAAATTGTTAGGGATCCTATGGGTGTTACAATCCCCCATACCTCATAAAAGTTCATCCTCGAACTTAAAATAACTCCGGGTACTTTTGTTTCATATCGTCTTCACGTTCCCAAGTAGCTTCTTCGAATCGTTGATTCTGCCACAGGACTTTTACTTAGGGCACCTCTTTGTTCCTTAGTCTTTTAACTTCTCGATCTAATATCTGGATAGGTCAACTCTCATAACTTAAGTCCTCTTGAACTTGTACTGTCCGTGGCTCGATCACTTGGTCTGCTCGGGTAATGCACTTCTTGAGCATTGAAACATGGAACACGTTGTGAATAGCCGACGTCTCCGGGGGTAGCTCTAATTCATAAGCTACCTTGCCAACCCTTCTCAGAATCTGATATGGTCCCACGTAGCGTGGACTTAGCTTACCCTTCTTTCCGAATCTCATTACTCCTTTCATAGGGGCTACCTTGAGAAATACTGAATCCCCGACGTTGAATTCCAACGGCCTACGCCGCCTATCCGCGTAGTTCTTTTGCCGGCTCTGAGCAGTTTCTATCCTTTGGCGGATGTTCCGTATAGCACGGGTGGTTTCGTCAATGAAATCTGTTTGGAGTCTCATCTCCTTCTTTTCACCACTCTCGTACCAGCATATAGGGGACCTACATCTCCTCCCGTATAGAGCCTCGTAGGGTGTCATTCCAATAGTAGCTTGGTAGCTATTATTGTAGGCGAATTCCGCCAAGTATAGATATCAGCACCAACTCCCTTTAAAATCTAAGGCGCAAGCCCGTAGCATATCTTCCAGTGTTTGATTCACCATTTCTGTTTGTCCGTCCGTCTGAGGGTGGAAGGCAGTACTGAATAATAATCTCGTACCAAGGGCCTTCTGAACACATTCCCAGAAATGAGAAACAAAGCGACCATCTCTATCCGAAATGATGGTCTTCGGAATCCCATGTAATCTGATAATTTCCTTGGCATATAATTGAGCCAATTGCTCAGTCGAGTAGGTCATCTTGATTGCTAGGAAGTGGGCGGATTTTGTCAATCTGTCTACGATCACCCATATAGCATCGTATCTGTTCGTCATGTTGGGTAGTCCTGAGATGAAATCCATAGAAATGTCCTCCCATTTCCATTCTGGAACCTGAATTGGCTGCAGTATTCCTCCAGGTCTCTGGTGTTCTGCTTTGACCCTCTGACAAGTCAAGCAGGTACTGACATACTGAGCCACCTCTCTTTTCATACCTAACCACCAGAATTTCTTTTTCAGGTCTTGGCTTGGTGGATCCAGGATGCATCGCATAGGGTGTTGCGTGAGTTTCCTCAAATATACTTTTTCGTAACTTCGGATCATCGGGAATATATAAACGATCTCTGAGGTATAGTACTCTGTTGTCAGCAATACGAAATCCCTCATCCTTTCCTTCTAGAACCTCTTGCTTGATCCTTTGGAGGCTTGAGTCACGAGCTTGCTTCTCTAATATATCATCGAACAGTGTCAGTGCTATTGTCAGGGTAGAGAGTCGCTCGGACATAATTTTGACCCCATAACCCATACTTTCCATTCGGTTTCCAACAAATTCAAACATCGGTTCTGCTTCCGGCCGGAAAACCATTTTTCTTTTACGACACTCTATGGAAGCACCGTACTTGCTCAGGAAATCCATGCCCAATATAACATCATAATTCTGCATGTCGAGCACTATCAGATCACAATAGAGCTCTCTGTCTGCGATTCTGATAGGTGCGGCTCGCAGCATATGAGTAGATGTCATCAGTTCTCCCGAGGGCAGTGTCGTTAAGAACTTACACTCTAAGGCTTGTGGTGACATGTCTATCTTCTTTGTGAAAGGTGTAGAGACGAACGAGTGCGTTGCCCCAGTATCAAATAGTACAGTAGCATGTTGACTGAAAATAATTATCTGACCTGTGACAACTGTAGAAGCATTCGCCACGTCTTCTTTGGTGAGGGAGAAAATCCTAACATTCGTTGTAACTGGCGGGGCTTCCAATCTCCCTTGGCTTATCGAAGTCCCTTCTATTGCAATCTGCATTTGGTGTAGCTGTGGGGGAGCACCTCTGTTCTGGACATACTGCTGAGGAGGTGTCTGAACCTGACCAGGGCAGTCTCTGGCTCTATGCCCTTCCAGTCCATAATTGTAGCACCTATTTGTGCCCATACGGCATACTCCAGGATGCTTCTTTCCACATATGGTACACTGAGGGTACATAGGTTGCTTGTTCGCAGGACCACCCTTAGTGGCATTCCCTTGCTTTCTCTTGCCACTGTGGTTTCCTTTCCAGCTGGCTCTGGTGCTTTGAGATTTCTGTCCTCCCGACTGGGCTTGACTCTTGCTCTCGTTCAGCGCCTTCAAGTAGTGTTCGGTGATCAGGGCACTGCTGATTAGCTCTTCTACAGTCTGCGGTCTATTAATTCCGCCGACCACATTCAGAGCTATCACGGGTCTGAGCATCTTCAGCATGAGTCTGACCCTTTCTCTTTCTGTACTGACCAGCTCTGGGCATAGGCGTGCTAATCGGTTGAATCTCTTCACAGCTTCATTAACTGATAGGTCACCTTGCCGGAACTCAGTGAACTCGTCATAGTGCTTGTTTGTCACACGCATGTGGAAGAATTCTTCGAAAAATTCAGTTTCAAAGTCTGTCCATCTCATTTGATTCACTTGTCTCTTTGCTTTAACTCTGTCCCACCACATTCTGGCATCTCCCATAAGGCAGAACGATGCACACTTAACTTTCTCGTGTTCAGGCCAGCCCAATAGCTCTAGTATACTCTCTATAGTCTTGAACTAGGTTTGAGCGTCCCATGGTTCACAATTTCCAAAGAAAGCTTCCGGCTTCAGCCTCTGCCACTGTATCAGGTATGTCTCCTGTCGGACCACTGGGGCAGGGCCCACGGTTGGTACTGGTGCTGGTGGTACTGGTACAGCCGTAGGTATGACTGGCATCGTATTCTGATTCACTGGTGGGGTAGCGGGGTTCCCCTGCTGATTCATCAGAGCAGTAATCACCTGTTGCTGTTCCGTAACCTGACGCTGGAGCTTGGTAACTACATGCATCAGATCAGGTGGGGGTATTGTCTCATCAGCTCTGGTATTGCACCTTCTAGCCATTCTTATCTTTAACAACAACAACAAGGCTAGCATAAGATTACCATTCTAACCCATATTCGTGCATACTTAGACTAAAGAAAACATATGCCACTCATATGGTTTCAAACTTTATCAAATGGATGTAAAATCGACATTCCTTAATGGGTTTATTAAGGAGAAAGTCTATGTAGAACAACCCCACCTGGGTTTGAAACCATAGCTTACCCAAATCATGTTTATAAACTTAAGAAAGTCTTATATGTGTTAAAACAAGCTCCCTGGACTTGGTATGAAAGACTCTCATCTTTCTTAATTTCCAAGGACTTTAGAAGAGGAACAATTGACCCAACTTTATTTTTAAAATCTAAGGATGAAGACATTTTTATTGCACAAGTTTATGTTGATGACATCATTTTTTGTTCAACAAATAATGAACATCTTCATGATTTCATTAAACACATGGAAAGTGAATTTGAAATGAGTCTAGTTGGAAAATTGAGTTTCTTTTTGAGATTACAAGTCAAACAAACTAGTGAAGAAACTCATGTCTACCAAACCAAATCGCTAAAGAACTTATCAAGAAATTTAGATTGGAAAATGTTAAAGAAGCATCTACTCCTATGGGAATTAATACCAAGATAGATAGTGATCAAGAAGGAAAATTAATAGACCCAAAGCAATATAGGAGTATGATTGGTAGTTTGTTATACCTAACCGCCAGTAGACCGGATATACTATTTATGGTAGGTATGCGTGCAAGATACCAATCTTGTGCCAAAGAATCTCACTTAGTAGCGGTAAAGAGAATCTTGAGATACATCAAGAACACTCTTAATGTAGGTCTTTGGTACCCTAGGGCTTAGAATTTTGACTTGATTAGGTACACCGATTTCGATTATGCGGGTTGCAAATTAGATAGGAAAAGTACTAGTGGTGGATGTCAATTTCTTGGATCCTCCCTAGTAAGTTGGAGTAGTAAAAAATAACCTTGTGTTGCCTTGTCTACCACCGAGGCCGAATATGTAGCTATGGGTAGTTGTGTAGCCCAATTACTTTGGATGATGCATACCTTAGAAGATTATGAGATTCACTACTCCAAAGTTAAAGTGTTGTGTGATAATGTAAGCATCATCAACTTAACCAAAAATCCGGCGCACCATTCTAAGACAAAGCACATTGAAGTGAAACATCACTTCATTAGAACTCATGTGGCAAGAGGAGACATTGTACTAAATTATGTTGACTCTAAGTCAAATCTTGCCGACATATTTACCAAACCACTATCCGAAGCAGAGTTCACCTCTCTTAGGAGAGAACTTAGTATGTGCTTTGTAGAATAATGAGTATAGCATTGCATGATCCCATATAACATCAAGAATATATACCTCAACGCATCTCACAAATGACCTAGGAAGCTCTGCTTGTGTATTTCTTCACTTAGACATTATGTGAGATGTTAGGATGATGTATTTGGTTCATTATGTTCATTATGGTACATTACCTTGAGCCAATATGACATCTAGCAACATTAATCCTTAATTGGACCAATCATTGGGAAGGCTTGTGCAAAATTAATGCGTACATAGCTCCTTGAATATGATTGGAAATTTACCTCAATGGCACAAGTTTCATGCATGTGAATTAGGATGAGATGCATAAATACCATACAAACAAATGCAAGGAATGCATTTTGCTCCAGTATAAATTGAGACACTATAAGGAAGTCCGAATTAGGATTTTTGCTCAAGAATATCCTCCTTAGCTAATTTTGAAACATTGTGTCAAGCTTGGGCGATTTTTAGAGGTCCATATATATATTTTTACATATATTTTTTTCAAATAGACACTGCTAAAACACACCTCTCCACAAAGTTTGACAATTTTTAGAGGTCCATAGAATTCTTGGTATATTTCTGAAATCATTTTCGTTTTACAGAGTTAGGCTGAAATAGGGTACCAGTCAACTAGTGCAGATATCAGTCGACTGGTAACAGTGATTTTTGTGAACAGAGGGCTTCTGTGCATTTTTGTTTCAGGTATCAGTCGACTGATAGCTACATCAGTCAAATGTAATCGCAATTTTATAACCTTCCGCGCGACAGGCGACCCGATGAAACCCCTAGTTCCACCAGCTGCATGTTGTCACCCACGACCCAGAGCGTCTCCTCACCGCCTCCAGTCACCTCCATCCACCTAAAACCCCTCTACTTCCTCGATCTACCTCCTATTTCCTTCTTTATCGAGTTTGGCTTCCCGTTTTGCTTCTCGGCGTCGTAGGCATCCGAGACACTGCGGCTAAGACTTTTTGTAGCTAACTCATCTCTTCTTCGCTTCTTCTTCTAGTGATGATTTTTAGACATGCTTCTTAGATTCCAGTTGGTGTCGAGATTTTTTTTTGGCATAGACATATTCTCTCTTGTTTATGTCGAACACTATTATCACTATTCTAGTATGCTATTTTTCATGACTGTGCTAGTTGTATGTTAGTTGTATGCCTCCTATGACATTGTATGATAGCTATGCATTGCGGTAGTTCTTATCATTTGCCTATAGTTATCTATATCTTTCTCTCTTGCTTATTGATAAGTACGCCTATTTCAGGATATGACTTATTTGGTTGTTTGCATTCTTTCTGACTCTTAATCTTGGAAGAAATTTTGGATTAAGGGGGAGTTTAGATTCATGCTGGAGTATGTTTTCTCTATCTTTTTGTTGTGTGTCAAAGGGGGAGATATGGATAGTTTAAGTTAGATACTCTATTATGCTTATGCTTCATGGATATTACCATATTACTATGCTTTATGGTTGTTGCATATTTAAAGACCTAACTTAAATAATTTGCCAAATATCAAAAAGGGGGAGATTGTTGGAGCAATCTTACTCTAGACATTGCTCACTGTTGATGTTTGGTTAAATAAGTTTAAGTTAGACATTATTTGTGATCTAACATAAATGTTGAGTAAGCAAGTACGAAGAAAAGACCAAGTATGAAGACTTGGCAAGGAAAGTCCAAGAAGATAGTCTTGGCAAATGAAGTCTCGGAGGTGCGACCTCTTGGCAAAAGGAGACTTAGCATGACAAAGCCGAAGGTAGCACTTGAAGGCAAGCACAAGGATGAGGAGCCATGGAAATGGAAGCATCCTAAGGGCGCAAGGCTGATGGAAGATGCTTGAAGGCATAAAGTCTAGGCTAAGGGAATGGTTCAAGTGTAAAAAATAAATATGTAAGTGTTGTAAATCTTAGGTTGTAAAATGCTGTAAATCTCAAGCTATAAGGTACCAGTCGACTGGTACCAGATAACAAAATGAATAGAGAGCAGCCAGACGGATTGCAGCCCAGTGCCAGTCGACTAGTACCGGTACCAGTTGACTAATAAGTGACCATTATGGAATGACAGTAGAAAATCTCACCAAATCTTAAGTACCAATGAAGCCCATCAGTCGATTGATTGGTACATCAGTTGACTGATGTTGGGAAAAACTATAAAAATAATTCTTATAGCTTGGAGAAAAGACTTACTGTTCTAATCGAAAGTGCTCTCCAAGTGATTCTTAAGCTGATAGAATCTTAGTCTCCTTCTCCTAAGCTTAGCTCTTATCTTGTAAGAGGAAGAGATAATCGTGTAAAGGTTTCTCCACCTTCGTTCTTGGTTCAAAAAGGAGAAAGTCTTAGTGAAGCTTGATCGTATGGATGTGTGCCTTGGATTAGTCATCTCAAGGAGGTGGAGACAAAGTAAATCAAGGAGTTAGCATTGTTTTCTTACTATTTCACTATTTCTATTCTATTCTATTTGCTTCCGCTAACAAGTTGTAGGTGAAAATCAAAGAAAAGCTATTCACCCCCTTAAACGGACGCAAAAGTCCTATCAGTTTGGTTTAAGCATCACACATGTACGAGAATCCGCAGGACAAGGAAGTATTACTTGAGCTAGGTGTAACATAGTCAGCCTAGTGGGGACTAACACACAGACCATGTCCTAAACTAAGTGGGTATAAGATCAGTGAAATGAATGAGACACAACTGACTGTAGCTGTTGAAGGATTCAGAAGTGGTTCTTGAATCAACTTAATTTTTCAATCAATTGGGGATCATAATATACTATTAGGTGTCACTCATGATCGTTTCATAATTAATGATTAATTATGGATGACCAATATAATCAGGAACATATAAGGTCATATGCACTATGGGTTTATCTTAGAGACTTAAAACGAGTTTGAGAATTGAATTCTCAAATTGAGAGAGAGAGAGAGAGAGTTTGGTTGGACTAAACGAAAAAGAAAAATATGGAAAGATATTTATTGGAACAGAAGCGCGGATGGCTCATGACTATTGTAGGAGATATCTATTTATTATGGTTTAATAATAAACCAAAAGAGTTTAGTTTAATTATGAACCAAGATGACTTAATTTTGAACCTAACTTAATCTTAATGGTAATGGATCGAGTTGGCTTTATTTATTGTGTTTGGGAGATGACTTGCTCCCCAAGTCATGTAGAGGTGTATAAATACCTCAAGTCGTCGGTCAAGCTCTTGCCGCCCAAGAGTTACCTTCGGCCATCTCCAGCCACCGAATTCGATGCCGACGAATTTGGTCCTGACGAATTCAGTGCCGACAAATTCGATGCTGATGAATTCAATGGTGATGAATTCGGTGCCGATGAATTCAGTGTCAACTATTTCAGTGCAGATGAATTGGTGTCGACGATTTCGGTGCTGTGCTGCCCACTAAATCGTGTCGTGGGAGTTCTCTTGGATTACTTCATCTTCAAGCCCAAATTCCATCATTTATGCATGTTTTGGAGCCTTCGAGTATTTTTTTTTACTATTTTTAGTAAGTTACGTATTTTGGGTATTTATTTTATTTTTGGTATTGTTATCTTGCAATTAGGGTGTTCAGTCTATTTAAGCGTCTTGTTTATATTTTTAGTTGTTGTCTCCTTTATGGAACAACGAGTTTTCCCTTCTTCCTAGTATTCTTTCTTCGAATGAATTGGGATCAGAAGTATCTATTTTGGTATTTGTGTGTGAATCAATGGAGTTGATAGTATTTGCTCATTCGCACACGAATATTGGAAGTGACTATCAATAACTATCGAATATGTTAATTCGCGTATGAATAATGAAAGCGATCTTCTAAACCTGTTAATTTATGCATGAATACCAAGAAATAGGTATCCAAAAACTAAACAAAGATTTGGGGAAAAGAAGAATAGCATGATTGAATTGTTATTATTGATCAAAAAATACCCTAAATTTCAAACTCGATAAAAAATAATAAAATCACATTTTCCATTCCTGCATTATTCTCCCCAAAATAGAAAAAAAATCATCCTCAAATTTAAATTAGTATTAGGTGGTAACCCAGGAGGAAGTTTATTTAGCCTCAACTCGACAAAAGTGAGAGAGCTACTATTAGACATTGATGCTAACTGATTCTGCTACAATAAGTGAGATCCATATGTAAAAAAATTCATTGCCTGATGAAATAACCCACACTTTACAAAATCTCAGCATATTTGTTTGTTAGCTTCAGATAAAACCTTCAAAATAAGCACAACTTTAATCTGAGATGGATATGGTTCAACATATGCAGAAAATGTTAGCAGCAACATCTTGTTTGTTTGAAACAATCTTAGGGTTCGGTGTAACCATGAGTTTTAATATTTGGGCAAAGAGTTTAAGTTAGGTTTATCCTTATATTTGATATGTGTATTTGAGTTGTATAGGTTTACAGGATACACATATAACTTAACTCGATGGCTTCAGGTGTGGTGAAGGATGGAGTATTGGTGTAGTTAGCACTAATGATCAAACCTAAGTTTTGATGAATGATAAGTGAATTAAAGTTAGATGTATTATTGATCTAACCTTATTACCTAGTGCACAGGGTTGACTAACTTGACGGGTCAAAAGGACCAGACACCAGATAAGAAGTCCAGTTGAGATGTGTGACTCCTGATTGACGAAATCCAGATGTGGGATTCTAGCAGGAGGTCGGGGTGTTTGATTCCTTATGGGTTGAAGTACAGATGTGCAATTTTGGTAGGAGGTCAGGATATTCGATTCCTGATTGGCGAAGTCCGGATATGTGATTCCAGTAGGAAGATCTGGTGGGTCAAATTGGATGTCAAGGATGTAACTTGGCATTTGATAAGTGGAGGTAAGTCACTAGAGGAGAGTGACTCAGTGAGGACATGCCCCATTTGAGGGGGCAGTAAGCGTTGGTCCAGTTTAGATCTATTTAGAAAACCTAAACCAAGACCATGACTAAATCTGGGTTTGGAGAACATGATCTAATTAATACTATTTTTATTATTCTAACTTCGTCTTGTAAGGTATACTATGTTTTGTCAGACTAACACATCTTGCAGGACGAAAGGAGCATAAAATACCTCGAATGAACAGTACCCGAAGCGTCTTCCATGCAAAGGAAGATGCCTTGAGTAGGGCTATGGAAGGCGCCTTTAGTTGAATAATGCAGAAGACCTCAGTGACGATAAGAGCTAGTTTTTAGGGGATAAGAGTTGGTATTGAAGGCGCCTTCAATGGTGTTGAAGGCGCCTTCCATCCCCTTTAAAAGGGTTATTCGACCAAGGCTTTACACACAACTCTTCTACAAGCTTCAACACATTCATTCAATGTTTCGACTGCTCCAACTTCATGCTGCTACTATGCTATGACACTACTGTGTCCGACTACCATTGAAAAGTTGTCCAATACCAAGCTCGATCCATAAAAACTACAAGTGTTGGGTAACAAAGTTTCCTTGTATACTTAATTACTGCTTAAAAGAAAGTATAACTTGTTATACTTTTCCTATTCTTTTTATTGTACTTAATCCCCTCTTTCGATGGTTCCATAAGAAGTCTTTAGTGGATTACCCGTCAATAGATTCGCGGGACCTAGCTCTTGGAGTAAGAGTCACCGAAGGCTTCGAACTAAGTAAAACCGATCGAGTTTACGTACCTGTATTTTTGCTTTCTATTTCTATGTTTAATTCTGCTACATACATTTGATTTAAAAAGAAAAAGATAAGTTTTCTAAAACCATGTGATTCACCCTCTCTCACATGAGTAATAATCCAACAAGTGGTATCAGAGCCCTGTTAGCACTGAATTGGTGCAACCACCAATCAAGGTGAGGGAATTGTTCTAGTTTTTGGATTTCACTTTTTCATATTGTATTTGAACTGGTAAAAATTAGCACTTCAAATAACTTTTCTTGTTCAGTTTTTACTCAAAATTGGTGTAACATCACTCGAGTCGTCAATATTTTCTTTTTCTTTAAACTCTACTAATCCAAGACCTAGCCTTGGGACATTCTTTCTGATTTTTTTTAGATATTTGAAATGGCATAAATTGAAGGGTTTAGTACCGCCCACCCACCTCTCTTCAATGGAAACGACTTTCTATATTGGAAGAAGAAAATAGAGGTCTATATGAAGACTGACATCGAGTACTGGTTCACCATCCTACGAGGATACAGGGTGTCGGTAGATGAAGCAACAAAAGTACCCGTCGACCCAAAAAGATGGAATCAAGAAGATAAGAAGAAGGCCTAGATCGACTCGAAGGTATGGAACACGATCCAGTGTGGACTCACGAAAAAAGAACTCAATTGTGTCGGCCCGCACAAGAACGCAAAGGAGCTATAGGACAAGCTCATTGAATTACACGAAAGAACCAATGATGCTAAGGTAACTAAACGAGACTTGCTTTTAAATAAGTTGTTTAACATTAAAATATTGGAAGGAGAAACAGTGAGTCAACTACATGCCAAGATCAAGGACATCCTCACCGGGCTCCACTTAATCAGCCACCAAATGGAAAATCGGGATATAATAAAGTATGCCTTAAATTCCTTTCCTCGAAATGAATTGTGGCATCTATAGTTGATGCCTACAAGGTTTCAAAAAATTTGTCTAAATTAAAATTAGACGAACTCTTTTGTGAATTTGAACTCCATGAGCAAACTAACTCCAAAATGTCCGAGAAAGGTGTTGCACTTCTTGCATGCCCCTTAAAAGAAGTCAAGAACAAGAACAAACTTGAGCCAAAATATGAGTCTGACCCAAACTCAGATAAAGAGGAACAACTGGTAAACATGGTAGGAAAGGTGTTTACCATAAGAAAGAAGAACTTCAGCAAAAAGAATATTCAGAAGATGATTAAGTCAAATAAATCAAGCATCACCTGCTATGGGCGTAACAAAAAGAGACATTACAAGCACGAGTGTCTGAAGCTGAAGGAAGACAAACCCAAGACTACCAGAAGAAAGAAGGCATTAAAAGAAACTTAGGATGAATCATCCTCCAAAGAATTAGACGCTGAAGAACCAAAGAAACAGAACTACCTCATGCTGATGGCATCCAGACCGGAATCAGAAAGCGAAGCTAATGAAGATGACGAGTTAGAATACAAGTGAAGCCACGAGTCCGTACTCATTTTCGAAGGTCTCAATGAGGTAAATTATAACCTAACTGCCAACATTTTCAAAATCATTACATGCTTAAACAAAAAATTAGGAAAATTAGAAACTCAAATTAATCAACTTCTTAAAAAAAATCAAAACCTAAAAGAACAACTTAAAACAAATCCAGTAGCTAAACCAATTCAATCTAAAATTCCAACTCAAGTCCTAAAACTTGAGGAGACAAAATTTAAATTGAAAAATAAAGTAATTGAACTAAAAGAACTTTTAGAAAAATTCACAACAATATCCAAGTACTTCGACATGATATTTGGATCACAACAAGTTATGTACAATAAATCTGGACTCGGATATAAGTCCAGCTCAACAAATAAAATATTTATATCACTTATAAGCCAAATTTCGAAAGCTTGTCTAACCAAGCAAGTAGGACTCAATCAATACTATATACCTAAAAATAAAATATGCTACCTAAAACCAAATAAAAATAAACTAAATAACTCAATCTTAATCTCAAAAATTAAACCTTTTAAGCTAACTTTAAACCTAAAAAATAAAATGGAATCAAATAAATCAAAAACTAAACTTAAATTAAATAAATATAATCAAGTTTATTATAAATATAAAATAAATCGACACAGACCTAAAACTTAAACCAAAGTTTAATAATTCAGGAGAAGACATCAAATTAGTTGACACCCCCAAAATAATAGTTTATCTCGCTGGATAATTATGACTAGTTAAATTAGAGACTAATTTAACTTGACAAATAGTACTAGAAAAGTTTGGGATGATAGTATGTCACGCCCCCCTGAGGAGTCCCTACCGAAAAATTTTGGCAACATCTCCCCTGTACCGGTGACAATCCAAAGCATACATACAACAAATATACATCAGCCACATACGGTTGGAACATATATACACAAAGGTAATCAACAACCACGCAGTTAATATTCACAGCCTACCCGGCTGGATCAAAAACACAACGGAAAAACGAAGAGGAAATCCGCAAATGCAAAGTCCACATAACATCACAGATATGAAATCCGTAGTACAAGTATCAAAACATAATCGGTACTCAAAATACAACGAATATGAAGTGTGGGTAGGGAGAAACAAAACCAAAACTCATCCCTCGGATATGACACGGGAAATAGGATCGGCTGGCAATATACTCCAAGCATCTCCATATCATCTATCTACTCCCTGAAAATCAAAATGGTATAGACGGGGTGGTGAGTACAGGTAACTCAGCGGGTAATAGACAGAATAAAGCATGGTCTACATAATGAGATAGGAATCAAAGAATACAGTCTCCATAAATAATGAATAAGAACATGTTGTCATAATATAACTCCTCTAACCATATCTGATAAAATAACTGTGCATGAACATACCTGACACAATCAATGCACATAACTGACTAGAATCAATGCTATGATACCCTAATCAGAAACTCACCAGATCAACCATAGATCTACTCGTGACACCTATGCAATATAAATACGACTGCATATACATGTAAAATAAATGACATGTATGCAGCACGACATCCATATGCAACAATCATATCTCAAACAAGTGCAACACATCACAATCACATGCAACTAGTATCTACTAGGCATGTATGCAAATATATATCCAAAGATGCACCGCGCATCATATGCAAAAAGTGCATGCATGCTCCATGGTCACCCCCGCCACCTCTCTAGACACCACGACCCCTGTATGGCCGAGAGGCTTGGGTCTGTGACGACTGTACTACCCTCCAGGGTCCCTGACTATTCACAACGCCGGATCTCACAAAACCTCATGACCGGGTGGCACAACAGGACAAGCGGCAACTGCTCCAGCTACCACTACCCATGAGTGGC
This sequence comes from Zingiber officinale, assembly GCF_018446385.1. Lineage (NCBI taxonomy): Eukaryota > Viridiplantae > Streptophyta > Magnoliopsida > Zingiberales > Zingiberaceae > Zingiber > Zingiber officinale. The sequence goes on from NC_055986.1 coordinate 25,919,557, forward strand.
TGAGTGTGCGGCGCTAAACCAAACCAACTGATGACTCTCTCAACCACAAGGGAGACAATGGTCATCAGATGCAATGAATGATGAACATAATATATATATATATAATCATCATCCACGCAACAACCCCAAACCTCATAAACACCTCCAATAACCACAACAGACATAACTACATATACCACTATGCAGATGGAATGTCAATCATGTAGAACCCACAACACATACCTATCACAACCTAGATAGATATAGACCACAAATATCCAATACAGTCATCCCTACAACACTCTACATGTGTATATACAATAGAATTCCAGATAACATGGATCGAGACTGTAACAAATTAAACTAGATCATATCAAAGATCAAGCAAAAGTGATAAGCAGGAAAGCAACAAATAATCAGATATAAGGAATGCAACCTAATTATCCAAATATAACCATGCTTTAAAGTTCAAAGAACTAAATAGAAATTAAGGAAGAAATACCCGCCTCAATATATCTCGTATCAACAGAACCACCCACGTCACGCGGCACATCGCCGATCAAGGTCCTGTATCACATATAAAATTTTATGTAACTAAATATGTGTACACTACAAATAGGTGAATTACCTATAAATAAATAGCCAACTTAAAAGTGATAGCTACTGTGACTACTACCCTTTTTCCATTAGTAAAGCTAGATTAAATTTTTAACCTAGCTGAACCCATCCAAGAACTAGATTCCCTTTAGATCCTTAATTATCCCTAATCCTTCCCTTATCACCTAACAAGAAGCAAACCTAAACATCATGGAATCCATATCAAATTTTAGGTTAATCTACATTTGCAACCTCTAATTAACCAGCATAGCAAATCTCACATCATTGTTAACTAATCTTGTTCAACACTGTCTACAGAAATTCCAGTAAACATAGTACACTCAAAGTCTTCCACAACTGAACAACACAATTCACAACTATTGATTCCATCATTGATCTAGGTCAAGGAATACACTGGACTTACTGCAACTAAGGTTAGATCAAGAGAATAGAACAAGAACTAACAGTGTATCAATTTCCTACAAGCAGTAAACTACACAATGCATCTTCACTGGTCGGATCAAGAAAAGAACAGTGAGAATTCCCTAAAAATCTATTAACAACAATAACCAACTGATCTTCTTACCTCTACTTCTTCAATCGCTGGAACGATGGAGGAAAGAAATCCCTAACAGAGCTGTGGTGGCCGGAAATCAACACCAGTCTCTGCTTTTCAAACAGATCACCTGTATCAACACTAGAAAGAGAATCGGAAACCCGAATTCACAACCAAAACCAACCGCTCACCTCCAAAACCCACGGCTAGGGCACGATTTGGTTCTTGGCGATGAACAAAGAAAAATATCGATAAGAAGCCAGTGGTCGTTACCTCACCCAATCGGTCGGCGCTGCCCAGATCCAACACCGGTGCCCTCGATTCCCTTCTGACAGCAGGCGAAATCCACCGATCGAGGATTCGTCGCCGCTGTTCGCCGAGACCAGAGAAGGGAAAGGTCGGGAAAAAGGGTTGGGTTGTAGCTAACCCTTTCCTCTCAACTTTCCCAGATCTGCTCCTCACCGGCGACACCGAGGGATGAAGGAGAGAATCGCCGATCATCGGGTAAGCGTCGGTGTCGGGGGCGATCGCGCGAGAGAGAAAGAGGAAGAGAAAAGAAAGGGATCGGGTCACTGTGCGCGAGAGAGTAGGAATATAAGAAGAGAGAAACGGGTTATCGGGTGCGGGTGAGTGAAGTAACCCTTATCAACATAATCCACTTAGGGTTAAGGAAAATTAATGTCACGCCCCGGAGGAGTCTCTGTCCGAAGAAATTTCCACAGCATCTCCCCTGTACAGCGGACAATCTGAAACTTTTCTACAAGCACTATATACCTCAGCCACATGCGGCTGGAATAATAACACAAATAAAAATAATCACCACGCAGTTTATATAGATATTCAGCCTCTGGCTGTCACAACCACGCAGTTAATAATAGTAATCACAAATAATAATACTCTGACTCGAAATCCACCCTACTCAACTACACTCGTAAAACTCAAATCCGACGAACTCACCTCTTCTGCCGTCCAGGCAGGCATGTAGTAGAATAAAATCCAAATCATACCAAAAGTCCATTAAACGAAAAGATTCCATACAATATCCATATGTAAAATCCAAAACAAGACTAAAACAAAGTCTGATAGAGAAAAGCTAAAATAACATAACAACTCAAAAACCAACAGATGGGGACCAGCACTACGGGCTGTGGGGACCAGCGACTGGAACTGCTCCGGACAACCTCAACCTGAAAATATATCAACAATGGAGGCGGGGTGAGTCCAACACTCAGCAGGTACAACTGATATGCATAATAAAACAAATAACAGACAACACTAATCATGCGTATAGTCTTCTGAATACGAGAAGGATAAATGCAACTGAAACGAAATCAGGAGATAACTGTACTAACCGGGATAAAAGTACAAAGGTAACAGGGTCGTTAGACCGGGGAAGTCATAATCCTGTATGCATGTCAATCATATGCATCCATATAAATGCAGCAAGTAAATGCAGCAATCACAAACAATAAATGCAATAAATGCAATGGTGACCGTGCACTCTAACATCACTGCTCCTGCAGAGCGACCGAGTGGGAGCTCAATGCTCTCATCTCCCGGTATACGATGACGGGGAGGATTTCTCTGCCGGCTACCACGCTGAGTCATCTGACCAACGGAACCAAACAGAGTCCACCATCTGCCGGCTACCACGCTGCTACACTAAATGCCAACGGAGCCAAACAGAACGGAACTGACTGCCGGCTACCACGCTGAGTCACCAGACCAACGGAGCCAAACAGCAGACCCGCCACACACCTGCCTGATATACCACTAATCCATGGGTGGTGGTGTGTGTAGTACATGTAACTGGCGATGCACTCACAATAATGGAGCAGACAACCGCACAGCATGCAATCATGATAAATGATGCATGACTCTAAACATGGCAATATCATGAATAGCATAGCAAGATCCATACATAAATAAAAGGTGTACCACAAGTCAATGTATCAGATGGAAGGTACACAAACAGATAGGGTATCATATAAACCCTAGGTCCTGAACATGATGTATCACGTGGTTGGGTCACTACCGAAAGCATGTATGGTCAGATAAATAATAACATGTAGTACATAATAAATAAACAAACAACATGTAACAGATCATGTAGTGACCAACCGAATCAAATGGAAAACACAATCATTGCTATATGTTAAACACTTTATTATGCATATCAAAAGACATAAGTCAAAGTACCCGCCTCCGAGAATAAAGATCCAATCCGATACCGAGATACTCGTCTCGCGTCAAGGTCCTGTAATACATATACAGATTTAGCTAATTACCTATAAATTAATTAGCTAAATCGAATCTCAAACTAAATATAATCCATACCTATAAATTACCACTAAATGATCAACACACTCTTAGCAATGACTCCTACATTGAATTCAATATCCCCCTAAGCATTCTACCATCAAAATGAACACAAAAACTCACCAAGAAATAGGGATTCCTCAGTTGATCAATGTCGGAGGTCTACGTTGTGATACCGATGTCCAATCATGGTTAAATGTCCAAAAATTAGCAATCCATCACCCAACACCCATTTCAGCAGCTAGGGTTAACGCTACCTCAACTCACAGCCAAAGTGATCGCTGCGGAAGAAGTAAATGTTGGCAACCCTCCTCACTCACTGAACCCTACTGAACAGAACGGAAGAAGATCAGGAATACGACCATAGTACATAGTTAGATCCCAAACTTCAACTAAGAAATCCTTACCTTCTTGATCGTCGGAAATCAGAGGAAGAGAAGGTCGTCGGCAGTGCTAGGGCACCGCAAAGAGATTCTGTGCGTCTGCGCGATGAAGCCAGAAACAAAGAGGAGGCTCGGCAGAGGAGGAAGTTGGCCGATGATTTAGGGCATCGGCGACGGCTCTATCGATGGTGGTGACAGTGGCGCTAGGGCCCGGATCCGGTGGCCGGCGCCGGAAACTCCACAGCGAGGGGCGCCTATGCACGCGTGGGAGAGGAGAGGAGAGAACCGCCGAGTGGTGGCGGTTAGGGCAAGCCGTCGGCGCCGGTTAGGAGGAGGAGACGGCGTCGAAGGACTTAGGGCATGACACGCGCGGGGAGAGGAAAAGAAACGGAGAGGAAAAGAGAAAATAAAGGAAAAAGAAAAAGGAAATATAAAATAAACATTTCCTCGCTTAAATGGGTCGCCTAAACAGGCTTTTCCCCGGACCCCGTTTTCATCCCCGTTAACTCGTCCATACGAGCTCCGAAAAATTCCCGAAAAATTTCCAAAAATTCCAGAAAATTTCCTTATTAATATTCGCCTATTTTCCGGTATTTTACATTCTCCCCCACTAATAAAAATTTGGTCCCCAAATTTCGTTATCTACCATCAGCAAGTACTAACAACAGATATATAGTATAAATGCTGAACGATAAATAAATCATATACCTCAAGTGAAAAGATGGGGATATCGAGCTCGGATAGTATCCTCGAGCTCCCAAGTAGCCTCCTCATCCGAATGATGCTGTCATCCGACTTTAACCAGCCGGATAGTCTTGTTCCGCAATTAACGCTCTTTCCGGTCTATAATCCATACCGGAATCACCTCATAAGTTACGTCAGGCTGAACGGGAACTGAGATATCTGTCAGCACATGTGTCGGGTCAGGTACGTATCTCCTCAGCATAGATACCTAGAATACATCGTGGACGCCTGCCAAAGGCGGCGATAGTGCCAACCGGTAAGCTACCGCTCTAATCCTTTCCGAGATGTGGAAAAGTCCAATATATCGCGGAGCTAGCTTACCTTTGAGGCCAATCTCTTCACCCCTTTTGTGAGTGAAACTCGCAAAAATACATGGTCGTAAATGGAGAACTCTAAGAGTCTCCGACTCCGGTCAATATAACACTTCCAGCAGTCTTATGCCTCTGTCATCCTCTGTTCGATAGTAAGGACCACTCTGCCTCGCTGAGCTCTATGAGGTCCCAACAACTGGGCCTCTCGGATTCTCATCCTGATCGACGACTGAGCAATTATGGTAACAAGACTACCCTGCTCGGTCTGTCCCTGCTCCTCAAGGTCTAACACAGAGAAACCCTGAATCAAGTCTATAACCACAACTCGTAGCAAGTTAAAGTCCCTCTGGACTTCTGGCTAAGTGCATCGGCAACCACATTAGCTTTTCTCGGGTGATAGCTAATGGTACACCCATAATCCTTCAGGAACTCCATCCATCTCCTCCGTCGAAGATTAAGTTCCTTCCAAGTAAAACAGACATTTGAGATTCGATGATCAGTGAGAATCTCAATGTAATATCATACAGGTAATGCCGCCAAATCTTCAGGGCAAAAATAATAGCGGCCAACTCCATATCATGAACTGTGTATTTCTTCTCATGCTCCTTCAACTATCGAGAAACATATGAGAATACTCTACCGTGCTGCATCAGAACAGCACCCATACCTTGTAGAGACGCGTCGGTGTAGAGGACAAATCCGTCCTCTCCAGAAGGTAAAAACAAAAAAAAAATCAAAGCCGACACTAGTCTCCGCTTCAGCTCCTAGAAGCTGGTCTTGCAATCCTTAATCCAAGTAAACTTCACGCCTTTCATGGTCAAGCGTGTAAGTAGCATAGCAATCCGTGAGAAACCCTCAACGTATCTCCGGAATATCGAGTCAAACATAGGAAGTTACGAGCTTCTTCTATAGACTCCGTCTACTCTCAACGGTAATAACCTCGATCTCCTGTGGAACTACGGTATACTCCTACTGGTGACCGTATGTCTCAAACATCTCACAGAAGACAACCAAAATATGCACTACTGATCTTCACATCTAGACATTTCCATCGAAACACCTCTAAAACTATGCAAAGATGATGTGAGTGACTCACCGCTGATCCGAAATAGATCACAATATCGTCAACAAAGACAATGAAAATCGATCCCAACATCCTGGAAATACCAAAATCATCAAGTCTCTGAAAACATCTAAGACTCTGGAAGCCTATATGGCCAAAACCAAGACACATAATGTCCGTATCACAGACATTTCTAACCATAAGATCTCCGATAATAAGTCGTAAATCTGATCATCAATAACATAAATCACCAAAGAATAAATCCTCCCGTGTGAGAGCAACGCTCCATCACAGAAAACACCACATATGTGGGAGCAACGCTCTACCACAAGAAATCCTCAATATGTGGGAGCAACACTCCACTACAAATAATCTGAAATATGTATCGCAATAAATATATGAGCAATGCTTCGCTACCAGCAATCCGTAATATGTGGGAGCAACGCTCCACCACAAAATAATACATAAGTACCCCAAGGCACCTAACTATCCAGCTAGAGACTGTACAAGATCTCTCTATCATAAATCACTGTGGTTAGCCTAGGCTATAACAACCTAGTAAACTAATCAAATCCATCATCAACTCTATCAGCATCCTAGTGGGTCTTCCACTGATAGGAGAATTAGTTGATGAGTTAATCCAACAAATGACATAATGCAGTCACTCCACATTCTGCATTCAGCATAAGTAGAATTATCATGCTGCTACCAATATATACTTGGCACACGTGCTCACACAACATATGTATGATCGACATAATCCTCCAATTAGTACACACTAAACATACTCACAACATAGGTATAAATCATCGTGATATCTCCAACAATGCATACCGAACCCGTGTACAAAATCAACATAGGTAAAATCAACAATACACCTCAAACCACACTCACATGACATATCTTCACCTATGCCAAGAGTATATCCAACATATACTTCCAATAAGGCATACTAAACCCAGGTGCACTCACAAATCAAACATAATCAAAAAGATACCTCAGATACCACACCAAACACATATGTACATATCACAACTCAGATTAAATCAACAAAATGCCTCCATCAAAACACCACCGATGTACTTATACTACAACTCGGATTTAATTGACAAGATATCTTCAATAATACATCCAGATACATACACCGAACTACATATCTATGATCCACAAGGAACCTTCAAACCATATCAGAACATGGACACATATACTACTTGCAAATGGACAGTCTACCATAGGACTCCCACAACACATAACAAATCATAATATACATGCAACATAGACATGCAAAATCAACATACCAGCTCAACCAAAGAGACCAACCTTATGCTACCAACACTCATGGGTTACAGGTATATCTAAACAAAATTCATGCATATGTATCAAGCATGAATACATCAATCAAAAGCAACCCAAAATAAAGCAGTCTAACCATCCAATAATAACCCTGCTCCAGGTTCAAAGGAACTAATATCGGACAAGAAAGATATACACACCATGGTATAACATTGCAAGTCAATGTCATACACTACCAAGACCATATCTAATGGGAAAAATTTTATCATCATAAATCCAAATGTACTCTCCCAGTATACACTAGTAACGATTGTATCCCATAAGTGTTAAGCAATTAGCTCTACACTTCCTTACATCAGCAGGGTCACATATCCCAATGCACCCTCTAAGTTATCCCACCAGGTATATACAGTCCACGGTCAAAGTCTTCATGGAATATGATACATCGATCCTCTATAACCTATCCAAGCCGTCAGTGATATATGGCTAAATCAGTCCTTTCCACGTCAGTACAAAACATGTACTCAAATGTGCTTTAGATACATAACTAAGCACAAATATCCTAAAGGTTCGAACCTCTAAAAATAGAGTATGGCAATCCTCTACTGATCAACCAACAAAACTAAATCATTCATCTACTAACTAATCAAGAATACCTTAATCCTCCACAAGCAACTAAGGTATATCAAACCACAACTACCCAACTCGACAAACATAAATCAGTCTTCTACTGACCGATTTAACAAGAGTAAATCGATATTTACTGACGAAAATTAACTAAGATAAAATGGTATACAACATTGTCAAATAACTAAATCAGTTCATGGGTCAATTCAACACTAATTACATCAACTCAAACTAGAAAATGTCAACCTACATAATATCATATGTATAAATGGGTACGACCCAAAAGACAAAAGTCAGAATTCAAGAACATCAAAACACCCTCATTTTTTTTTATCCTCAAAAATATCAGCCCAAACAATATCAGGTGAATAAGTCTCTACTCCCCATAAGAGCATATTAGCATTCAAAACATCGATCATTATTTATCCACATAGTCCAATATCAGAGGAAGCATATATCAATTTTTATCATCCTGTTAACTAACCACAACTAACCAGATTCATTAAAATTTCATGGGCACACTCAACCGTAAACTCTCTAGCACCCAATTTATAATCTGAGCACCAACTATAATCATCAAACCTGTAAATATCATACATGACACTCATTATGTCACCATCAACGACATCCTAAATATAAATCATCAAAATAGTTATCCACTAATAGATCATCAAAACAAATATCTAGTAATACTCATCAGACAACCACATAACATTTATCCTCATAAATCATTAGAAATCAACATATCACAATACCTAATCTCACAATATCCCTCAACCTCAAACCATTCTCAACAATGATCAAACATGATAACCCCCAATGACCAATACCCATCGTATCGGGTACCCTAAAATCCAAAAGGTATGAGTATAAAAACTCTACTGGCTAAGTCAACAGGAGTCTGTAGGTATCATCCACTACTCAGCTAACAATAGAAGAGGCAAGTATGTGCCTCCATCTCCTACGAGTAGTAACAGAAGCTAAAACTACTTATGGTATGATATGAAAAATCACCAGAGACTATAATCCTTGATCTCTATTAGGGTCGACCAAGATCAGTGGCTAACCCATCACATATAATATGGCTACAACAACCAGACAGGTAATAAAGATAAAGTGCTAATAGATGTCCTAACTATCATAAAATAAACATCATACCTATTTGCCGTCTGGAGATGTTCCATCGCTGTCCAGTCCCCAACTTCTGACCTCAAAATTCCGAACGAGAAAATCGCCGGAAATCCATATAATCCGAAACGGAAGTCCGAAACATAACCATAACGAAAATCCGTACAAACCGAAATAGACATCCAAAAATTCAGAACACCAAAAGCAGGTATCCATGACCTGCTCTGATACCAAATAAATTGGTATCAGATAAATCTCGAAAATCCAAAACACGAAAATCCAACAAGCGTCGCCGAACTTTGGTGCTGTGATACCAAGTAAATAAATTGGTATCAGGTTATCCCAAACATCAAAAATACGAAAACAAAAGATCGTATAACTTGGCTCTCAAAAATCCAGAACACATAGCAAGTATCGTAAACCTGGCTCTGATACCACTAAATTGTAACGCCCCGGAGGAGTCTCTGTCCGAAGAAATTTCGGCAGCATCTCCCCTGTACGGCGGACAATCTGAAACTTTTCTACAAGCACTATATACCTCAGCCACATGCGGCTGGAATAATAACACAAATAAAAATAATCACCACGCAGTTTATATAGATATTCAGCCTCTGGCTGTCACAACCACGCAGTTAATAATAGTAATCACAAATAATAATACTCTGACTCGAAATCCACCCTACTCAACTACACTCGTAAAACTCAAATCCGACGAACTCTCCAGGCAGGCATGTAGTAGAATAAAATCCAAATCATACCAAAAGTCCATTAAACGAAAAGATTCCATACAATATCCATATGTAAAATCCAAAACAAGACTAAAACAAAGTCTGATAGAGAAAAGCTAAAATAACATAACAACTCAAAAACCAGCAGATGGGGACCAGCACTACGGGCTGTGGGGACCAGCGACTGGAACTGCTCCGGACAACCTCAACCTCAGCTAGCACTAATCATGCGTACAGTCTCCTAATACAAGAAAGATAAATACAACTGAAGAATACAGGAGAAAACTGTACTAACCAGGACCAAGGTATAATGATAGCAGGTCGTCAGACCGAAAGTGTCATAATCCTGTATGCATGTCAATCATATGTATCCATATAAATGTAGCAAGTAAATGCAGCAAACACAAATAATAAATGCAATAAATGCATATGGTGACCGTGCACTCTGACATCACTGCTCCTGCAGAGCGACCGAGTGGACGGGATGCTGTCGGAGTACTCCTGTCCTCTGACCCCAAATCATAAATGGGGGAGCTCAATGCTCTCATCTCCCGGTATACGATGACGGGGAGGATTTCTTTGCCGGCTACCACGCTGAGTCATCTGACCAACGGAGCCAAAAAGAGTCCACCATCTGCCGGCTACCACGCTGCTACACTAAATGCCAACGGAGCCAAACAGGCGGCTACCACGCCGAGTCACCGGACCAACGGAGCCAAAGAAACACCGCCCGATATACCACTAATCCATGGGTGGTGGTGTGTGCAGTACATGTAACTGGCGATGCACTCACAATAATGGAGCAGACAACCGCACAGCATGCAATCATGCTAAATGATGCATGACTCTAAACATGACAATATCATGAATAGCATAGCAAGATCCATACATAAATAAAAGGTGTACCACAAGTCAATGTATCAGATGGAAGGTACACAAACAGATAGGGTATCATATAAACCCTAGGTCCTGAACATGATGTATCACGTGGTTGGGTCACTACCGAAAGCATGTATGGTCAGATAAATAATAACATGCAGTGCATAATAAATAAACAAACAACATGTAACAGATCAAGTAGTGACCAACTGAATCAAATGGAAAACACAATCATTGCTATATGTTAAACACTTTATTATGCATATCAAAAGACATAAGTCAAAGTACCCGCCTCCGAGAATAAAGATCCAATCCGATACCGAGATACTCGTCTCGTGTCAAGGTCCTGTAATACATATACAGATTTAGCTAATTACCTATAAATTAATTAGCTAAATCGAATCTCAAACTAAATATAATCCATACCTATAAATTACCACTAAATGATCAACACACTCTTAGCAATGACTCCTACATTGAATTCAATATCCCCCTAAGCATTCTACCATCAAAATGAACACAAAAACTCACCAAGAATTAGGGATTCCTCAGTTGATCAATGTCGGAGGTCTACGTTGTGATACCGATGTCCAATCATGGTTAAATGTCCAAAAATTAGCAATCCATCACCCAACACCCATTTCAGCAGCTAGGGTTAACGCTTACCTCAACTCACAGCCAAAGCTGACCGCTGCCGGAAGAAGTAAATGCTGGCAACCCTCCTCACTCACTGAACCCTACTGAACAGAACGGAAGAAGATCAGGAATACGACCATAGTACATAGTTAGATCCCAAACTTCAACTAAGAAATCCTTACCTTCTTGATCGTCGGAAATCAGAGGAAGAGAAGGTCGTCGGCAGTGCTAGGGCACCGCAAAGAGATTCTGTGCGTCTGCGCGATGAAGCCAGAAACAAAGAGGAGGCTCGGCAGAACCTAAGGCAGAGGAGGAAGTTGGCCGATGATTTAGGGCATCGGCGACGGCTCTATCAGTGGTGGTGACAGTGGCGCTAGGGCTTGGATCTGGTGGCCGGCGCTGGAAACTCCACAGCGAGGGGCGCCGATGGCTAGCTAGGGCTCGGCGCGCGACCGTGGTGGCGCCGTCACTCGCTTATGCACGCGTGGGAGAGGAGAGGAGAGAACCGCCGAGTGGTGGCGGTTAGGGCAAGCCGTCGGCGCCGGTTAGGAGGAGGAGACGGCGTCGAAGGACTTAGGGCACGACACGCGCGGGGAGAGGAAAAGAAATGGAGAGGAAAAGGGAAAATAAAGGAAAAAGAAAAAGGAAATATAAAATAAACATTTCCTCGCTTAAATGGGTCGCCTAAACAGGCTTTTCCCAGGACCCCGTTTTCATCCCCGTTAACTCGTCCATACGAGCTTCGAAAAATTCTCGAAAAATTTTCAAAAATTCCAGAAAATTCCCTTATTAATATTCGCCTATTTTCCGGTATTTTACAATTAAACCCTAAGTAACTTTCTAATTGAATTCCGATAAAGCGTATTCTAAACAGATCCCTACTCCTATCCCCTCGAAACTAGTCATACGACCTCCGTAAAAATTCAGAAAAATTTCTAAAAATTCCAAAAAATTTTGTAAGGTTATTCCATGATAACCCTAAGAATAAATTCACATATCTTACATAGTAGGTTAGTGAAGCTCTGTCTATACATATCTAAGAAGAATCATATGTGTTCGACCTGGTACATTTGGCTTAGTGGAACTAACTAAAACTACCTCTTATCAATCTAAACTGGTTATACTAAAGTTTTGTACTAAATTCTTTAAGCTGGACTATTTGAAAAATCTTGAAGCACGTGGTTACTCTAATGATGCCCGTGTGACTCACCACAACCTAGAAATTTATTCAAAGAATATCTACTTGATTAACCTAAATCTAAACTTGAATCTAACCCAAGTTAAACCAACCATTAAAAATCTAACTTAACTCATCTCATAAAATGATAGGATATCTTTGTCTAAAAACTTAGACTGGGTAAAATGATTAAAAAATTAAATTAAATTAAACTAAATTAGAATTAAATTAGAATTAAATTGAATTAAAATAAAATAAATTTAAATAAAATTAAAATTAAATTAATTTCAATTTCAAATCAAAATTAAAATAAATTAAAATTAGATTAAATTAAAATTAAAATTAATTAAAATAACAAATTAAATTAAAACTAAAAAAAATTAAATTAAAATTAATTAAATTTAAATAAAATAAAATAAAATAAATTGAAATTGAGTTAAAATTTAAAATAAATTAAATTAAAATAAATTAAAATTGAACTAAAAGTAAAAGTAAATGTAAAATATAATTAAAATTAAAATTAAAATTTAATCTTAAAACTAAAATTTAAAATTTAAAATTAAACCTAAATTTAAAATTAACTTAAAAATTAAAATTTAAACTTAAGTTAAAATTAAAATCAAAATAAAATAACTTAAATAAAGTTATGTTAACACTTAAGCTAAACTTTTTTTCTCCTACTCTTTGTAGGAATCTAAATGGATATTGGACAATGATTGCTCCCTACATATGTGTTGGTGCAATTTGTACTAATGATCCAACTCATGTTTTGATGAATGACAAGGGGTTTAAAGTTAGAGTATTTTATTGTCTAACCTTTCTACCAAGTCTGCAGGAGTTGACTAATTTGAAGGACCTGACACTAGGCTGAAATCCAACTAGGTCTGCGGGATCGAATAGCTAGTACGAAGTCCAGATATGTCAACGGATTGACCGGATATCTGGTAGAAAGTCTGGTTAGGTCTGCGAGACCGGACAACTGACAGAAGTCCAGTTGGGTATACGGACCGGACAACTAGCATGAAGACCTGGTAGGTTAAGAGGCTAGTCAACCAACAATAAATTGGTAAGTAAAGGTAAGTCACTGAAGGAGAATGACTAAGTGAGGGCGCGCCCCGATTGAGGGACAATAGACGTCAGTTCAAATTAGGTCCATTTTGGATTCCTAATCTGAGACCTTGACTAGTTCCTGGTCCTGAGCGGACAGGAGCTAATTATTACTACTTATTATCATTGTGATCATCTTATTTTGCAAGTTAGATATTTTAGTTTTGGACTAACACAACTTGTAGGGCAAAAGGAGTGAAAATTCTTCGGATAAATAGTACTCGAAGGCGCGTTCAAGCAGTGAAGGCACCTTTAATGGCTTGAAGGTGTCTTCCAATGGATAAAATTTGGACATCATCACAGATAAGGCGCAGCGAAGTCGACATCAGATTTCTCACATCGAATGCACCTTCAATGCCTATGGAAGATGTCTTCCATGGCCTTTATAAGTCAGTCTTGACCAAGCTTCTCATTACAACTAATATACGAGCTATGTGCATCCATTTGAGGTTCAAACTGCTCCAACTCCCTATTGTGACTCTACTGCGAAGCTGCTGCGCCCAATAACTGCTTCGAGGACTTTTGATCGTGGCCGACAGATCGACACGGACACATGAGCGCTTTCACTTTGATCCCTAAGTGTCGGTAACGAAGTTATTTTTTTGTATTTAATTACTGAAAAGGGAAGTGTAGTTTGTTACACTTATCCTACATTCTTTGTACTCGATTCCCTCTTCTAGAGGTACCGGAAGAGGAATTTTAGTGGATTATCCATCGATAGGTCCGCAGGACCTGGGTCTTGGAGTAGGAGTCGTCGAAGGTTCCGAACCAAGTAAAATCGACTGTATTTTCTGGTGTTTTTTTACTTAATTTTTGTTTCGTACTTATCTTTTACAATTCAAAAAGAATGAATTTTTAAAACCATGTGATTCACCCCCCCTCTCACGTGCGACTCGATCCAACAACATGACCGGGGATCAAACAATGTTCACAAAATTGACATTCGAAAGATTTTAACTTAGAATATAAAAATGTAAAAATCCTTATTGATAATATCAATTCAATCAACTTAAAATCTAGTGCATCATTCAAGAACCAAACATATTGAAATCAAACATCACTTTATTAGAGACCACGTAGCCAAAGGAGACATTAAACTCAACTATGTTGAGTCCAAGTTAAATCTAACTGATATCTTCACTAAACTACTGCTAGAATATGAATTTAGTAACTACGAAGATGATTGGGAATGTGCACGATAGACTAGGACTCTTATTATCAAATAAAGTTTCAAGTGATTTTCAAATTCTAGGAAAATTTATTACTTATATTTTCTAAAAATCCCTATTTTCCTAGTATTTTAAAATTTATTTTGGCCTTAGTTTAGGATAAATCCCTAGGAAGTGTGGTCCTATAGATCTAGATAACAAGTATCTCACAAATACACTAGGTTTACCTTGATTATGTATTCAAAAAAACTTAGAATGTGGTGAGATGCATAGGCCTTTTGCCTAGACTTCAGATGCTTATATTAGTGCATCATTATAAATCTGGGGGAAAAAATATAATAGTACATTGATTAAGTTAAGTAGTAATTTTTCAATAAATTTCTAACTGAACATTATTACTAAACTTGACTAATCAAGTGAACACTGCTATCTTCTGATAGTTAGTTAGTAACTAACGATTAAATATTTAAGGATAATTTTTAGATGAATATTATTTAAAAAAAAAATAATATTAGGTTCAGAGGGAGGATATTTGCAAATTACTTTCAAAATATCTTATTTCAAAAAATTTTCTCTTCTTGTTACTTTTTGCTAACTGGTAGTTTAAACAAAAAATATTTTGAAACTTACTTAGTTTTTTTTATTTGTTTGAAAAATATTTTGAATAGATATTTCAAAATTTACTTTAAAAAATCTACTTTCAAAAGTTGCATTGAAAATCAAACTTTAATAATTACATAACTTAATCTTTGTGAACAATATTTTGTAAACTTTCTTTTAAAACTTTCAAAAATACTCTTATACTTTTTCAAATGTCTATTTTAAAAAATAAATAAAAATGTTTTGAAAAATACTTTAAAAACTTCTTTAGTAGAAAATATGTTGCAAAAATATTTTGAAAACTATTTTATCACCTTAATTTAAAAAAAAAATACTTTGAAAATATTTTTTAAAAAATAATTTAAAAAAACTATTTTCAAAAGTTGTTTTGCAAAATCACACTTTAAAAGTTACTTTTGACAAGTGTTTTGAAATTTTTCTTGAAAAATGGGTTATAGAATTCTTGTAAAATTTAGCTTTTAAAATGTTTTGTTTTTACAAAATTCAATTTTCAAAATTTTGAAAACTTTTTGTAAATTTTGAAAATTCCTTTCAAATTACTTTGAAATTTTTTCTTATCATTAACTCCTCCCTACAATAAACCTACAAGTTTTTATGCTTACTTTGACACATTTATTACTTGATATACTTACTTGTGTATTTCAACATTTCGTACTTTGGTGCATGTTTTTTTATGAATGCCAAAGGAGGGGGGGTTTAGTGTTTAAGTAAGAAAAACAAACAAAAATCTGAAAAACTTAACCCTAAAATGATCAGGAGAATAAAACTTACTTGTTTCATGTTAGATTTCTCTTAAAATTAATTTCTATATATGTTTGTATATTTTTTCTAACTTTAACACAGGTTGTCATTGCATCAAAAAAGGAGATTACTGGTGCAGTTAGCACCAATGATCAAACCTAAGTTTGATGAATGACAAGTGGATTAAAATTAGATGTGTTGTTGATCTAACCTTGTTACTGAGTACGTAGGGTTGACTAACTTGACGGGTCAAGAGGACTAGTCACCAGGCAGGAAGTCCAGTCAGGATGTGCAATTCCTGATTAACAAAGTCCAGATGTGGGATTCTGGCAGGGGGTCAGGATGTTCGATTCCTGATGAGTTGAAGTCCGAATGTACGATTAGCAAAGTCTGATGTGTGATTCCGGCAAGAAGACCTAATGGGTCAGATTGTATAAGTATCCCATGGTAGTTTTGATATAATCAACCAAGCCAAGTTAGGATCTATTGTCTTTTAATCCTTGTATCTAAGTATATAGGAACTTAGGAGTACAAGAAGTCAAGCGAAAGAAGTAGCTTTTGAGAAGGATGACACGGGAAGCAGTCGATAGGCTTGGTGCGTCCGAGGGACGAGGTGCTGTAGAAGAGTATGCTAGCGGACTAGAAGAAAGCGCGTGATATTTCTGAGGGACAAGAAGCCGAAGTGGAAGATTGATCGAGAAGGCTGAAAAATAAGTTCGAGTGAGCCCAATTCTAGATGGTCGAAATCACCCAAATAAGCAAAGCCAGAGCGGAAACCCGAATTAAAAAAGTCAACTATGAATTGACTCTTGTCTAGACACCTGGAGCTATTTCGGGTGCCCGGACCACTTTGGTGCCAGCTAGGGTGCCTCGATGTATAGATGCTGTGGATTAGCATCGGCAACAGTTCGAGTTCCCGGAGCGAGACCGGGCACCCGAAGCAGGATAAAATTTTATCCTTTTGCCATTACATAGCCATTTGTGAGAAGATAAGATTTGTCATGCTGGGGGCGCCAGGAGAGGGTCTGGGCACCCGGACCATGCCACGTCAGCAAACGGTCAGTTTCTACTAGTGGACTATAAATAGAGCCCTAGTCTTCTCATTTTCGAATAACACACTCTGTACTTTGAAATCTATTTAGTCTTTAATTTCCGAGCTTCATTTTCTTACGAACTTTCTCCGCCTCCAAAATTTTGTTCGAGAAGGAGATCTTCATAGTAAGTTTATTTTCCTTGGAGTAGCAATCCTCTGATTACCAACCAAGTAAATTATTTGTCTCACACTCCTTTTAATTCTGTAATATTTCTTTAAGTGTGTAATCGTTTAAAGCCCGATTGTTTGAGAAAGGTGTTCTATTTTATTTTATTTTGTAAGGCAATTCACCCCCTCTTATCGGTCACAAGGGACCAACAATTGGTATTAGAGCCCAACCACTTCTGAAGGACTAATCGTTGAATGAAGCACAAAAGACGATGGATGGAATAAGCATCCACCTGCCGAAGTTCGAGGGAGACTTCACCCACTGGAAAAATAAAATAGAGGTATATTTTAAAACTAATTTTGATATATTTATAATCTAAAAAAATGGTTTTGTAGTACTTACCAACAGCAACGGTGAGTTAAAGAAAGAATAAAACTGGACAAAAAAGGAACAAGCCAAATTTGTGGCAAATGGAAAAGCAAAATTCCATCTACTAAGTGCGCTGCCACCACAAAAGGTAAACAGAATCAGAGTCTATAAATCTATAAAAGATCTCTAGGAGAAATTTCCGGAGCTTCACGAAGGATCTTCTGAAGCCAAGCTCGCAAGAGAAAATCTACTTCGGAATCAACTAACGAATCTGCGACTAAAGGAAGGTCAAATAGTCCCTCGACTACACGCCAAGCTAAAGAACTGATCACCGAACTCACAAATCTCAGAAAAAGGTAATCAACCAAGATTCATTAAGGTATGCGCTTAACACTTTTCCTAGAATACCTGAATAGTCAACTCTAGTAAATGCATATTACATCTCTAGAGACTTAGAGGTAAGTAATTTATAAGAATTATTTTTTACTTTTGAAATTCATGAGTCTAGATGTGTAGATCTAAAGAAGGAGTCAAAGTAGAATATTGCCTTAAAGGTAAAATTGGATGAACCAAATTTCGAAACATCTCTCAATGATGATAAAATGATATTTATGGTAAGAAAGTTTAAAAAGTTTTTTATAACTAATAAATTCAATCAAGTGCAGGACAAAAGAAAAAAAAAGAAAGTGAGATGCTATCACTACAATGAAGAAGAGTATGTCAAAGACTATTAGAACTCCAAGGTTATTTTAATGTGATCAACAAGTTAAGTTAGGTCCTGTGGTGTTTTAACCTTGTGTCTAAGTGTGCAGGAGCTTAGGAGCACAGGGAGTCAAGCAAAAGACGTAGCTAGCGAGAAGGATGGCACTGGAGAGAGCCGACGGACTCAGTGTGTCTGAGGTACGAGGTGCTGCGGAAGAGTACGCGGGCGGACGAGAAGGAGGCGTGCGGCGTTTTTGAGGGGCGAGAAGCTGGAGCGGAAGGTTGCTCGAGAAGATTGAAATTAGGTTCGGGTGAGCCTTATTTCGATTGGCTGAAATCACTCAAGCGACCTGAGCCGGGGCAGAAGACCCGGACCAAGGCGAGCAGCACTGGAGTAGAGGGTCCGGACCAAAAGTCAACTAGGTTGACTTTAGTGGTCCGGGCACCAGGACCCATGGGGGCCCGGAATTGGATTTTGACTGGATCGCAGTCAAATGTGATCCGTTATGAAGGGGATAAAATTTTATCCCCCCTCCCTGGCACCTAGAACCATCCAGGTGCCCCGACCAAGGCTATAAATACAGCCTTAGTCCAGAAGCTATTCATTTCATTCAAGCAATTCTTGCATTCAACATTTGTGTGCTTCCTTGTTAGTTTAGCTTCTTTCTTTTTGCGCTTTCACTGTTGTAAGAGGCTTCTCCGCCTGAAGGAGATCTTTTAGTATGCAATTCATTCCTTGGATTAACAACCTCCTCGGTTGTAATCAAGTCAAGTCTATGAGCCTCTTCTTTTAGTTTATTGCTTTCTTTATTTAATTATATGGAAGTGTTTAAGTTATAAGTTCAAGAAGGGTGTTTTGTGTTTGTGATTTTTTAGGGCTATTCAACCCCCTTCTAGCCGGCCAACGCGCCCCAGCAAGTGGTATCAGAGCCAGGACGCTTCAGGAGGACTAAGTGCTGATCGAAGCACCGAACAAATGGTCAGACCAAGCATATACCCACCAAAGTTTGAGGGGGAGTTCGCCAGCTGGAAAATGCGAATGCGGATATTTTTCAAAACTGACTTTGATTTACTTTTAATAATGGAATTCAGTTTTGTAGTACCGGAGGGCAAAGAAAAATACAGTGGACGAAAAAAGAGCAGGCCAACTACGTGGCAAACGGCAAAGTAGAATTCTAACGAAGGGACATCCGAAGCCAAGCTCGCAAGACGGGATTTACTTCGCAACCAGCTCACCAGCCTGAGACTTGAAGAAGACGAAACAGTTGCGCATTTACGCTCGAGAATTAAGGAGCTTATCACCAGACTTTCGAATCTCAGAGAAAAGGTAAGTAATCGAGATTCGCTAAGGTATGCACTCAATTCATTTCCTAGAAATACTAAATGGGCATCAATAGTAGATGCTTTTTATATATCTAAGGACTTAGAAACTATTTCCTTAGAAGAATTATTTTCCACATTTGAAGTGCATGAATCAAGATGTGCATGTACGAAGGAGCCGAAGCACAACATCGCCCTAAAGGCATCGAGAGAAGAACAAGAGTTAGAATCCTCTCTCGACGATGAAGAAATGGTAATGATGGTAAGACGATTTAAGAAATTATGTAAATCTAGAAAAACTAACCATCCACAGGGTAGAAAGAAAAGGATGATCCGATGCTACCACTGTAATGAAAAAGGGCACGTTAAGGACAACTGCCCCAAGCTAAGAAACAAGGACAAAGGAAAGAAGCCTATCCAACTGAACAAATTCAAGACAATAAAAGCGACGTGGGACTATACGTCATCCGAATCGGAAGTCAAGACCTTCTCCGGACTTGCATTAATGGCAAGTCATCAAGACGAGGACTACGATTCAAGCTCGTCCGAAATGAGCATCGAGAGCATCGATGAAGGGGGAGCTACATCAGAAGAAAATAGTAGTTCAGGAGGAGACACAGATAACGAGATCGACAAGGAAAGTTAGGTACAATCCCTTTCTCCCGATAAATTATTTAAGTTTGTTAAATTGTTAACTAAGGATCGCTGTAAGTTAGAAAAAGAGATTAAAAATTTAAAAGTAATTCTAGCTAAATCTTGCCCATTAGAAGAATTAGACAAGTTAAAATTAGAAAATAAAAATTTGAAAAGATAAGTAGATAACTTAAAAAATCATACTTGTTCATCAAATACAAGCTTTAGAAATTCACTAATCTAAACTGGTATTTAGATATCACAAGGGACAAATTAGGAATATTTCAAAAAAGTATGTCCCTAAGAAATTCTTAGTTAATTCAGTTGGCTCGAACCTATATTGGGTTCCAAAGTCTTATTTGAACTAAACTCTAAATTAGACTTAGCGCTTTTAGTGAGAAAATTAGACATTAAATTTCTTTATGAGTCTTTATCTAAGAAAGTGGTTATTGCTCCAATAACCAAGAAGGCCTATTGTCTCGCCACTGCTTGGAAGCCAAAATATTGAAATAAAATATTTAATTAACTTTTGATAAAGCATTAAAATTGAAAATAAATAATGCTTTAAAAAGTTATTTTTCAAACATTTTTTTCTAAAAATTTCTTAAAATTCTTTTTAACCGTAGAATTTTTAACTTAGAAAATTTTCTTGCTTAAATTTTTTTTTTTACTTAGAAAAGTTCTCAAAAATATTTTAATTTTTTTTGCTTAAGTTATTGCAAATTTGTGATGATATCAATAATTTTAAAAAATTTTATTTTTTATAACCCTTAGATTTTTCTAGGAACCCCATTTTTTTATGTGATCAAAGGGGGAGAAAGAAAAGGTTAAGTCTAGGGAAAGGTAGATGATCAATTTTTTATTTTTTTTGTACTTTATTGCAATATTATCTGTTTTACTTTTATGTCTATTTACCCTAGCTTAACTTAGGTTGCTTACATCAAAAAGGGGAAGATTGTTGGAACCCAAGGTTGTTTTGATGTGATCAACAAGTTAAGTTAGGTTCTGTGGTATTTTAACCTTATGTCTAAGTGCGTAGGAGCTTAAGAACACATGGAGTCGAGCAAAAGATGCAGCTAGCGAGAAGGACGGCACTAGGAGTGTCAAAAATGAACCCGACCCGACGACTCAACCCGAGTTAACTCGAAAAAAATCATATTCGGGTTGAGCATTTTTGGGTTCGGGTTGGAGGGTTTGAGAGTTAAAAATTTTCGGGTTGGGTCGGGTCGGGTTCAGGTTGACCCGGGTTGACCCAAGTTGACTTAAATATAGGGTTTAGTGGGTTTTTTGGGCTTAAATCGAATTTTATTTTGAAAATTAAGATATTTTTATGTATATTAACATCATGTTTGTATGGTAATGATAGAGTATTGAGATAAAAGTGAAGAATTATAGAAAAAATAGCCCAAAAAAGTCGTTTTGAATTGGATTTTTGGGTTATCTGGGTTGGGTTCAGGTTGATCGGATTGGTCGGGTTCGGGTTTAGGTGTTTTGGGTTGAACTCGGGTTTGGGTTAGGTTCAGGTTGAGTTAAAAAAAAACTCAACCCAACTCGACCTACCCGAATTGACACCCTTAGACGACACGGGAGAGAGTCGAAGAGCTCGGTGCATCTGAGGTACAAGGTGTTACGGAAGAGTACACGGGCGGACGAGAAGGAGGCGCACGACGTTTCTGAGGGACAAGAAGCTGGAGCGGAAGGTTGCTCGAGAAGGCCGAAATTAGGTTCGGGTGAGCCTTATTCAGTTGGCTGAAATCACCCAAGTGAGCGGAGCCGGAGCGGAAGCCCCGAACCGAGGAGAGCAGCACCAGAGCAAAGGGCCCGAACCCATTTCGTGTAACGACCCAATTTTCCCTATTTTGAGTTCTGAATATCAATAAAAATATTTGAAAATACTTTTAAAATATTCTAGAGATTTTAAGGGATTTTTAGAGTATTTTTATGCAATTGTTGGAGTCCGTTTGGTATTTTTACCGAGTGGAGAAAGTTTAAAATAAAAAAAGAAAAAAAAACACAAAGTGCAAGAGCTAGGATTCGAACCCAGCTTCTCGGGCCCAAGCAGTAATCGGGCCAACCAACCGAGCTGAGCTCGTTTTATTAACTAAGTGTGTGAACAAATATATTTAAGTTATAGGTGGAACCGAATCACCTAGGTTATTAAAGGAGGTTAATTTCTTTCCCAAAACTTAAAAACCCAAATCTCTCTCCCTTCTCACCCACGCGGCGCTGTCTTCTCCTCTCGGGTGAAACCGCAGCCAAGGCTAGGGTTTCCTCCTCTCGACGTCGGCGAGGTGTTTTCCGGCCGGTCTCCACTCGTGGGTGATCATTCCGGCAAGGGGAGCTCGGGAAATACAAGGAAAAAGGTGGAATCGAAGCTCCACCGAAACCCTAGAGCATTTCTCTTCGGTTGTAAGTCCAAGAACCCGATGTAAGTGCTTCTCACCTGCGGTAGGAGTAGCTCTCGGGTTTTTATCTTGCGTTTTGTTGTAAAATGATAACAGTAGCCTTTCATCCTAGCATATGGTTTCGGATTTGACCCTTGTTCTAGCCAATTCGGTTTAAGCTGATTTCAATCTGTTGATGTGTTTTATTTAGGGCACGAACAGAAGTTTTGAGGGTTTTCCTTGATTACCACAGCATGCTAGTTAGGTGTATTTACCTTACACTTCAAGCATGTTTAAGTAGATATAAATTTCTTCAAGTTATAGTATGATTGCATGATTTTTAGGAGTCAAGAATAAGTTAGTTTATACAAGCTTGAGATGTGAAAACTTTTACTGCCATGAGCCTAACTAGGGAAAACTTTTCCATGCAGTTTTGTTATGGACTGTTAAAATTCGGTCTGCAATATACCATGTTACTTACCAGTAGTGCAGTTGTTTTTAAAACTCTGTGGAGATTAGTTTGAATAAGTACTGGCTTATATTAGTGATATATGCTTTAGAATCTCTTGTATAATGAATAAGTGAGAGAAGTGCAAGTAAAGAAAGACTAAGTCACAATCTGATCCTAAATTCCAGAATTTAGAATCAAAGCACACTAAGTGCTTAAATCAATGCCAAGGCATTTTATTACAAGAAGTATTTTAAGAAGGATATAAGGAAAAGTATTTTACTTTTAAAGGGCATGTACCGGACACAATGTCCAAGGGATGGGCTCCAAGTTGCCCCTAGACATAAGGTCTAGAAGTGTCTTAATGGTTTTGGGATTAGCTACCTCGATTCTCATTAAGAAAGGCGTGCAAAGTGGTACAATGTCGGGCCCAAGTAAAGTTGAATATTATTTTAAAGTATAAAAGTATTAATTTGGAAACAAACAGAACAAGCTCTTTTATCTCAGTTGCAAATTCTAGCAAGTTAAATGGTTGTTTCCTTTAGAGATGCATGATGTAGTTCTATTTTCTATTTTCATGTTGAGCATGTACTCCCTGTTTTCTGTTATGCTTATGCATTCCTTATCGGATTTTGTGAGTAGAAAGCACTTACTAAGCTTTTAGCTTATAGATACTACTTTACTCCTACTGCAGATATAGATAAAAATAAAGGAAAAGCTAAAGTGGTGTAGAAGAAGGCGACAAGGAGACGTTGATGATGTGTGTGTGTGAGGCTGTTTATGGAAGCTTGGGATTTTTGCTGAATTGTTATTTCTGCTAATGTTCTTTTAGTTTCAAAAAAAAAAAAGAGAATTATTTTGAAATGCTAAGTTGTGTTTAAATTGCTTCATTTATGTGTTAGAATCAATAAATTGGTAAATGCTTATGCTCATTACCTCTTCTTACTCTGCTGAAATGTTAAACTGCTGGAATGTTAAGTTGCTGGAATTATTCGGATGGTTAAATGCTCAGAAGTCTTTATGCATGCTGGAAATTTTATATAGGTTTGTTTTATGGAAGAAAATACATATGAAAATTCGGTTTTGACTGCTCAGTAGCCTTATGTGATTGCTGGTATGTTGTATGAGTTTGCTCTATGTAGGAAATTGGCATGGGATGATTCGGTGGATATAAGATTAGTATTTTTATGTGCATATTGGTATCTGATATGAGTTTAGCTTGAATGGAAATCTGCCATTAGCAATATTCTGCTGTAGTATTAACTTTTGCTATCCAGTATTTATTTCTGCTGTAGTGAAGATGATTCAATGTGTGCTGTTCGGTTCTTGTTGAAAGGAATGAGAAGTAGGGTTGATTAATTCCTTTTCATTCCTGTTAAGATATAGAATGAAATGAATGCAAGATAATTAAGGAAGTACAAGAAGTAGAGATACTTAAGTTTCATTTGTCTATATGTTATACTTGCTTGATGCTTCACTTATTTGTATGTTTAAATAGTAAAAAAAAAAAAAGAAAAAAAAAATTAAAATATCAGAGCAGTTTAAAGTTCTATTAGATATGTGATATGTTTTATACAAATGGATTAAAGCATTTCTAGTGTTAAAAGTAGGTAGTACCAGTTATGTGTAGATAGTAGAATCAGTAGCGGTCACCCTCAGAGTAGTAGTAAGGAGGGTGGTCGTTACAGTTGGTATCAGAGCAGGTCCATTCTCCACCAACACACACACATCAGCATCTACCTTGCCGTCTTCAAGTAAGAAAGTATTTAAGTTCTTTCTTTAGTGCTTTCCTAAATTATTATTATTTGCAGTATGGATTGATTGTTTATAAGTGATTAAGTAAGATAAGAGTTTTTAGCTATTTCCTTTCTTAATATATAAATGTGTATGTTTAGAAAGGGTAGAGAAATTATTAAATTTTCTTATTTGTTTAACTAGATGTCGAGAAGAGGACGTCCCCGTACTGCTCGTACTGAGGACCAAGTTCAGGAGAAAGAGGGGCCAGACTCAACTGAGCCCAATCTTTCTGAAGTTGTTGCCCAACTTCAGAAACAAGTAGCTGATCAGCAGCAAGTAATTGCCAATCTGATGGCAAATCAACAATCAGTTCCTCCCACACCTCAAACAGTAACTGTGGAGACTCCAGTGGTAACCAAGGTTCCACCAGCTGCCCAAGGAGTCGTCACAGCACCCCAGAGACAAGAATCCTACCTCATTCAGTGGCTGAAACTGAAACCAGAGAGTTTCTCAGGCACAACTGAGCCCTGGGATGCCCAGGCTTGGTTCAAAACACTGGAGAGCACCATGGAGCTTCTTGACTGGCCAGAAGTCGAGAAAGTTAAGTGTGCCTCCTTCTGCCTGACTGGAGACGCACGCATGTGGTGGGAGAGAGTAAAGAGCAAGAGGGCAATCAATCAGATGAAATGGATTGATTTTGAGACAAAATTCTACGACGAGTTCTTTCGCCAAAAGATCACCAACAAGCACTACGAGGAGTTTATGGAGTTCAGACAGGGGGATCTGACAGTGGAGGAAGCAGTTAAGAGATTCAACAGGCTAGCTCGTCTCTGCCCAGAACTAGTAAGTACAGAGAAGGAACGAATCAGATTAATGCTCAGGATGCTGAAGCCTGTGATATCACTTAATGTGAGTAGTGGGACTCATCAACCCCTGACTGGAGAAGAGTTGGTTGGTAGAGCCTTAGTAGCTGAGCATTACCTGAATAGCATGAAGGCACAACGAGAGCAGCACAAGTCAATCAAGATAGAGACCAAGACTGGGGGAAATCAGAAACCCCAATTGAATAATCAAAACTGGAAAGGCAAGGGTACAAAAAGAAAGCAGTGGGATTCAGGAAGTAACCAGAAGGGAGGACCAGAAACCAAACAGACTAAGCTCCTTCCCTGCCCTAAATGTGGGAGAACACATCCAGGAGCCTGCCTCTTGGGTAAGACTGGATGTTATTCTTGTGGTCAAGAAGGATACATGGCCAAACAGTGTCCTAACAAGTTCAAAGCACCCCAGCCACAGCCAATACAATATGGAGCCAAGCCTCAACTACATTATATGCCTGCAACTCTGGAAGGACCTCAGATCAGTCAAGGAAGGTGGGAAGCTCCACCAGTTCCAGCCTTTGACAATGCCAGAGTATTCTCCCTTACCAAAGAGGAAGCTGCTAGTGCCTCCACGGTCGTAACAGGTCAAGTAGTTATTTTTCAGCATATAGCTACTGCACTATTTGATACTGGGGCGACCCATTCTTTTGTATCCATACCTTTTGCCAAAGAATTACAGGTACCTACAGAAAGCATGAATTCCAAGTTCTTGACAACCCTACCTTCTGGGGAAGTCATGGAATCTAGTCAGTGGCTTCGGTCTGTACCAGTCAGAATTTCAGACCAAGAGCTATGTGTTAATCTGGTAGTCCTCGCTATGCAGGATTTCGATATCATTTTGGGTATGGATTTCCTTAGCAAGTACAGTGCTTCAGTGGACTGCCGCAGAAGAAAAGTGATCTTTAGTCCAGAAGGTGAATCATCCTTTGAATTTACAGGAGTGCCAAAGAGGAAGACTCAGAAATTTCTCTCTTCCCTCACAGCTCACCAGATGCTAGCTAAAGGGTGTGCTGGTTTTCTTGCATTCATTGTGAGTACAGAAGAAGAAGAAAGACCTAAACAGGAGGAAGTTCGGGTAGTCTGTGAGTATCCAGAGGTATTCCCAGAAGAGCTACCTGGACTACCTCCCAATAGAGAAGTAGAGTTTGAGATTGAACTGGTTCCTGGTACCGGTCCAATTTCAAAAGCTCCATACCGCATGTCCCCAGCGGAGTTGAAAGAGTTACAAGAACAACTTCAGGAGCTGCTTGACAAAGGCTTCATCCGCCCTAGTCATTCACCATGGGGAGCTCCTGTGTTGTTTGTCAAGAAGAAGGATGGATCTATGCGGATGTGCATAGATTATAGGGCTCTGAATCAAGTGACCATCAAGAACAAGTATCCACTGCCCAGGATCGATTTATTTGATCAATTGAAAGGTGCAACAGTGTTCTCCAAGATAGATCTGCGCTCTGGGTACCATCAGTTGAAAGTGAAGGAGAGTGACATACCCAGAACAGCTTTCAGGACCAGATACGGACACTACGAATTCGTAGTCATGCCTTTTGGTGTGACTAATGCACCTGCAGTCTTCATGGACTTGATGAATAGAGTGTTCAGAGAATACCTCGACAAGTTTGTCATTGTGTTCATCGACGACATTCTAGTCTATTCCAGAACTTCAGAGGAGCATGACACGCACTTGAGAATAGTCCAGCAGACCCTTCAGCAAAAGCAGCTCTATGCTAAATTCTCAAAGTGCGAGTTCTGGTTGGAGCAGGCGGCGTTTCTAGGTCACATCGTTTCTAGAGAAGGCATTCAAGTGGATCCAACCAAAGTAGAAGCGGTCAGCAAGTGGAAGAGACCCAAGAATGCCAGGGAGATCAGAAGCTTCCTTGGTTTAGCTGGGTACTACAGGAAATTTGTGGAGGACTTTTCCAGGATAGCCTCTCCACTTACAGCCCTCACCAGGAAGAACAAGAAGTTTAAATGGTTAGACAAATGTGAGCAGAGTTTTCAAGAACTCAAGAAGAGACTGACCAGTGCTCCTATACTGACTGTTCCAGAGAGCGACAAGAGTTTTGACATCTACAGTTATGCTTCCAAGATGGGCTTAGGAGCTGTACTCATGCAGGAAGGAAAAGTTATAGCTTATGCTTCAAGACAACTCAAAGACTACGAGAAGAACTATCCCACTCATGATCTAGAGCTGGCAGCTGTAGTCTTTGCACTGAAACTCTGGCGACACTACTTGTATGGAGTCCAGTGCAGAATCTTCACAGACCATCAGAGTCTTAAGTACTTCTTCACTCAGAAGGACTTAAACATGAAACAGCGCAGGTGGTTAGATTTGGTCAAAGATTATGACTGTGAAATCCTCTACCACCCAGGTAAAGCTAATAAAGTAGCAGATGCACTAAGAAGAAAATCCAGTGCATCCCTGATGTCCTTGACCTCATTAGCCCTGCCACTACAGAAGGAGTTGTCAGATTTCGGACTTGAAATTATTTATGGGCAACTTTCTGCATTGACCCTAGAGTCAACCCTGCTTGAGGATATACAGAAAAAGCAAAGCGAAGATCCAGATATTCAAAAGATCAAGCAAGGGATACAAGAAGAAGGAAGTTCAGAATTTCGAGTATCAGACAGTGGAATTCTTTATCAGGGAAATCGCCTTTATGTTCCCAATGATGAAGAGCTGAGAAAGAAAATTTTAGAAGAAGCCCATAGTACACCATACTCCATGCATCCTGGTTCTACCAAGATGTACCAAGACGTGAAACAGAAGTTCTGGTGGTCTGGACTCAAAAGAGATGTAGCTAAATATGTCAGTACCTGCCTGATATGTCAGAGAGTCAAAGCAGAACACCAGAGACCAGGAGGAGTTTTACAACCTCTTCCAATACCAGAGTGGAAGTGGGAAGACATATCCATGGACTTCATAACAGGTCTCCCAAGAACCACAAATGGATATGATGCGATATGGGTGATAGTGGACAGATTGACCAAGTCTGCTCATTTTCTAGCCATCAAAGTGTCTCACTCTATAGAGCAGTTAGCACAGCTGTATGTTAAAGAGGTGATCAGACTTCACGGAGTTCCCAAATCTATTATTTCTGATAGAGATGGGCGCTTCACCTCTCACTTTTGGGAGTGTGTACAGACTGCACTAGACACCAAGCTCAAGTTCAGCACAACCTTCCATCCTCAGACTGATGGACAGACAGAGCGAGTAAATCAGATCCTAGAAGATATGCTTAGGGCTTGTGCATTAGATTTTAAAAGCAGTTGGTGCAAGTATCTGTGCTTAGCTGAGTTTGCCTACAACAACAGCTACCAAGCCACCATCAGGATGGCACCATATGAAGCATTGTATGGCAGAAAGTGCAGATCACCTATCTGCTGGCAAGAAGCTGGAGAAAGAAGAGAAATGGAAGTAGAGCTGGGCATTCAGACTGAGATGATAGAAGAAACCACTCAGGTTATTCAGAAGA
Organism: Zingiber officinale; assembly: GCF_018446385.1. NCBI lineage: Eukaryota > Viridiplantae > Streptophyta > Magnoliopsida > Zingiberales > Zingiberaceae > Zingiber > Zingiber officinale. The sequence goes on from NC_055986.1 coordinate 25,948,761, forward strand.
TTAGACAGAGGATTGAGACTGCCCAGAGTAGATAGAAAAGCTATGCTGACACACGTCGAAGGCCACTGGAATTCCAAGTAGGAGATTCAGTCTTTCTCAAGGTTGCTCCTATGAAGGGAGTGATGAGATTTGGCAAGAAGGGCAAATTAAGTCCTCGCTATGTAGGACCGTACCTGATTTTAGAAAGGATTGGTAAAGTAGCTTATAAGCTGGACTTGCCACTGGACATGTCAGTAGTACACAATGTGTTTCATGTCTCCATGTTAAAGAAGTGTCTTCATGATCCTAGCCAAGTGATTGAACCTCAGTCAGTGCAGATCCAAGAGGATCTTAGTTATGAGAGTAGACCTACACAAATAGTGGACAGAGCAGTCAAGAGATTAAGGAACAAAGAAGTGCCACTAGTGAAGGTCGTCTGGCAGAACCAGAAACACGAGGAAGTCACTTGGGAACGAGAGGACAGCATGAGGCAAAAATATCCAGAACTATTCTAAGTTCGAGGACGAACTTTTTATAAGGTATGGGGAATTGTAACGACCCAATTTTCCCTATTTTGAGTTCTGAATATCAATAAAAATATTTGAAAATGTTTTTAAAATATTCTAGAGATTTTAAGGGATTTTTAGAGTATTTTTATGCAATTGTTGGAGTCCGTTTGGTATTTTTACCGAGTGGAGAAAGTTTAAAATAAAAAAAGAAAAAAAAACACAAAGTGCAAGAGCTAGGATTCGAACCCAGCTTCTCGGGCCCAAGCAGTAATCGGGCCAACCAACCGAGCTGAGCTCGTTTTATTAACTAAGTGTGTGAACAAATATATTTAAGTTATAGGTGGAACCGAATCACCTAGGTTATTAAAGGAGGTTAATTTCTTTCCCAAAACTTAAAAACCCAAATCTCTCTCCCTTCTCACCCACGCGGCGCTGTCTTCTCCTCTCGGGTGAAACCGCAGCCAAGGCTAGGGTTTCCTCCTCTCGACGTCGGCGAGGTGTTTTCCGGCCGGTCTCCACTCGTGGGTGATCATTCCGGCAAGGGGAGCTCAGGAAATACAAGGAAAAAGGTGGAATCGAAGCTCCACCGAAACCCTAGAGCATTTCTCTTCGGTTGTAAGTCCAAGAACCCGATGTAAGTGCTTCTCACCTGCGGTAGGAGTAGCTCTCGGGTTTTTATCTTGCATTTTGTTGTAAAATGATAACAGTAGCCTTTCATCCTAGCATATGGTTTCGGATTTGACCCTTGCTCTAGCCAATTCGGTTTAAGCTGATTTCAATCTGTTGATGTGTTTTATTTAGGGCACGAACAGAAGTTTTGAGGGTTTTCCTTGATTACCACAGCATGCTAGTTAGGTGTATTTACCTTACACTTCAAGCATGTTTAAGTAGATATAAATTTCTTCAAGTTATAGTATGATTGCATGATTTTTAGGAGTCAAGAATAAGTTAGTTTATACAAGCTTGAGATGTGAAAACTTTTACTGCCATGAGCCTAACTAGGGAAAACTTTTCCATGCAGTTTTGTTATGGACTGTTAAAATTCGGTCTGCAATATACCATGTTACTTACCAGTAGTGCAGTTGTTTTTAAAACTCTGTGGAGATTAGTTTGAATAAGTACTGGCTTATATTAGTGATATATGCTTTAGAATCTCTTGTATAATGAATAAGTGAGAGAAGTGCAAGTAAAGAAAGACTAAGTCACAATCTGATCCTAAATTCCAGAATTTAGAATCAAAGCACACTAAGTGCTTAAATCAATGCCAAGGCATTTTATTACAAGAAGTATTTTAAGAAGGATATAAGGAAAAGTATTTTACTTTTAAAGGGCATGTACCGGACACAATGTCCAAGGGATGGGCTCCAAGTTGCCCCTAGACATAAGGTCTAGAAGTGTCTTAATGGTTTTGGGATTAGCTACCTCGATTCTCATTAAGAAAGGCGCGCAAAGTGGTACAATGCCGGGCCCAAGTAAAGTTGAATATTATTTTAAAGTATAAAAGTATTAATTTGGAAACAAACAGAACAAGCTCTTTTATCTCAGTTGCAAATTCTAGCAAGTTAAATGGTTGTTTCCTTTAGAGATGCATGATGTAGTTCTATTTGCTATTTTCATGTTGAGCATGTACTCCCTGTTTTCTGTTATGCTTATGCATTCCTTATCGGATTTTGTGAGTAGAAAGCACTTACTAAGCTTTTAGCTTATAGATACTACTTTCCTCCTACTGCAGATATAGATAAAAATAAAGGAAAAGCTAAAGTGGTGTAGAAGAAGGCGACAAGGAGACGTTGATGATGTGTGTGTGTGAGGCTGTTTATGGAAGCTTGGGATTTTTGCTGAATTGTTATTTCTGCTAATGTTCTTTTAGTTTAAAAAAAAAAAAGAGAGAATTATTTTGAAATGCTAAGTTGTGTTTAAATTGCTTCATTTATGTGTTAGAATCAATAAATTGGTAAATGCTTATGCTCATTACCTCTTCTTACTCTGCTGAAATGTTAAACTGCTGGAATGTTAAGTTGCTGGAATTATTCGGATGGTTAAATGCTTGGTTAAATGCTCAGAAGTCTTTATGCATGCTGGAAATTTTATATAGGTTTGTTTTATGGAAGAAAATACATATGAAAATTCGGTTTTGACTGCTCAGTAGCCTTATGTGATTGCTGGTATGTTGTATGAGTTTGCTCTATGTAGGAAATTGGCATGGGATGATTCGGTGGATATAAGATTAGTATTTTTATGTGCATATTGGTATCTGATATGAGTTTAGCTTGAATGGAAATCTGCCATTAGCAATATTCTGCTGTAGTATTAACTTTTGCTATCCAGTATTTATTTCTGCTGTAGTGAAGATGATTCAATGTGTGTTGTTCGGTTCTTGTTGAAAGGAATGAGCAGTAGGGTTGATTAATTCCTTTTCATTCCTGTTAAGATATAGAATGAAATGAATGCAAGATAATTAAGGAAGTACAAGAAGTAGAGATACTTAAGTTTCATTTGTCTATATGTTATACTTGCTTGATGCTTCACTTATTTGTATGTTTAAATAGTGTAAAAAAAAAAAAAAAATATCAGAGCAGTTTAAAGTTCTATTAGATATGTGATATGTTTTATACAAATGGATTAAAGCATTTCTAGTGTTAAAAGTAGGTAGTACCAGTTATGTGTAGATAGTAGAATCAGTAGCGGTCACCCTCAGAGTAGTAGTAAGGAGGGTGGTCGTTACATTTCGAGCGTCGGGACCAGTCCGGGTGTCCGGAATGATTCCGGGCGCCCGAAACTGGATTTTGATTAGATCGTAGTCAAATGCGATCCGTTGTGAAGGGGATAAAATTTTATCCCCCTCCCAGGCACCTGGAACTATCCAGGCGCCCCGACCAAGGTTATAAATACAGCCTTGGTCCAGAAGCTATTCATTTCATTCAAGCAATTCTTGCATTCAACACTTGTGCGCTTCCTTATTAGTTTAGCTTCTTTCTTTTTGCACTTTCACTGCTGTAAGAAGTTTCTCCGTCTGAAGGAGATATTTTAGTGTGTGATTCATTTCTTGGATTAACAACCTCCCCGGTTGTAACCAAGTCAAGTATGTGAGCCTCTTCTTTTAGTTTATTGCTTTCTTTATTTAATTATATGCAAGTGTTTAAGTTATAAGTTCGAGAAGGGTGTTTTGTGTTTGTGTTTTTTAGAGCTATTCAACCCCCTTCTAGCTGGCCAACGCGTCCCAGCAACAACTACCCAAAACTGAAGTACAAGGAGAAGGACAAAAAGCCAACTTAGACAAAGCACATAAACCTAAAGGCGACGTGGGATAAAACGTCGTTAGAGTCGAAGATTGAAGCCCACGTCAGACTTGCGCGAATGGTAAGTCACCAAGAAGAAGATGAAGTAATTAAGCTTTTCTGAAATGAGCATTGAAAGTATCGACGAAGGGAGAGCAATGTTAGATGAAAGCAACACTATCGGGAGAGTGTCAGATAATGAAATCGACAAGGAAAGTCATGTACGGTCTCTACCTCATGACCAATTATATAAATTTATTTAAATGTTATCAAAAAAATTCTGTCAACTAGAAAATGACAATAAAAGATTATTAAAGGAAAACAAAGAGTTAAAAGGAATTTTAGCAAAATCTTGTCGACTAGAAGATTTCGATAAAGTAAAAATAGAAAATTAAAAATTAAAAGACCAAATAGAAAATTTGAAGAATTCTGCATGTTCAAATATTACTATTTTAAATTTTAGAAATTATCAATGATTGAATTGATATTTTAGATATCATAAAGGCTAATTTAAAAATTATCATGAAAATTTATTCCTAAAAAGTATTTGGTTAATCAAGTAGGAAGGAACCTATATTGGATTCCAAAATCATGCTTAGATTAAAATCTTTAGGCATGTTTTATTTTTTTTTAATTTTTCTTGCTTAGAAATGTCTATATAAATTGTTTCACATAATTTATGTTTGAAATTAATTTGATTTTAATTTTTCAAAAAAAGAGGATTTCATTACTTATCTGTAGAAAAAATTTTAAAATTTTTTTATCCATTATATTATTCTTTATGAATTTTCTAACAAAAAATATTTTTTTAAATTTAAAATTATTTTACAGAGTTAAATTTTTTTTTTGTGATAAAAGATCTTGTTTTCTATTAAAGAAAATATTTTCGAAATTTTCTGATCGTTATTGAATTTTCTATGAATTTTTTATAAAAATACTAATTTTTAATATTAAAAATTCTTGAACATTTAAGTTTTGAAATTTTTTTTTTTTTTGCAAAAATACTTACTCTATTACATTCTCAGAAAATTTTTCAAGATTTTTTGAGCTTAGAAACTATTTTTAAGTAATTTTTAAAGAAACTACATCTTGCTATAGAAAATAATTTATTACTGCTTAGATTATTTTCATTTTTTGTGAAAATTTTATCACTACTTTGGGCATGTCTGTTTAACCGTTATAAAAATTTTTTAAATTTTTTTAGAAATTAAAAATAATTTTAAAATTATTTTGTCCAAAACTACTTTATAAATTGAAAAAGTTCAGATTTTTGAAATTTCCACTTCATTATTTTTCTGGATGTTAGTCAATTGTGTTCTTTTCTTTTATAAATTATTTTAGATTTATTTCTTAATTCTTTTCAAAGATTTTTCTTATTTTTAATGTGATCAAAGGGGAAGAATTAGAGATTAAATCTAGGGGAGGGTACATTTTGATTTTGCATTATATGTTATTAATTGCAAATTCTGTACTTTTTATTTTACTATTATTTATTTTTGATTTACCCTGACTTAACTTGGGTTCACTACAAGAAAAAAGCTGATAGACAACACTTTAAAAGTGTTGTCTATGTAGCTGAAAAAACGTTGTTAAAAGCACTGTTGTTAAAACTCTGCTTAAAGACAACGCTTTAAAAGCGTTGTCATTTGTAGCAAAGACAATGTTTTTGCAACGCTTTAAAAGCATTGTCGTTTTTTGCAAAGACAACGTATAAAAAGCGTTACAACGCATAAAAAATATTGTCTTTTTTAGTAAAGACAACAGTTTCACAACTCATAAAAAAACATTATCTTTTTTAACAAAAGACAAGAGGTTTTAAACTATTATCTTTTAATACCAAAGATAAATAAAAGATAAATAAAAACGAATCTATTTCAATCAACAACATATTATTAGATAAACAACCAAGATAAATATACAAATTATTATCCTTACACTTCTATAACAAACATAATTACTCGCATATAAAGAAATTTTAATTAGGAGACATTCAAAGCTACTCCTATCGACTACATCTTATTACATGAACTTAAAGGATCTTGATAGATGTTACTTATCCTCTTGATTTGAATGTTCTTTACTTATTGGCTTTAACCATCTTCTCGCTTAAATCATAAAGTCTTCTTGATAGTTCTTCATCGAAGTACTTCTCAGTCACACTCCTGAGGTTCTAATGCAGTACCACATAGCATGTAGTTGTTGTTCTTGTAATCATCCATACCCGAGCTATTTAGCTGGAGTTCCTGAATACCTCCATTCACCTTCAAAATATCTGAAAAAGGTACTGCATGTAAAATTTTTACAATCTCAACATTTAATGAAAGGCAACATGAATAAGCAAACGACATGTAAAATTTCCACAATCTCAACTTCTATCATCAAAGAAAACCTTATTCTAAAAAAGTCAAGAAATTGATGCATAAGAACAGAGTCAACTGAAATAAAACTATCAACTAAACATAAAGATAAATGATCCTGTCCGAAGGCTGAATCAATGAACGCTGGGTACGGAGCGCTCTTCGACTACTGACGTGGCTCTTCAACTGCTAGAACGAAGCTCCGGCGAACCTGCACAGAAGTCGAGCCGGGAAGGGGGTTCCCGGCGGCGACCCTCCGACGCTCAAGTAAGGTAAGCAACGATGAAAAAGGTGGCTCCCAAAGTCTCAGAATGCGTACCTCCGGCGAAGTCTGAGGCTCTTTATATAGAGTTGTGAAGGGTTAGGGCACGCATTCCGAGGTGCATATGTGTCCTCTGTCCTTTCCTCGGTATGCGGTTGTCAGAAAGCTCACCTGACCCATACCGCTACAGTCAAAGCATGTCCTCGATGGGACAGCAGAATCCCCTGTCACAAGATTTGGAGCATGGCCTACACGTGAAACATACCTGCTGTCAGAAAAAGACCTCCCTTGTCCTTTTCCCCTTTGCTCCAAATCTAGCGTCCGGGCGGACAACTCCCTCAACATCCGGTCGGACATATGCGGTGGTTTACTTGGGGAGATTCTCCATCACATGCTTTATGGGGACTATTAGCAGTGTTACCTTATGGCTTTGGCCGAGCGTGGGGTCCGCTCGGCCCACGACCTTTTCCCCTAAGCGCCGGAACCCTGCTTTCGACAGGGCGCCTTTAACCATCAGCCGTATATCGTCCGGTCGGCAAGCCGATCGGACCCATCCCTCTCCGGGCGTTCGATTCCATCGGCCGGTCGGACGTCCGGTCGGACCCTGCCCTTTCCGGACGGACGACTACCACTATGGCTTCCACGTGGCGTTGACTTCCCATGGCGGGGCCCCCTGCTCTTACTACCGGATCACTTGCCTCTCCTTCAAGTCTAGTCGAAGGAGGCGAATTGTCCGACTGACTGGACTGCGAATCTAGCCGGGCAGCTCCTCCGTGCTAGTATCCTCCGATCGGCCTACCGCAGAGATGGCCTTGAACAAATCAACAATGGCATTCGCCGAATCTCCTTGGGTTTTGCGCCAATCTCCGACATTAAGGTTGAGCATGCTTTCATTAAATGCTCTGAATGGTAGAATGCCACGTGGCGCAATGCCATCAGCCTACGACGGCGGCGGCATGGTGTTTTGATGCGATCGAAGCGATTCGAAATGGACGACGAGATGCAATCTTTGATTCCCGTGACCTGATCCACGGTTCGGCCGCTCGGCCCTATAAAGCCTTCGTCTTCTCTCCTCATTTGCTTCCGTCCCTTCATTTCCTTTGGAGTAGATCTTGTCTTCCGACGCTCTCCGGCGCCTTTTTCGCGATCCCTTTCCTCGCAGAAGATTTTATATCTTTCCTTCCTCCTTTTCGGTGTTTCCTCCGCGTTTTTCCTCAGTTTCGATCCTTGAAACCTCCTTTCGCTTTTCTCCTACCTTTTGCCTTTTGATTCCTTCCGATCGCCCATGGCTAGTTCTTCAAATCCCGAAGACCTCCCGGCCCATGGTACACCACCATGCGCCTCGATTCGAACGGGACTTTGATATTTTGATCGACAATTTCAAATCCGGAGGATTTCAAATTGCTTAGGGTCCTTCCGCCGGCCTCATAGACGCGGAGCTTCTGTGTCTTCGAGACCGCCATCACGGCCTCTTGCATCCTTTCATCATAGATGTCTGCAATTTTTTGTGCCGCTCGGCTCTAGTACCCAATACCTTCCGTCTCCTTTGCGGTGTTGTCGCTTTGTTTAAGATTCACAACATCCCCTCCGACCGGAGGTCTTCTTTATTTCTATTACCCCAAGCAAGCCGAGCCAGCACCTTCATGTTCCAAGCTCGACCCGCCTTGGTCTTTTTCAACAACTCCTTCTTCCAATAAACATTGGAAGGATTATTTTCTACATCCGCATGCCCGATCGGGCACCTTCCGACAGTGGCAAGTCAGTCTGCCCCTACTCCCGAGTGAAGAAGTTCAAGACCGATCGACTACCTCCACCATGCAAACATACTAGCCGGTCCGCAACTCGACATCAATAAGCTCCTTCATGAAGGAGTGATGTATATCTTCGAGTCTAATCCGACCGTCTTCGGTAAGAACTTTACTTGGACATTTGCTTTGATCGCTAACCGATTTCCTTTCTTTCTTTTGCAGCGGACATCGCCATGGATTCGGTGACCGAGCGCTGAACGACCCAGCCGTGCATGGACGGGTCAGCAAGCTGATCTCAGAGGCAGAGCGGAAATCAGCTGAGTCGGCCGCTCAGGCCTCTCAACAAAATGTGGCCAGTGGAGCCACCCCTCCCCAAGAACGAACTGCACCCGAGGAAGGTTCCGCTCGGGAGGAGGAGCAGCCTCTACAAAAGAGGCGCCGAGTGGAGACTCCTCTGCCCTCGGCCACGTCAACGGTCCAACCGTCCGAGCGAGCAACCGCCGCCGCTCGAGGCAAGGCGCCAGAGGTCGAAGCCATTTCGTCCGACCGGACTCCTTCTGAATGGGACGAGCCGGAAGCCCCCATTGAGGCTATTCCGGTCAGCACCCGCTCACCCGCTCGGCATTCGGTTAAGAGCTCAACTATCCATTCGCAGTTTTCTGCGCCGGCTTCTGATCCCGGTCGGACGATCCCTGGTCACGGCCGCACAGTACGGGTCACCCTTCATCTCCCGACTGAAGAATTGCTACCAGAAGCCGACCGGCCAACCGCGCCCGAGCATACCATCACCTTGAAAGGGCCCCTGGCCGAGATGTGGGCTGACGCTCGGGCGCGCATTGCAATGATCCCCCTCCGGAACTTGGCCAATAGCCATATGCAGGAGTCCACGGGGGTAAGTTTTCTTTTATTAATCTTCACTTGCATTTTTCCGCTCGGCCTTTGACAATTTCGCCTTTTTGCCTCAGCGATGGGTGGAAGAGATAGCCGTCTCCAACCGCCTGGCTATGGTGGACGAGGAGCTGAGGCAACTGAAGGCGGCAGGCGGTCCGTCCTGCTCTCAGGGCCCGTCTTACTCCGAGCTGCAAAAGGAGCTGAAGAAAGCTCAAGATCTGTTGGCGGCCGAGCAAAAGAAAACGGCCGATTAGGCCCACGCCCTGGCCGAGTCCGAGCGACAAGTCAAGTCGCTCGACACAAAATTAACCCTGACCACCACCCGAAAAAATACGGCCATCTCCGATTTGGAGAAAAAGAACGTGGAGGCTCGGGGCCTGGAGCTTAAGGTAAAAGAGCTGATGGAGCAGCTCGACAGAGAGAAGGTGGGCCGCTCGGCCGACGCGGCAAAGCTTCAGAGTCTGAATGAGGCCCTCACTGGCTCCCAGGCGGCCTTCAAGCTCGCCTGAATTCTCGGAGAAAATCTGCGAGTGGATGTACACAGCCTTCGACTTGGCTATGACCGCGACCACCAACTATCTGAAGTCCAAGGGTCTTCTTCCAGAGTCCACTACCATTCCGGCCGGCGATCAAGTGGCGCTCCTGGAAAGCATTCCCAAGACCCTTTACGATTACATAGAGTAACTTTTGTAATTCGGCCACTCGGCTAGATATGATCCTTTTTGTACTTAGGCTGCCCGGCCTAAAGTTTTAATTTGAATGCAGTGTTTTCCTTTTGCACGCTGTCCTTTTAAGTTAGCATGTGTGTCGTCCACTCGCCTATTATCACTCTTCTGGCATTCGAAAGGGAGTGTAGCGAAGTACTTGGAGTTACCTTTCCGCTCGGCTATTTATTTCGAGTGCGTAACCTTCCGCTTAGGTAGCAGAGATCGCTCACTAGAAGCCGACAAGTACCTTTGTGCTCTGAGCCGAGCAGGACGTGGAGTCGGTTTTATCGATATTGAAGGCGAGTTTCCGGAGGAATTGCATCCTTCTTATTGGCCTCACCCACACGACGATCTTCCAATCGGGCGTTTATAGACGTCGGCTCGTCTCTCGATATTTAACGTCGGAGCTCGACGATCTTCCGCTCGGAGGGTTTATAGACGCCGGCTCGTCTCTCGATATTTAACGTCGGAGCTCGACGGTCTTCCGCTCGGAGGGTTTATAGACGCCGGCTCGTCTCTCGATATTTAACGTCGGAGCTCGACGATCTTCCGCTCGGATGGTTTATAGACGCCGGCTCGTCTCTCGATATTTAACGTCGGAGCTCGACGATCTTCCGCTCGGATGGTTTATGGCCCGCTCTACCCGCTTAACGCTCGGCAGCTCGACGATCTTCCGCTCGGATATTGTGCAGTCTGCACTCGCACTTGGCAGAAACTAGCCCTCGCTGACGAATGATTATCAGCTCAGATTATCTTGACATAAGTTGGCTCGATATTTAACGTCGGAGCTCGACGATCTTCCGCTCGGATTATTTATAGACGTCGGCTCGTCTCTCGATATTTAACGTCGGAGCTCGACGGCGCGGATATTTATAGCCGGTCGGCGCGGCTCTCGATCTTTAACGACGGAGCTCGTCGGGCTTTTAAGCCTAATTTTGGACAACGTTTACCTGGCCGAACGACACAGGGTCTTCGGAATTGAGCCTTTGGCTCGTACAATATACCTCCGGCTTAGCAGCTCAGGGCCTTCGTTGTCGAGCGCTTGGCTCAGATAATTTACCTCCGGCCGAGCGGCACGGGGCCTTCAGATACTATACCTCCGGCTGAGCAGCTCGGGGCATTCGTTGTCGAGCGCTTGGCTCAGATAATTTACCTCCGGCCGAGCGGCACGAGGCCTTCATTTTCTCGTCGACGATGCCTTATATTTGTTCTCTTGATTTTTCATTTCTGCATTTCAAGTATTCAGTTGAAAAAAGTGCACAGGATGATTTACATTGGCACACCTTTCACCCCGCCCGGTAAGGCTGGAGGTGGTTCGCGCTCCACGGCCTATCTAGCTGCCGACCATCTTCATCCTCCAGATAATACGCGCCCGAGCGGAGTTTTTCGATGACTTTGAAGGGACCTGCCCACGGAGCTTCAAGCTTGCCGACGTCGCCGACCGGCTTGACTTTCTTCCAGACCAGATCACCGACCTGGAATGATCTGGGAATGACGCGCCGGTTGTAGTTTTGCTTCATCCGTTGCCGATACGCCATCAGCCGAACGGATGCCTTGGCTCGCTCCTCGTCAACCAAATCCAGCTCCATGTTCCTCCGCTCGGCGTTGCCTTCATCGTAACTTAGGACCCGGACGGACTCGACGCCGACTTCAACCGGAATGACCACTTCGCCACCGTACACCAGATGGAAAGGTGTGACGCCAGTTCCTTCCTTAGGAGTCGTTCGGATGGCCCATAAAACGCCCGACACTTCATCTACCCAACTTCCTCCTAAATGATCGAGCCGAGCGCGCAGAATACGAAGAATTTCCCGATTGGCTACTTCGGCTTGACCGTTGATTTGGGGATAGGCTACAGATGTGAAGTGTTGTTCAATGCCGAAGCTTTGGCACCAATCTTCGAGAATTTTGCCTGTGAATTGCCGTCCGTTGTCGGAAATCAGTCGACGAGGGATGCCGAACCGACATATGATGTGCTGCCATATGAATTTTTTAACCATCTGTTCGGTGATCCTGGCTAGCGGCTCGGCTTCCACCCACTTGGAAAAATAATCAACCGCCACTAGCAAAAATTTCCGCTGCCCGGTCGCCATCGGGAACGGACCAACGATATCCTTCATTTCCTCTGCCGGTCGGTGGTAGGAATTATGGTACTTCTGGCACGACAGACATGTTGATACGGTCCGAGCGGCGTCTGCTTGTAGGGTTGGCCAAAAGTATCCAGCTAGCAAGATCTTCTTAGCCAATGATCGTCCGCCCGGATGACCTCCGCATGATCCTTGATGTACTTCTTGGAGAATGTAAGCTGAGTCTTCCAAACTTACACATTTCAACAGCGGACGTGAGAATGCTTTTTTGTAAAGTTGATCGCCGATGAGTGTGAACCGACCGGCTCTCCTTCTTAGTAGTTGGGCCTCATTCCGGTCGGCCGATGTAGCTCCCGAGCGGAGGAATTATATGATGGGTGTCCTCCAGTTGCTTGGAAACGTGAGGCCTTCCATCCGGTCGACGTGCGCCACCAGCAATTGGTTGGAATCGGCGTTATTGAGCTGCGAGTTTAGCTAACTCATCGGTTGCTTGGTTTTCCGCTCGGGGACAACTTCTCTGAAATTAGCTTTAAGTTTTCCAAATGCATCAGCATAGAGCTTGGCCGTCTTGTTAATTTCAAATGCACCGAGAGTTGTGATTCGAATCGCCAAACATCTTTGGCCGCGTATGAGGCAATCGGTACTACCTTCATTGTTGGTAGCTTTATAATCCAACCGACGGATAGATGCATCTTCTCTTCTTGAGGTGAGAGCAGCAATACTATTCCACTCGCAGTGGACGACCCATCCACATATATTCTCCACATAGCTTCCGGCTCTGGCCTTTGCACTTCGGTCACAAAATCAGCCAAGGATTGCGCTTTGATCGCCGAGCGGGGCTGGTATTGGATGTCAAATTCACTTAGTTCTATCGTCCACTTGATGAGCCGTCCGGACGCTTCTGGATTCAACAGTACTCTTCCCAGTGGACTATTCATCCGGACTATAATGGTGTGAGCCAAGAAATATGGTCGAAGGCGCCGAGCGGCTAGAATAAGAGCGAAGGCCAACTTCTCGAGCCCAGTGTAACGAGATTCAACATCTTTTAAAATGTGGCTCAGAAAATACACCGGCTGCTCTTCGCCGCTCTCCCTCACAAGTGCTGAGCCTACAGCATGCATTCTTCATCCCACGAACTTAGTGTTGGTGCAACCTTAGGTCAAGGTTGACTGGTTGACTCGAGTTGACTTGACTCGAGTTGTATTTTGATGTTTGACTTGGGAAGATTGTTGATGCAACCTTAGGTCAAGATTGACCTAGTTGAGTTGCATGTTGATGTTTGACTCTTGTGAGAGAGTTCTATTCTTGATATGGGACAAGAATAGATGTTTGGGAGATTATTGGTGCAACCGTAGGTCAAGGTTGAGGTTGACATCGGAAAAGTCCAAGCATGGAGACTTGGCAACGGAAAAGTCCAAGCAGGGAGCTTGGCACTAGAAAAGTCCAAGTATGGAGACTTGGCACGGGAAAAGTCCAAGTATGGAGACTTGGCACTGGAAAAGTCCAAGCAGGGAGCTTGGCACGAGGGAAAGTCCTAACTAGGATGTTAGGCAGTTTGGAAAGTCCCGTGAGTGAAGCCGGAGTGGGAAAGTCCTAACTGGATGTTAGGCAAGATGGAAAGTCCCGTGAGTGAAGCCAGAAGGGAAAGTCCTAACGGATGTTAGGCGGTTGGAAAGTCCTGGTGAGTGAAACGGTAAGGAAAATCCAGATGGATCGGGGATGATCGGACTTCGGTGTTGGAAAGTCAAGTAGGTCAAGAGAGTGATCGGATACTTGGCACGAAGAGGAAAATCCAGATGGATCGGGATGATCGGACGTCTGGTGGGTCAAAGGGATTGACCGACACTTAGCGGGAGTGCTAGTAGGTCGAGGGAGGACCGATGCTAGGTATGATATACCAACAGTCAAGGTTGACCGGATGTTGGTGGAAGCCTTAGGTTTAGGGTGAGAGTTTGGATCGGCGTGACCGATGATCTGCGTTGCCCCGATCGGTCCGGTGATCATCGATCAGCGGGCGACGATCGATCGGAGAAAAGCTGATCGGTCCCCTGGACCGATCAGTATGCTGATCGGCCACGACCGATCAAGACGAAAGTATTCTGCTCGTGAGAGAGAGGGATCGGACCGATCAGATGGCCGACGAGTACGCATGGTCTCAGGATCGGTCCTGGGACCGAAACGATCGGTCCACGCACCGATCGAGCTCGATCGCGACACCGATCGGTCCGCGATCAGATGGGGTTCTAGCCGCTGCATTGCAACGCTAGTTTTCGCTGTCTTCTTCGCAGTATAAAAGGATCGAGGGCATCTTCTGTGCGACCTCTCTCCTTCCTGCTGTTCTGGTGCTTGAGTTTTGTTGAGCTCTTCTTCGTAAGGTTTTTGAAGCTGTTGTTTCATCCGGACTCCATCGACGAGAAAGCAAGATTGGTAGAGTGCTTGTGTATTCTTATTGTATTTCTTGCTTACTCTTTGTTCTTGTACTCTTTGTTTGCTGTTGCAAACGTTTGTGGCGAGGTTTCTCCACCCACAAGGAGTATATTGACTGGACTCGTCCACCTTACGGACACGCCGAGGAGTAGGAGCCCTAATCTCCGAACCTCGTTACATCCTCGTGTTAAGGTTTGGTTTTCTTCTCTTTCGTTTCTTTGTATTTTCCACTGCGCTAACGAATTGTAGGAAGAAACGCGAGAGATTCCCCTCTCTAGCCGTACAAAGGATCCTAACAAGTGGTATCAGAGCGAAGGTTCGCTCTTCATCGGATCAACACCCGTGGGAGCAAAGCTAGAGAATGGATCTCTATGGAGAAGATGTCACCATTCCACCCTTCTACGAATGCGGCGACTTCGCGTATTGGAAGGTAAGGATGAAGTATTTTCTTATGACTAACATAATGAATTGGTTTTGTGTACAAGAAGGATTTACTCCTCCGGTGGATAAGGAAGGAAAACCACTTGAGAAGAAGGAGTGGACAAGAGAACAAATTCACAAATCCGAAATCAACAAAGAGGTAACGAAAATAATTGAATTTTCATTGCCTACTAACATCTTGTGTAAGATAGGTTACAACAATGCCAAGGAATTATGGGATAACTTGGCCAAGTACCATGAAGAGAGCTCCACTTCAAGCCATGAAGAGGAGCCTAGTGAGCCAAGTAGCTCACATCATGAAGAGAGCAAATTGGAAGTTGAGGGTTACTCAACATCTAAAGAAGAAGAGGAAGTGAGTTCTTCTTCTTCAAGATCGGAGCACGAAGAAGAAGCTTCTACCTCCGGGAGGGATGAAGAAGAGAGCATCCATTCATCCTCAACCCTAGGTAACTCAAACACCTTAAGTTCAAGTAAATTGCATATAATGTGTTTTGAGTGTAGGGAATTTGGGCACTACAAGAGTAAGTGTCCAAAGAGGGTAAGAAAGACTCCACCGGCGCCAAAGGTCAAGGAAGCCGGAGTCCCGAAACGCAAGGGCAAGGAGCACGTGGTGTGCTTCCAATGCAAGCAAAGTCACAAGGGCAAGAGACCGAGCACTTCTATAGGGGGAGCTAAGGCAAACCCTAAGGTATCATTTAAGTCTCATTCGTGCAATACTAGTAAGATGCATGCTAGAAATTTTATTGCACTAGTCAATAATGATAAGCATGATAACATTAGAAATCAATACATGTGCTTAGGTGCTAAACATGTGAGCCTAGATAAGGATAACACTAGGAAAGCCAACCCTAGAATTACCTCATCTAAGGTTAAGGAGAACCTAGGTAGGAATCTCAAATCAACTAGACACATGCCTAGGAATGCCTCAAAGAAAAATGACAAATCAAAAATTGAGGTACTAGAGAAGGAGAATCAAGTCTTGAGGTCAAGACTTGATACTTTGAAAAATGCTCTTAAGAACTTGGAGAAGTCATCTCTAGGGTTTAAGGGTCAAAAACCAATGTCCAAGGACAAAAAGGGTTTGGGTCACAAACTTAAGTCCCAAGTGGTCAAGCCCACTTATCATAATGTTCCATTCGATTATGGAACAAAACCTAGGGCTAGGAAGACCACTACCAAGGTCACAAGGGGAGTCGCCCCTATAGTTGACCTTGATGAGACCCAAATGACCAAGGCTTCAAAGCCTAAGAGGGTCATTAGGAGGGTTGCTAGGGAAGTTATCCCTAGTGAATATTTAGTGTACCCAATGAGCTCTAATAGGTATTGGGTTCCTAGGAGCATCTTCTCTACCCCATAGATGGGTTAGAGAGTGTCAACTCCAATTAGAAGGGTAGTTAACCCAACTTTGAGGAAATTGACACTCAAGGAGCATTTTCAAGGTTTTGATAACCTTTGAAAATGAAAAAGAATTATTATTTACTCCTTAAAGAGTAAATTGTGTCATATTTGAAAAATATCGATTTCAATCTTATTTGGCACAATTTAAGAAAACCTAGAGAAATACCATAATTGGGATTTTGATTTTCTCTTAGGGATATATGGGCAATCTAGGGTTAGATTTTAAGTTAGCAAAGTGGTTAAGGATACTTAGATAGGTAATCTAGGTATATTTATCTATGCTAAATCTTGCCATGATTGTTTGCCCTCACATGTCATGACATCATATTTAGTCTTATTATCATTTGAAATGTCATGATAATACTTAGGCTAGTTTATATGTCATGTGTTAGTTTAGTTTCAAACTTTATGCCATGACATCATGACATTGGCACATGTTCTCATTTATGATACCATTTTATGCCATGTCATCATCTCTTGCATTAATAATCAATTAAATTGATTTAAGGATGAAAAACACATTTTGATATTGAGATCAAATTTGTGTTTAGAAAATGCATGAGACCTTAGCCTAAGATACCTAAACCCATATCTCACATCAAAATTGACATGGATGTGCTTGATACACTCTAGATGTGTGTGAGATATTAGGATCATGAATTAGGATCAAGGTGCATAGCTCTTGTACCTAGATGAGCCTAATTCAAGATATGGGGGATCATAGGGAAAGCTTGTGTACAAGTCATGTACATATAGCCCTAAGATTGTGGTCCCAAATTAAAGGTTTTAAAAGCATTTTAAAATTGATTTGAAAAACCTTGATGAAGCTTTCCTAGTGATAGCATTCATCATTGGACATTGTGATACAAAATTGACTTAACTTTGAACTATTTCAAAGTTTTCGAATTTTGTATCAAGATTTGAAAATAGAAACTATTTTCATAGAAAACTATTTTTCCATGATAGTGTATGTTATGAGAAATGTATCCTCAAAATTTCACGATTTTGGAATTTTTCTGAATTTATTAGAGTTTCGATTTCAAGGAAATCGAAAATGATCAGTAGCCCTCTCTGCGTATCAAGATGATCTGATCGGTGTTCGGACCGATCCGAGATTGTTGATCGCACCGATCCAAGGAGATCCGTGAGCTTGGTGCGATCGGCGAAGGCCCGATCGGTGCCCATCGGTGACGATCGAAGCATGGATCGGTCCGGGACCGATCCATGGGGTTCCCGATCGACCGATCATGCGTGATTCGATTTTCAAGTTGGTCTGAAATTTCAAGCTGGAAGTTGGGTTTTGTGGATTTCTAAAGGTTTGAAACTCTCCAAGACATTGTTGGTGCAATGGTCAAGGGGGAGTTGACCTTTAGGGGGAGTTTTTACCTAATTGTCAAGGGGAGTTGACTTTTAGGGGGAGTTTTTACTCCTAAAGACTTGAGTGATATGGAATTATCACTAAGTTGGTTGTTGAGTTTAGTATCAAGGGGGAAATTAAGAGTTTCAATGAAAGGTATGGGACTTTCATTAGGAAGAAACTCTTGACCCTGATATCCTCCTTTTCTTTTTGATGTGTGTCAAAAAGGGGAGAGTGTTCATTGGAGAATTATTGGAGGACCCAAGCTAGGTTATCGGGTTAACCTAAGCTAAGGGAAGAATGTCAAGGAATATTCGAGGAAGAACATTGGAATACTTTTTGATGTGTGTCAAAAAGGGGGAGAATTATTGGAGAACCCAAGTTAGGTTATCGGGTTAACCTAAGGGGAGAATGTCCAGAGAATGTTCAAGGAAAGAACATTGGACATTGGAAGATGGTTGGAAAACCTAAGTTAGGTTATCGGGTTAACCTAACTTGATTATGGTTTTGTCAAACATCAAAAGGGGAGATTGTTGGTGCAACCTTAGGTCGGTTGACCTGGTTGACCGACTCGAGTTGACTTGACTCGAGTTGTATTTTGATGTTTGACTTGGGAAGATTGATGATGCCCTTAGGTCAAGATTGACCTAGTTGAGTTGCATGTTGATGTTTGACTCTTGAGAGAGTTCTATTCTTGATATGGGACAAGAATAGATGTTTGGGAGATTATTGGTTGACCAGGTTGACCTGGTTGACTGACTGATTCGGAAAAAGTCCAAGTATGGAGACTTGGCAACGAAAAGTCCAAGCAGGAGCTTGGCACTAGAAAAGTCCAAGTATGGAGACTTGGCACGGAAAAGTCCAAGTATGGAGACTTGGCATGGAAAAGTCCAAGCAGGAGCTGGCAGAGGGAAAGTCCTAACCGGGATGTTAGGCAGTTGGAAAGTCCGTGAGTGAAGCCAAGGCGGGAAAGTCCTAACTGGGATGTTAGGCGATGGAAAGTCCGTGAGTGAAGCCAGCAGTGGGAAAGTCCTAACTGGGATGTTAGGCGGTTGGAAAGTCCGTGAGTGAAACCAGCAAGGGAAAATCCAGATGGATCGGGGATGATCGGACTTGGTGTTGGAAAGTCCAAGTAGGTCAAGAGAGTGATCGGATACTTGGCACGAAGAGGAAAATCCAGATGGATCGGGGATGATCGGACGTCTGGGTGGGTCAAAGGGATTGGATTGACCGGACACTTGGCGGGGAGTGCTAGCAGTCAAGGAGTGACCGGATGCTAGGTATGATATACCAACAGTCAAGGTTGACCGGATGTTGGTGTGGAAGCCTTAGGTTTAGGGTCGAGAAGTTTGGATCGTGGTGACCGATCCGGATGATCCTGCGTTTGACTCGATGCCCGTGATGATCGTCGGTAATCGCGACGCAGCGGCGATCGAGCGGAGAAAGCTCCGATCGGTCCTGGACCGATCAGTGTATGCTGATCGGTCTCCACGACCGATCAAGAGAGGCGAGTGCGATTCTGCCCTGCGTGAGAGCCGGAGGAGGCGGATCGGTCCGGGGACCGATCGTGAGCCTGATCGGTCCACGCATCGACGTAGGAAGGTACGCACGTATGTTGTGATCGATCGGGGCCGGGATCAGTGAAAGAACTGATCGGTCCAGCCGATCGAGCTCGAGTCCGATCGCGACACTCGATCGGTGCCGGACGATCGATGAGTTCTATTGCATTACAGGCTAGTTTCTCGTTGTCTTCTTCGGTATAAAAGGATCGAGGGCATCTTCCGTGCGCTCTCTTCTTCCTCCTTCGCTTTAAGTGCTGCTGTGCTTGAGTTTTGTTGAGCTCGTCCAAAGCTTCGCGTGAGCTTCCCCGACAGTTTTCTAGACTGGCTTGCTTCATCCGGACTCCATCGACGAGAAAGCAAGATTGGTAGAGTGCTTGTATTCTTATTGTATTTCTTGCTTACTCTTTGTTCTTGTACTCTTTGTTTGTTGTTGCAAACGTTGTGGTGAGGTTTCTCCACCCAAAAGAGTATTATATTAGCCGGTTCTCCGGGGACTCATCCACCGACGGATTGACTGGACTCGTCCACCTTACGGACACGCCGAGGAGTAGGAGCCCTAATCTCCGAACCTCGTTACATCCTCGTGTTAAGGTTTGGTTTTCTTCTCTTTCGTTTCTTTGTATTTTCCGCTGCGCTAACGAATTGTAGGAAGAAACGCGAGAGATTTGGGGTCGGCTATTCACACCCCCCTCTCTAGCCGTACGAAGAGATCCTAACACTTAGCGGCCTTGCGCAGGATCTTGAAGAATGGTAGGCTCCGGTCGGCGGTTTTGGAGATGAATCTGGACAAAGCAGTTATCCGACCGGTCAACCGCTGCACTTCTCTTGTATTTCTTGGAGGCGGCATATCTTGTAGAGCTTTCACCTTGCTGGGATTTGCTTCGATTCCCCGTTCGGTCACTATATACCCCAGAAAACGCCCTCCTTTTGCTCCGAACAGGCACTTCTGGGGATTTAACTTGACTCCATACTTACGCAGCGTTCGGAAGGTTTCCTCCATGTCCTTGAAGAGATTGGCCGCTCGGACGGACTTAATGAGAATGTCGTCCACATAAACTTCTAGATTCCGCCCGATCTGCTCTCTAAACACTTTATTCATCAAACGTTGGTATGTGGCTCCCGCATTCTTCAGTCCGAACGACATCACATTATAGCAATAGGTGTGGTCGTCCGTGACTTTTCTTGATCTTCACAGCGGCAGCCTGGTGATAACCTCGGTAGGCGTCGAGCATACTAATTACGCAACCAGTAGAATCCACCCGTGATCTATTCAGGGGATAAAAATCTTTGGGGCATGCTGCTTAAGTCCCGAAGTCGTCGATGCATCTCCACTTGCCCGGCTGAGACTAATACTACGTTAGCCCAGGAACCGCCTGAACTTGATTTCGATATGGCTGCCTCCGAAGTTTCTCGACTTCCGCGGGATGATGGCATTCGCTTCGACCGAAATCCTTTCTCGCTTATGCTGCGTCGGTCGGTCGGACATGCAACTCACTGTCGCGCTATGCTTCGAAATTCGAAGCATCATGTGTCGACCGGACGAAGACATCATGATTCTTTTGGAGGCATTGGATCGTTCTTCTTCTGTTTCTCCTCCAGATCGGACGCAATAAAAGTCGTGGACCCAATCGGGGATGAATCAGCACTTCCTCTTTTCTTCATAAATTAAAGAGGGTGGCTTTTCGGTGATGGCATTCACCTCGATTCGGGCGCCTTTCGAGCGGAGTTGGATTCGGCTCCGACCATCTCGATGTAGCATCGCGAGCGCCTAACCGATCTCCCGCATTTTCCCACCTTGTCTTGACGGGAACTTCATCTTCGTGGAAGGTTGAGACGACGGATTGATCCGCCCTAAAATGATGTTGTAGGACGAGGAGAGTCGACCACCACGAAGTTTATTGTCCTGGTCCTCCCGAGGCTCTTCTCCCGGAGTAGCCAACCTGAATCTGCATGAACTTCATGCCTTCAAACCCGTGGGCGGGTCGTCATGGGCAATGGAGCTCGATCAATTGCGGTGATCAAACGCCTTCTTGAATATGATGTTGACCGAGCTCCTGTGTCAACAAATACACGGTGAATAGTGTAATTTGCTATTACCGCTTTAATGAGCAGAGAGCGGTCGTGAGCACTTCAACTCCTTCTAAGTCCCGGCCGAAAGTGATTTCGGTCCACTTGCTCGCTCCGCACGCAACCGATAGCGTGGATCGGAGACGCCGACGCCTTTGCCGTCGGTTGGAGTCACCTCCGGTCGGCCCACCAAGAATAACGTTGATCTCTGAAGTATTGCTCTATTTTCCTCTTCCGAGTGGATGGTCGGACCGATCTCTGACGTCGGCGATTCTCTCCCGTCTTGGAGATCGTGTCGATCGAAGCGCTCGTGATGTCGCTCTCTGCCGGTCCGGGTCGTCCTATGGATCCTTTGTCTCCGTCGATGGAAGGAGACCATCGTTCGGCACTCCTGGAATGGGATTAGCCACGAAGGAAGACTTGACAATCCCTCGTGTTGTGCGTGTCCGTCCGGTGGAAGGAGCGGAACATAGGGTCCATTTCTTCTTGGCTGCTCGTGCCTCTATTGCACTTGGGACCTCGCAACGAGCGGATTGTTCGCCCTTGGTCCTCTTTCTGATGGCAGGCGGTTTCCCTCGGCAGTGGAGCCCGTTCGGTTGGTGTTTCTTTTTTTCCTCCATTGCGCTCCTCCACGTTGATGTATTCATTGGCTCGGTGTAGCATGTGATCATAATCTCGAGGCGGTTTCCGAATGAGTATCGGAAAAAATCGCCATCCACCAGGCCTTGCGTGAAGGCATTCATCATCGTTTCCGAGGTGGCCGTTGGAATGTCCATTGCCACCTTGTTGAACCGCTGGATGTAAGCACGAAGCGATTCTCTCGGCTCTTGCTTGATGGCGAATAAGCTGACACTTGTCTTCTAATAACGCCGACTGCTAGCGAAGTGGTGGAGGAAGGCCGTTCGGAAGTCCTTGAAGCTTGTGATGGATCCGTCCGGCAGCCTCCGAAACCACCGTTGAGCCGATCCCGAGAGAGTGGTAAGAAAGACTCGGCACTTTACTCCATCTGTGTATTGATGGAGCGTAGCTGTATTATCAAACTTACCCAGATGATCATCCGGGTCCGTTGTTCCATTGTACTCGCTGATCGTCGGAGGTGTTAGGATCCTTCGTACGGCTAGAGAGGGGGGGTGTGAATAGCCGACCCCAAATCGATCGCGTTTCTTCCTACACACAACAGCGAGAAAAACAAACAAGGAACGAAACAAGAAGATCAAACCTCAACGTCGATGTAACGAGGTTCGGAGATGATACTCCTACTCCTCGGCGTGTCCGTAAGGTGGACGAAGCCTCTCAATCCGTCGGTGGATGAGTCCCCTATCCGTGGGTGGAGAAACCTCACCACAATCTGCAACAAACAAAGGAGTACAACAATAGAGACAACAAACAAGAACAATAGAAATTGTAAACACTTGCTTGCCTCTTGTTGTCGATGGAACCTGATGACAGGCAAGACTTCCGGATCCACTAGAACACCGGGAAACTCACGCAGAGCTTGGGATGAGAGCTCAGAAAGTTCAAGCACACCAACGGCAGTCAAAGAGCGTAAGCTCAAGAAGAAAAGAAGAGTTCACAAGACCCTCCCCTCCTTTATACTGCGAAGGAGAAGAAACTAGACGTCAGGAGAACTAGAACTCTCGATCGGTCTACGGACCGATCAGACTTTGTCGGTCCCCGACCGGACGTCGATCGAACCGGCCGATCGTAGCCGACCTGCGCATGTACTCGACTGCCTGATGCTCATGATCGACCTGATCTGGATCGGTCCACGACTCGATCCCAACTCGCTGGCGTGCTATGCTCGCGACATGGTCTGATCGATCGGACGTCCAACGATCGATGGTCGACCGATCACCCCGCTTCTCTTTCGCTGTTGTTGGCTGCGATCGGTCACCGATCGATCAAGGAATCAACAGAGTTGGAGATCGATCGGTCACCCCGATCGAGCAAACAGAGTATCCGATCGATCGTCGGTGATCGATCCGAGCTTGTTTTTGCCCAAACCAAGTCCCAAGACTTCCAACCAATATCCGGTCAACCTTGACCTATTGGTTCATCATGCTTAGCATCCGTCACTCCTTGACTCGCTAAGACTCCCCCCAGTGTCCCGGTCAATTGACCTACTTGGACTTTCCAACACGAAGTCCGATCATCCCGATCCATCGGATTTTCCAACACCGTAAGTCCGATCATCCCCGATCCATCCGGATTTTCCAACACCGGTCGATCATCCCGATCCATGGATTTTCCTTGCGGTTTCACTCACCAGGACTTTCCAACCGCCTAACATCCCGTTAGGACTTTCCCACCGCCCGGCTTCACTCACGGGACTTTCCACACCGCCTAACATCCGTTAGGACTTTCTCTGTGCCAAGCTCCTGCTTGGACTTCTCTGCCAAGTCTCCATACTTGACTTTTCGGTCAAGTCTCCATACTTGGACTTTTCGCGCGCCAAGCTCCTCTTGGACTTTTCATGCCAAGTCTCCATACTTGGACTTTTTCCGAATCAGTCAACCAGTCAACCTTGACCTACGGTTGCACCAATAATCTCCCAAACATCTATTCTTGTCCCACATCAAGAATACAACTCTCTCACGAGTGTCAAACATCAACATGCAACACAACTAGGTCAACCTCGACCTAAGGTTGCACCCAATCTTCCCAAGTCAAACATCAAAATACAACTCGAGTCAAGTCACCTCGAGTCGGGTCAACCAGTCAACCTTGACCTAAGGTGCACCAACAATCTCCCCCTTTGATGTTTGACAAAACTCATAATCAAGTTAGGTTAACCCGATAACCTAACTTAGGTTTCCCAACCATCTTCCAATGTCCATGTTCTTTCCTTGAACATTCTCGGACATTCTCCCTTAGGTTAACCCGATAACCTAACTTGGGTTCTCAATAATTCTCCCCTTTTGACATACATCAAAAGAATTCCAATGTTCTTCCTTGAACATTCCTTGACATTCTTCCCTAGCTTAGGTTAACCCGATAACCTAACTTGGGTTCTCCAATAATTCTCCAATGAACACTCTCCCTTTTGACACACATCAAAAGGAAAAGGAGGGTATCAAGGTCAAGAGTTTCTTCCTAATGAAAGTCTCATACCTTTCATTGAAACTCTTAATTTCCCCTTGATACTAAACTCAACAATCAACTTAGTGATAATCCCATATCACTAATCCTCAAAAGTCTTAAGGGTAAAACTCCCCTAAAAGTCAACTCCCCTGACAATTAGGTAAAACTCCCCTAAAGGTCAACTCCCCTTGACCATTGCACCAACAATGTCTTGGAGAGTTTCAAACCTTTAAAAATCCACAAAACCCAATTTTCGCTTAAAATTTCAGACCATGTGAAAATCGAAAAGCACGCGTTGATCGGTCCCGCATCGATCGAATCTCGATCGGTCCCCGACCGATCCACGCTTCATCGATCGCCTTTGGATCACGATCGGTCACCGGACCGATCGGGCCTTCCTCCGGATCGGTGGGACCGATCCGAATTAGATGATGATTTTTCGAAATTGAAACTCCTAATAAATTCAAGAAATTCCAAAATCGTGAAATTTTGAGGATACATTCCTCATAACATACACTATCATGGAAAATAGTTTTCTATGAAAATAGTTTCTATTTTCAAATCTTGATACAAAATTTCAAAACTTTGAAATAGTTCAAAGTTAAGTCAATTTTGTATCACAATGTCCAATGATGAATGCTATCACTAGGAAAGCTTCATCAAGGTTTTTCAAATCAATTTTAAAATGTTTTTAAAACCATTTGAATTTAGGACCATAATCTTAGGGCTAAATGTACATGACTTGTACACAAGCTTTCCCTATGATCCTCCTTTCTTGAATTAGGCTCATCTAGGTACAAGGACTATGCACCTTGATCCTAACTCATGATCCTAATATCTCACACACATCTAAGGTGTATCAAACCACATTCAAGTCAATTTGATGTGAGATATGGGTTTAGGTATCTTAGACTAAGGTCTCATGCATTTTCTAAACACAAATTTGATCTCAATATCAAAATGTGTTTTTCATCCTTAAATCAATTCAATTGATTATTAATGCAAGAGATGATGACATGGCATAAAATGGTATCATAAATGAAAACATGTGCCAATGTCATGATGTCATGGCATAAAGCTTGAAAACTTAAATAAAGCATGACATATAATAACCTAAGCATTATCATGACATTTCAAATGATCATAAATTAAATATGGTGTCATGACATGGCAAATGGCAAACAACCATGGTAAGTTAACACAAATAAAATACCTAGATTACCTATCTAAGTATCCTTAATCACTTAGCTAACTTAAATTCTAATCCTAGATTGCCCAAAGTGCTCCAAGAAAATGTCAAAACCCAAGTTGGCATTTCTTGATCTCTTGTTTGATTTATACCATTTAAAATTCTACAAGAGTAGCACTTCTAAGTTAAGGCCCGGATTGCCTTGATTACCTAAGAGAATATCAAAATCCCAATTTGATATTTCTCTAGGTTTTTCAAAATTGTGTCAATTTAAAGTAAGATTAATATATTCTCACTTTGGCACAACTTACTCTTCCAAGGAGTGAATAATAAAGATTATTCCATTTCATTTTCAAAGGTTCCCAAAACCTTGAAAATGCTCCTCGAGTGTCAATTTCTCAAAGTTGGGTTAACTACCCTTCTTATTGAGTTGACACTCTCTAACCCATCTATGGGTAGAGAAGATGCTCTAGGAACCCAATACCTACTTGAGCTCATTGGGTTCACTAAATATTCACTAGGATGACTTTCCTAGCAACCCTCCTAATGACCCTCTTAGGCTTTGAAGCCTTGGTCATTTGGGTCTCATCAAGGTCAACTATAGGGTGACTCTTGTAACCTTGGTAATGGTCTTCCTAGCCCTAGGTTTTGTTCCATAATCGAATGGAACATTGTGATAAGTGGGCTTGACCATTTGGGACTTAGGTTTGTGACCCAAACCCTTTTTGTCCTTGGACATTGGTTTTTGACCCTTAAACCCTAGAGATGACTTCTCCATGTTTTTAAGAGCCTTTTCTAAATTATCAAGTCTTGACCTCAAGACTTGATTCTCCTAGTACCTCAATTTTTGATTTGTCATTTTCTTTGAGGCATTCCTAGGCATGTGTCTAGTTGATTTGGGATTCCTACCTAGGTTCTCCTTAACCTTAGATGAGGTAATTCTAGGGTTGGCTTTCCTAGTGTTATCCTTATCTAGGCTCACATGTTTGGCACCTAAGCATGTGTATCGATTTCTAATGTTATCATGCTTATCATTATTGACTAGTGCAATAAAATTTCTAGCATGCATCTTACTAGTATTGCACGAATGAGACTTAAATGATACCTTAGGGTTTGCATTAGCTACCCCTATAGAAGTGCTCGGTCTCTTGCCCTTGTGAGGTTGCCTCCCCTGACAATGACTCCGATAATGTCCCCTTCGCTTGCATTGGAAGCATACCACGTGCTCCTTGCCTTTGCGTGTCGGGACTCCGGCTCCCTTGACTTTTGGTGCCGGTGGAGTCTTCCTAACCCTCCTTGGACACTTACTCTTGTAGTGCCCATGTTTCCTACACTCAAAACACATTATGTGTAATTTGCTTGAAATCACAGTGTTTGAGTTACCTAGGGTTGTGGATGGAGATGAGCTTTCTTCTTCAACCCTTCCGGAGGTGGAAACTTCTTCTTCTTGCTCCGAACTTGAGCAAGAGGAACTCTCCTCCTCTTCTTCCTTGGATGTTGAGTAGCCCTCAACTCCCAATTTGCTCCCTCCATGATGTGAGCTACTTGGTTCACTAGGCTCCTCTTCATGGCTTGAAGTGAAGCTCTCCTCATGGTACTTGGCCAAGTTATCCCACAATTCCTTGGCATTGTTGTATTTACCTATCTTACACAAGATATTAGTAGGTAATGAAAATTCAATTGTTTTAGTTACCTCATTGTTGATCGTGGATTGGTGGACTTGTTCCTTCGTCCACTTGTTCTTCTCTAGAGGCTCTCCTTCTTTATCCATTGGAGGAGAAAACCCTTCTTGTACACAAAACCAGTTCAACATATTAGTCCTAAGAAAATACATCATCCTTACCTTCCAATATGTGAAGTTGTCGTTGTAGAAGGGTGGAATCGTGATGTCTTCTCCGAATTGATCCATCTCTAGCTTTGCTCCCACGGGTGTTGATCCGATGAAGAGCGGCCTCGCTCTGATACCACTTGTTAGGATCCTTCGTACTCGGCTAGAGAGGGGGGTGTGAATAGCCGCCCCAAATCGATCGCGTTTCTTCCTACAATTCGTTAGCGCAGCGGAAAAATAAACAAGGAAACGAAAACAAGAAGATCAAACCTCAACGCGTCGATGTAACGAGGTTCGGAGATGATACTCCTACTCCTCGGCGTGTCCGTAAGGTGGACGAAGCCTCTCAATCCGTCGGTGGATGAGTCCCCGGAGAACCGGCTAATAATATACTCCTTGTGGGTGGAGAAACCTCACCACAATCTTTTGCAACAGCAAACAAAGGAGTACAACAATAGAGACAACAAACAAGAACAATAGAAATTGTAAAACACTTGCTTGCTTGTCGATCGAACCTTGATGAAGCAAGCAGCCTCGATCCAGCCTAGAACACCCGGGGAAACTCACGAGAGCTTCGGATGAGAGCTCAAGAAAGTTCAAGAGCACACCAGCAGCTCAAGAGTCGAAGAGCGTAAGCTCAAGAAGAAAAGAAGAGTTCACCCAGAAGCCCTCACTTTATACCGCGAAGGAGAAACAATGAAGAAACTGTGCTGCGTGGCTAGAACTCGATCGGTCTCGGACTTTATCAGATCGGCCGATCGGTCCCTTGATCGATCTTACGTAGTCGATGTGGACCGATCGATACCGATCGGTCCACGATCGATCCCAACTCGCTGCTTCCGCCGTCTCATCGGTCCCCGACATCATCGATCAGAGATCCGATCACCGCTTTTTCGTCGTTGGCGATCGGTCACCGGCCCGATCGAAGCCGAAGAGAAACTTTCTTGTATCGATCGGTCACCGCACCGATCGAGCAAACAGTATCACCGATCGGTGCGGTGACCGATCCGTAGCTTGGTTTTGCCCAAACCAAGTCCCAAGACTTCAAACCAATATCCGGTCAACCTTGACCTATTGGTTCATCATGCTTAGCATCCGGTCACCCTGACCTGCTAAGACTCCCACCAAGTGTCCGGTCAATCCTTTGACCTACTTGGACTTTCCAACACCGTAAGTCCGATCATCCCCGATCCATCTGGATTTTCCACTGAAGTCCGATCATCCCCGATCCATCTGGATTTTCCAACACCGTAAGTCCGATCATCCCCGATCCATCTGGATTTTCCTTGCTGGTTTCACTCACCAGGACTTTCCAACCGCCTAACATCCCGCTAGGACTTTCCCACCGCCTGCTTCACTCAGACTTTCCACACCGCCTAACATCCCAGTTAGGACTTTCTCATTGTGCCAAGCTCCCTGCTTGACTTCTCCGTCAAGTCTCCATACTTGGACTTTTCACAAGTCTCCATACTTGGACTTTTCGCGCCAAGCTCCCTGCTTGACTTTTCCGAAGCCAAGTCTCCATACTTGGACTTTTTCCCGAATCAGGTCAACCAGGTCAACCTTGACCTACGGTTGCACCAATAATCTCCCAAACATCTATTCTTGTCCCACATCAAGAATACAACTCTCTCACGAGTGTCAAACATCAACATGCAACACAACTAGGTCAACCTTGACCTAAGGTTGCACCGACAATCTTCCCAAGTCAAACATCAAAATACAACTCGAGTCAAGTCACCTCGAGTCGGGTCAACCAGGTCAACCTTGACCTAAGGTTGCACCAACAGGAGGCACGTAGTGCTTGGGCAGAGGGTCTAGTAGAATAGCCTCCAAAAATTGGCGATTGATCCGCCCGGGGGATGCGTCCGCTCGGGGGGCTTTCCCCTTTCTGTCATCTCGCTTAGGCATTTCATCTTAAGAAGATCCTCTATCTCTTCGAGCTGGTACGGCTTCAGGGGTGCGAAATAAGACCCGATGGAATGCAGGAGTGGCTTGAGGTACTTCCGCTAGACCACCCGACGCAGATGTTGCTTGTTGCTCCGGCCGCTCGGCAGATGCTTTCTGTTTTTGCTCCACAAGTTTGGCGGCCCTTATCTCGACCAGAGCGTCGAGTTCTTCCGTCGAAAGCGTCACCGTGTGTTGTCGTCCAGCCTCATCCATTGTTTCCGGTCGGATGCAGGAGCGTTTCCCACAGACGCTCTTCGACTACTGACGTGGCTCTTCAACTGCTAGAACGAAGCTCCGGCGAACTTGCACAGAAGTCGAGCCGGGAAGGGGGTTCCCGGCGGCGACCCCCCGACGCTCAAGTCAGGTAAGCAACGATGAAAAAGGTGGCTCCCAAAGTCTCAGAATGCGTACCTCCGGCGAAATCTGAGGCTCTTTATATAGAGTTGTGAAGGGTTAGAGCACGCATACCGAGGTGCATATGTGTCCTCTGTCCTTTCCTCGGTATGCGGTTGTCAGAAAGCTCACCTGACCCATACCGCTACAGTCAAAGCATGGCCTACACGTGAAACATACCTGCTGTCAGAAAAAGACCTCCCTTGTCCTTTTCCCCTTTGCTCCAGATCTAGCGTCCGGGCGGACAACTCCCTCAACATCCGGCCGGACATATGCGGTGGTTTACTTGGGGAGATTCTCCATCACATGCTTTATGGGGACTATTAGCAGTGTTACCTTATGGCTTTGGCCGAGCGTGGGGTCCGTTCGGCCCACGACCTTTTCCCCTAAGCGCAGGAACCCTGCTTTCGACAGGGCGCCTTTAACCATCAGCCGTATATCGTCCGGTCGGCAAGCCGATCGGACCCATCCCTCTCCGGACGTTCGATTCCATCGGCCGGTCGGACGTCCGGTTGGACCCTGCCCTTTCCGGACGGACGACTACCACTATGGCTTCCACGTGGCGTTGACTTCCCATGGCGGGGCCCCCTGCTCTTACTACCGGATCAATAAATATAGGGAAAATAAATACCTTGCTGATGACAAAGCATTGTCTTTTTTAAAATACAATTAATTGGATGATTCTATTAATTGTTCAAAGGAGTGATATCTTAACTCACAATAATCGTGTGGTGAATATACATGGGAAGAAAGCATTCTTATTTTAACTAGTCACCACTAACTCTGAATAAAATCTGTCTATCACCCAATAGTTAATGTTTTCAGTAGCATAATTACATAGACCACTCTCACTTTTAGCAAATGGTATGTAAGTTCTAAATTGAAAATAACAAGTTAGCATATTTAGGTTATTGATGAAATATGATGTAACCATACCAGCTAATGCGGAGCCTTTCAGTTAACTGCATATGTAGTTCAATTATGACCATATTACAATGCCTTCTAGAGTTCTAGATGCACAAACATATTTACCTGAGAGTGCAAGCACTTCGACCAACGTCTTTAGATGAAAAGTTCAAACCACCGAATCTTTTGTTGCTCACGACCCATAAAAAGAAAATCTGAAATGTTATAGTATTTGAATCATACTAAAGTTTGAGAAACATAAATGATAACTTCCTCATGCTAACTCCTTATTTATCATACATCACAATTAGTATTAGCAAGAATTATATTTTAAAGAGCAAGTATTTTTTTCTAAAAGAAAAAGGCATGTGAACTAATTGTTTTTACTCTAAAACAATTGCTATTTATTGTGTCCCATGATTTATGATAACATTATTTTACATATTTGTCAAAGTTTTCCATATATTCCGCTGCTTCCTCCCGGTTTGACACACACCCCTCTCCTTCTCCCCTCTCTCCCTGCCAAAGGACGCATGTAGCCTCCTCTTCTATTTTTTTTTATTTCATTTAATTTTTATTTAGTTTTAATTTTTTAATTAATTTTGTTTAAAAATAACTCTCAGTATATTTTAAATTTTATTTTTTAATTAATTTAATTTATTATTTTTTATCAATACTTATTTTTTCAGTTTTATATAAATTTTATTTAGTTTTTATTTTTTTAATTAATTTAATTTATTATTTTTTTCATAATACTGCTATTTTTTCAATTGATTTTTTTAAATTTTATTTTTTATTGATTTTTTTTGTTAATCAATTTTTTTATCAGTTTTATTTTTTTTAACAATTTTTTTATATGTTTATAATTTGTGTTTATTTTTAGTTTATATTTAAAACTAATAAAAATGTTAACAATTAATAGTGAGCACATTCATAACTTAGAAACAAACATAATTTTTTCAAATGAAGAGTACATGTAATAATACAAAAAAAAAAATAAAAATATATAAAAATAGACATCTTAATCAATATTGTCTCCAAATTCTGCTCCCGACGCGTTTGGTGGTGGTGTACCTATCACTTCATACCACAAATAAACACATGTCCTGTAACGAGTTGCCCATCCTTTAGCTTCATACGATCCTTTAGCTTCATACGATGAATGTTGCCACCACCAAGTTGAAATGGGTGGTACAGGATAATGAGGATGTAAGAAAACTTGTACGAAGTGATTGCCAACATGAGCAATAGCTATTTCTCGACGCTCTTGGTTTGAAACTAGAGGAGTTCTTAATGGCAAGTGAGTAAAACAACTCCTAATATTCTCACCAAATGTATGAAGTACAAGATTGTACCTTGATGCGATGACAATTCCCAAAGACATAGCGTCCATCCAATATATTTCTGGTGCCCACGGCTCAAAATAATTCAATGAGAATAATAGATTGGTTACCAAATTTGGATCGGGATAAAGTTGATCATATAGATCCTTATTTTGTTGAATCTCTTCTATAAGCTCAAATCGTACTTGAACCCAACCTTCTTCAAAAATAATAAATAAAATTGATTAAAGAAATAAAACTAAATAAATATTTAAAAAATAATAAATAAAATTAATTAAGAATAAAATTTAAAAAATATAAGTATTAATGAAAAATAATAAACAAAATTAATTAAAAAATAAAACTAAATAAATTAAAAATATATATAAGTATTAATGAAAAATAATAAACAAAATTGATTAAAAAATTAAAATTAAATAAAAATTTAAAAATATATAAGTATGGATGAAAAAATTAATAAATTAAATTAAATTTAAAAATAAAATTAAAAAAAATAAAAATAAAATAAAAAAGATAAAGGGGTAGAACGGACATTTAAAGGGGGGGAGAGAGAGAAGGGAGGGAGGTGCGCGTGTCAGGGGAGGGGGTAAAGAAATTTCCATTCCACTAACATACTTTGTGTTCTCAGTATGTTTTCTTTCTCTAACCAGATTAATCATTACATGTGTATGCTTCATACTTTTATTAATAGAACAATGTGTTCCGTGTATCACAAGAATGATAACCTTTAAAAAGAATAGATAAATAAATATTCATAAAAATCATGCTACCTCAGAGTATGCCATGTCTTGAAGAGCAAAGACACAATAAACAGTGACTGTAGAAATCTGCCAATTCCTAATCAAGCTTTGCTTAGCTTCCACGTACCATAGTTTCTTCAGTTTCACCACTAGTTTCTTTTGCCTCGTACCCAATCAAGGAAGCCTCTAGATCATCAACTTTTTCATGGTGCATGTGCAAAGTCTCCTGCAAAAGAATGAACCATAAAATACAAAGATATATTGAGATGGATAAAGCGATCCTCTAATGATACATTCTCAGCAATAAAATGGAATCAGAGATGAGCCAAAAGCACCAACTTCAATAAGATTGATCATCCCCTAATGAAATGAACTCAGTTTGTCATCCCTATTAGGTCATAAAGGTTCTTCACAATTATCTGGTCGGATCAAAATCCCTCAAGTATGTCAAACAGAATGTGGTTCTGACAAGAAATTCCCAAGCTCCATCTTGGTCAGGTAAATGAATCTAGACAACCATTATTTATACTCCTTGATTATGTGATCTTGATGCGGCGATGCAGTTTTGACGCCCAGCACCGCCTCGTCTTCCTCGGAGGATGCTGCAATTGCAAGCTAAGGTGTGCATCGTCAGATGCTGGTTTAGCACTGTCAGAGTGCTTGGCGCCAAAGCCACTGTCAGAGTGTTCGTCAGCCGTCGAAGAGATGGGGAAGGCAACACCTTAACGGTGGGAGCGATAGAAGAGAGAGATCACATGGTGTCATTGAGGGCTTCGACGCCTGCTTTGAGCTCTTAAACGGAACGAATCCGACCACAAAATCGTGGCTTTTCGACTTCGAGCAATCAATCTCCTTCTCCTCCGTGAGATCAGGTTTTTCATTTCTTTGTAACCAAAACCAAATTATTTATCTGTTAAAAAAACATCAAATCGGAGAAAACACCTCTCAAGATTCTTCTTTCATACCTAATCCGCAATGCTTTTGCCATCATCGCCGACCTTGTTGTTGGCGGTAGAATTAGGGCTCCAGAGTTGGGTGGAGCTCATCTAGTGTGTCTTATCCTTGCAATCTGCTTCAAGCTTCATCCCATTCCCACCCTCCTCTTCGTGATCGCTCCAAATGGATATGAATTCCTTGAAGTTGTGCCTGAGTCGCTCTCCTGAGCAGCGTTTGAGCTCCTTCCGGAGGAGTGGCAGAGGAGGTTAGTGAGGGCGGCGCGGAGGAGGGTTTTGGCGAAGATGCATTTTTCATGGACTTTTGGTGGAGACAGCTATGGAGGCTAGGTTTTCGTATAATCTTGAGGGAGGGGAATCGTTGTAACATATACTAAAAATATTATTATAGACAACGTTTTCTTGATAAGTGTTGTCTTTAATCTAATAAAAATACCAATAAACAACAGTTAAGTGAAAAAGGATATAAAATATAGACAACGCTTTTAGTTAAAAACGTTGTAAAATAAAAAAAGACAACACTTTTTTAAAAAGATATTGTCTTTTAAGTGTTGTTAAATCTCAATTTTCTTGTAGTGGTTGCTTACATAAAAAAGGAGAAAATTGTAATTACTCTGTGGTAGTTTTGATATGATCAACCAAGTCAAGTTAGGTCCCCTTGTCTTTTGATCCTTGTGTCTTAAGTGTGCAAGAACTTAGGAGCACAAGAAGTTGAGTGAAAGATGTAGCTTTAGAGAAGGATGTCACAGGAAGGAGTCAACGGGCTCAGTGCATCCGAGGAACAAGGTGCTGCGAAATAGTACGTTGGCGGACGAGAAGGAAATGCATGACATTACTGAGGGACTAGAAGCCGGAGTGAAAGATTGCTCAAGAAGGTCAGAAGATGGGTTCGGGTGAGCCCAATTTCGGATGGCTGAAATCACCCAAGCAAGCAGAGCCAGAGCGGAAGCCTAGACAAAAAAAGTTAACTATGAGTTGACTCTTGTTCGACCTCCTAGAGCTATTCCAGGCACCCAGAGTCTGGACACTCGAACCACTTTAGTGCTAGCAGGGGCGCCTCGACGTATCGACGCTGTGGATTAGCGTCGACAATGGTCCGAGCGCCCGAAGCAAGATAAAATTTATCCTTTTGTTGTTGTGGCCGTTTACGAGAAGATAAGATTTGCCATGCTGGGGGCACCCGGAGAGGGTTCGGGTGCCCGAACTGTGCCACGTCAACAAATGGTCTATTTTGACCAGTGAGATATAAATAGAGCTCTAGTCTTCTCCTTTTTTGAATAACACACTCTATACTTTGAAATCTATTCAAAGTTTCATTTCCAAGATTCATTTTCGTATATGAGGCTTCTCCACCTCTGACACTTTGTTCGAGAAGGAGATCTTTATAGTGAGCTTATTTTCCTTGGAGTAGTAATCCTTTGATTGCCAACCAAGTAAATTATTTGTCTCGTACTTTTTTTAATTCTATAATATTTCTTTAAGTGTGTAATAGTTAAAAGTCTGATTGTTTGAGAAAGGTATTCTGTTTTGTTTTATTGTGTAGGGCAATTCACTCCCTATTGTCGACTACAAGGGACCTACAGATTGGACGTCAAGGAGGTAACTTGATATTTGGTAAGTGAATGTAAGTCACCAGAGGAAAGTGACTCGGTGAGGATGCATTCCTTTTGAGGGGATAGTAGGCGTCAATCCAGTTTAGGTCCATTTGAAAAACATAAATTGAGACTATGACTAGATTCAGGTCTAGAGGATAGGATCTAATTAATACTATTTTTATGGTGCTAACTTCATTTTGTAGGGTATATTATATTTTATGGGGCACACATTTTACAGGACAAAAAGAGCGCAAAATGCCTTGGGTGAATAGTGTTGGGGTTGCAAGGTTGCAAACATAGTCCCATATTGGAAACACATGGGAAAGATCATGGGTTTATAAGAGAAAAGATATCTTCATTGGCATGAGGCCTTTTGGGGAGAGCCCAAGAGCAAAACCACGAGGGCTTAGGCCCAAAATAGACAATATCATGCAATTGTGGAGATATCTAAATTCTTTTCGATCCAACAATTGGTATCTGAGCGAGGCACGCTTCAGGAGGACTAACCGCCGATCGAAGCAACAAGATGGCCGGACCAAGCATCGTCCCACCAAAATTTGAGGGGAACTTCGCAAACTGGAATCGACGTATGGAGGTATTCCTAAAAATAGATTTTGAAATTCGGTTTATCATGAAATATGGTTTTGTAGCTCCAATAGATAAAGATGGAAAAGAAAAAGAAGAGAGCGATTGGACAAAGAAGGAGCAGAATGAGTCGGTAGCAAACAGCCGTGCGGAACATCACTTGCTGAGCGTGTTACCGCCTCAAGAGGTCAACCGCATCGGAAACTATTTATCTGCTAAAGAACTTTGGGAGAAGTTCTTGGAACTCCACGAAGGCACGTCCGAAGCGAAGCTCGCTAGAAGGGACATCCTCCGCAACAAACTGATGAACATCCGTCTGGAGAAAGGTGAGAAAGTAGCTGGTCTACATGCGAAGGTAAAAGAACTAGTTACTTGTCTCGAAAACCTTGGTGAAACGGTAACAAACCGGGACACTATACGCTACGCGCTCAACGCGTTTCCAAGAACTCCGGAGTGGACATCAATCGTCTACGCCTACTACATCTCAAAAGACCTGGAGGTAAGTACTTTAGAAGAGTTGTTTTCTACTCTTGAATTGCATGAAACCAGGTGTGCAGGAACGACAAAGTATACAACCCAGACTATGGCGCTGAACGCAACCCAGAAGGATGAACTCGAGTCAGACTCCGAAGACGATCAAGAAGCATACATGGTAAGAAATTTTAAAAAGTTTTTTAGATCTAATAAATTTAAAATCCAGAATAAAAAGAATCAAGATAGAAGAAAGGTACGGTGCTACCAGTGTCAGAAGGAGGGACACCTAAGGGAAGACTGCCCAGAACTCAAGAAGGTCAAAATGAAGACACCCAAGAAACACAACCTAAAAGCAACTTGGGATGACACTTCTTCATCTGAATCAGAAGCTCAAGAATATGCGGGGATTGCACTGATGGCAAGCCATGAAGGACAAAGCACATCAGAACCCAACATCGATGAAGGGGGAGCGACGTCAGATCGAAGTAGCGAAGCAGGGGGAGATTCGTATGCCTATTACCCCGTGATGAACTTTACTTTGGTATCAAAGCTATGACTAAATCCATGTATAAATTAGAAAATAAAAATACCAAATTAGAAAATGAAATCTTAGAAACAAAGAGAATTTTGGCAAAATCATGTCTTATAGAGGATTTTGAAAAATTGAAAATTGAAAATGAAAAACTAAAAGAAGAAATAGAAAGATTGAAAAAATCTAATGGTCCAAATATTTCTACTTTTAGAAATTATAGAGGTTTAAATTGATATTATAGATTTCATCAAAGTCAAATTAGAAATATATCAAAAATCTATATACCTAGGAAATACTTGGTTAATCCTGTAGGTAGGAACCTCTATTGGGTTCCAAAAACCTATTTAATTTAAAATTAAAATCAGACTTAGCATTTTCAGCAAGTAAATTAAACAACTAATTTCTTTATGAGGCTTTGTCTAAGGAAGTGGTTGTTGCTCCAATAACCAAGAAGGCCTAGTGCCTCGCCACGACCTGGAAGCCAAGTATTGAAATGAAGAGTTTAATTGACTAACTGAAAAAGCATTAATTTGAATTACTTAATACTTTAAAAGAGTTATTCAATTTGTGTTTAAATTTCTTTTACTTAGAAATTTTTTATTATCTTAGAAATTTTTACTTAGAATTTTTTTTTTAAGTTATCTTAGAATTTTTCTTAAAATAGACTTAGAATTGTTTCTGATGAATATTAACTTAGAATTTTTTTAATTAGAAAATTTGTTTTGAATGTTGAGATAAGTTTCAAAACTTAAAATTTTTTTAACACTTATGACTGTTTTATCTGAAAAATGTTTTACTTAAATATTTTTCTTTCGAAAGAAAAATTCTGAAGAGTGTTTTTAAATTAAATTTTACTTGGACATTATTTTACACTTAAAGTTTTTTTTTTTTTTTTTTACCTTAGACTTATTTATAACCCCAATTTTTATGTGATCAAAGGGGGAGAAGTATGTTAAGTCTAGGGGGAGGTACTATAATTTTTCAATTAAATATTGGAATATAAATCATTTTTATTGCATATGGTTACCCTAACTTAACTTGGGTTGCTCACATCAAAAAGGGGGAGATTGTTGGAACCCCAAGGTGTTTTGATGTGATCAAACAAGCTAAGTTAGGTCCTGCGTTTGTTTAACCCTTGTGTCTAAGTGTGCAGGAGCTTAGGAACACATGAAGTTGAGCGGAAGACGCGGCTAGCGAGAAGGACGGCACGGGGAGAGAGCCGATGAGCTCGGTGCGTCCGAGGGACGAGGTGTCCGCGGAAGAGTACACCGGTGGACGAGAAGAGCGTGCGCGGCGCTCGAGGGACGAGAAACCGGGAAGGAAGGCTGCTCGAGGAGAAGGCCGGAACATGGGTTCGGGTGAGCCCTATTCCGGAAGGCCGAGATCACCCAAGCTAGCGGAGCCGGAGCGAACAGACCCGGACCAAGACGAGCCGAACTGAGACGAGTTGAACCGGAGTCGAAAAGTCAACTTATGTTGACTTTAGCTAACCATTCCGGCGCCGAACCGACCGGCGCCTGAACCCTTCCGGCGCCTGAATCGATTTTTCAAAAGGATCGAGTTTTGACTCGATCCAACCGTTGGGGATAAAATTTATCCCTCAACGGTTGGATCCAGGCGCCCGGACCAAGACTATAAATATAGCCTTGGTCCAGAAGCTTAAATACAACGAACTACTTGTAATCCAGTGCTTTCATTTGTGTTATTTCTTTCTGTGCTTTCAACGCTGTAAGAGGCTACTCCGCCCAGAGGAGAATCAATTAGTGCGCCTTCTTTGCCTTGGATTAGCAATCCTCTGATTGCAAACCAAGTAATTCCTCTGTGTCTACTTTCTGTCTTAATTAGTCTCTGCCGTTTTAATTACAAGTTCTTTTAAGTTAGTTGAATATCCGAGAAGGGTTTTTGGTTTTAATTTTATACGGCAATTCACCCCTCCCCTCTTGTCGGCCGTCAAAGGGACCAACAAGTGGTATCAGAGTCCGGACTGCCAGAAGGTTTAACCGCCGATTGTGCACAAGAGCTATGGTCTGATTGAGCCATGTGACTACAATATTGACCTCGAACAAAGAAAGTGGGGGCTCCTATGTTCGGATCAAGAGGACCAGACACCATGCAGGAAGTCCTAGTTGCGACTAGGCAAGGAAGTCCTAGTAGGTCGGGTGGACCGAGGGGCAGGAAGACCTGGTGGGTCGAGGATCGGACGTGGGAAGCCTATGGTCCTTTGTTTGAGGGGGGGATTGTTGGGGTTGCAAGGTTGCAAACATAGTCCCATATTGGAAACACATGGAAAAGATCATGGGTTTATAAGAGAAAAGATATCTCCATTGGCATGAGGCCTTTTGGGGAGAGCCCAAGAGCAAAACCATGAGGGCTTAGGCACAAAATGGACAATATCATGCAATTGTGGAGATATCTAAATTCTTTTCGATCCAACAAATAGTACCTGAGGCACCTTCCATGCGAAGGAAGGCTCCTTGAGCAAGGCTATGGAAGGCGCCTTTGAGAACTTAGAAGGCGCCTTCATTCAGATAACATAGAAGACCTCGACAATGATAAGAGCCAATTTTTAGGGGATAAGAGTTGGTATTGAAGGCACCTTCAGTGGTGTTGAAGGCATATTCCATCCTCTTTAAAAGGACTATTCGACCAAGGCTTTACACATAACTCTTCTACAAGCTTCCACATCTACAAGAAAGGGAAAAGACTCTGACCACATTATTGGACCATTGAGCAAACCTCACAATCAAGGGCAAATGAAAAGGTAATATCAATTTTGATCGATATGTTGTCTAATGATGTTGTGAGTTGTGTAGGTGAATACGAGAATGCTCATAATTTGTAGGGCAAAGTGAAGAAGGTTCTAAGTGAAGAACCTATGCCTGCACGCGAAGAGGAGAAGTCCAAGGAAAGGAATGTAATGGCTTAAGTGGAGGTGGAGCAACCGAAAATTGACTCATGTTCAACATCCAAGAAAGAGAAGGATGAGAAAATTCCATTCATAAGTGTGGATGAGGAAATGCCATTAAAGGTTGAAGAAGAAGCAAAGACAGATGAAGAAGAGGTCTTGGAAGTAGTCAACCTAGCTAGTACCTCCACTGAAGTGAAGTCAAAGGACTACATTATTTTCTTCAAGTGCAATGAGAAGGGATACTACAAAAGTAGGTGTCCCAATGGTAAGAAGAAGATAAATCCTAAACTCATTCAAGTTATTTTAGATACTAATCGAGGTTGTAGGAATGAAGAAGCTAAGAGAAGGAGAATGTGCATTGTTCATTTCACGTGTGGGGGAGAAAGGTCACTACCACACGAAGTGTCCTAAGAAGAGGGAAATCAAGAAGTTATCTCATTTAAAAAAATGAGAGAAGAAGAGAAACTTAAGTTGAGGGGGAGCTTCAAGGGTAAGGGAGGTATACCCTAATTTGAAATGTAATTCAAATTATTATTTTTCTCATGTATGTTAGGAGAAATGATTTTGTTAATCATAGTATGCCTGTGCATAATTTTGACTTTAAGTATCATAATAGAAGCATGATAAATTTTGAAATACCCTAAGGTACCTTTGCATGATAAACCTAGATAAGTTAGATTCTCATTACCTAAGGAGAAGAAGGTAATAGAGAACCTATACAAAAATCTCAAGAAGGGAAGATATATGCCTAGAACAATGTGTAGGTCTAGGAATGTCTAAGGTGGATAACAAGAGTCTAGAATTAGGAATATAGAAAAGGAAAATCAAGCTTTAAAGGCATAGATTGATAATTTGGAGAAAACCTTAAAGAGATTCAATGTTGGATCTAAGAGATTAGGTATAGTGTTAGGTAGCCAAAGACTCAACAATGATAGATCAGGTTTCGGATATGATCTAGTCCCTCTAAGGCCAAAAAGCGATCATATACTAGGGTGTCATATGATAATGACAAGGGAGGAGCAACAAAGGGCAAGGGAGAGTCATCCAAGGTCAATGAGAAGAAATATGCAAGAGTTACATATGATTATGGCAAGGATGAGGTATCGAAGGTGCACTATTGTGGTTTATCCATAGTGGAGAAATCATCTAAGAAGATGACTAAGGTTAAGAACTCTAGGGGAGCTCAAGGAGTCAA
This sequence comes from Zingiber officinale, assembly GCF_018446385.1. Taxonomy (NCBI): domain Eukaryota; kingdom Viridiplantae; phylum Streptophyta; class Magnoliopsida; order Zingiberales; family Zingiberaceae; genus Zingiber; species Zingiber officinale. The sequence continues at coordinate 25,989,503 of NC_055986.1, forward strand.
TTTGGGACACATATCCAATGGATCTCAAGTGGACATTGCTTGAGATTCTAGATATATCATAAAATGTGCCAAAATGGTTTAGAAAAAGACTTGAGTCTCAAACCTAGAGAATTGACACATATGAGATGTGTTTCATGCATGAAATATGACATTGGATTCATATTACATGAAAATTTATTTTGGATGTATAGATTTCATATAAACTAATGCTAAGGATTCATTGTAGTTTAGTATGGTCAAAAATATTAAGAGGGAGCCAAAACTAGGACTTTAGGTCAAGTTTCAATTGAACCATTTAGATAGTTCTAAAATTTCTATCAGTCTTGGGATCTATGATATATATATTTCCCAAGTAGACACGGGTAAAACATATCTCTCCACAAAATTTAGAAATTTTTAAATGTCTGTGGAATTTATAGTACATTTCTGAAGTAGAGTCAAAAATGTTATTTGGGTTGAAAATAGGATGTCAGTCAACTGATGCAGGTATCAGTCATTGGTAACAATGTTCATCAAGCACAAGATAATTCTATGAAGTTATTTTGATAAGGGCAGTCAACTAATACATCTATGAAACTATTTTTCAGCATTGGGTTTGACCGGGACAACTTGTATAGGTGTATAAGATATTTGGGGATAAATACACGAGTTTAGAGTCAGTTTGGATGATAGATTTTGATAATTGTGATATTGTTGAAAGTTTTTTGATATTAGGCAAAGGGGAAGAAGTAAGATTTAAGTAGAAACCTTAAATACCTTTGTGGAAAAAATTCCTAGCTCAATGGGGAGCTTAGGTATAGGGGGAGTCTTGTGATAGGTTCCAATACATGTTGAATGTTTCATTAGCATGGTTGATTGCTATTATGTTTTCTCCAACTTAAACGTATTGTCAAACATCAAAAAAGGGAAAATTTTTGGAAGCAATCTTGAGGGTCCGGTGTGACCATGAGTTTTAATATTTGGGCAAAGAGTTTAAGTTATGTTTACTCTTGTATTTGATATGTGTATTTGAATTGTGCAGATTTGCAAGATACACATATGACTTATCTTGATGGCTTCGGGTTTGGTAAAGAATGGAGCATTCGAGGGATTGTGGACAAGACATCAAGGACAAAGCTGAGGGAAGCACACTTTGAGGCATACGCGAAGGACGATATTAGGACAAGCCGCCGACTTGAATGCATCCGAGGGACAAGAGATAAAGGAAGGAGACTTGAAGGCAAGAGGTCAAGACTGCGAGGAAGAGTTAAGTGAGTCGTGAGGGTCCGAGTGCGAGAGAAATGTACTCAGGAAGGGAAATCCTAGGTTTAGTAGGGTTTTACCAATCGACTGGTGTCTGGACCAGTCGACTGGGGCAGAGCACAGAATATTTCTGTGCTCGATAGCTGAAAGAATCAGTCGATTGATGATGATGTCAGTCGATTGGTAAAGAGTCATTGAAGTACCATTGGCCAACACCAGTAGACTGATAACGGTTTGCTGATTTTCCCAAACTCTAGATAATGGAGCTTGGGGCGACTGACCTTGGTTGACAGGACAGGAGTGGAAAACCCCTGTTAGTAGTCTACATTGAGCTATGATCGGAGTGCAGTGTATTGATCAAGATTGCACGAGGTTTACTCTACCGAGAAGGAGTTTGTACTAGCCGGAGGTTGCCGGAGTTTGATCCACCGAAGGATCAAAGGGATCGTCCATCTTACAGATAACCATAGAATAAGAACTCTAATCTCCGAACCACGTAAATAAACGTATTAACAATTTACTTATTCTTTGTTGCTTATGATACTCAGTTATCTCCCGTATATTAACAGTTTAATTTTTAATTATGGATTTTCTTAAAATTTGATTAGTCATCTCAAGCTACCAACCGGGAATGTCTTGTATATTTTTTATTATACTTATTTAGTTAATTCATAGTTGTATATTTTATATATTATCAAATATTAATTGTATATTTGGTCAATTATTAATTTAGTTAATTTGACTTCATGTTTTTACCCTTTCAACCTTTCGAGTTCATTTTCCGTTTTCACCATTCCCTACTTACATGAGATTGATTAGTTCATCTTTGTGACCCGTCCTTATTTCTCCTAGGGCTCCACTAGCGGTTTAATTAAATTTTGACTCGAGTTTATAATTGATTGAGTTTGAATCGGCTCATTTAATATGCAAATTCGAGCTGACCTCCAACCTATTTTATATCAGTTCCACTCGTCAAACTTTATTAAGTCAGGCTAATGTAATATTTTAATATTTTAAATAATTATTACTTTAAAAATCATGATAAGTTGAGAAGGTGTTTATAATCAGAAGATTCTATTAGATTTATTAATGGTCCAAGATTCAAACCGGCCTATACAATCGTACTCGAGCTGACCCAAATTCAAGCTGGGCTCGGCTGCACCACTAGTTACTATTTTTCTCCTTTTATGGTCCTTTCTCCTTTTATGCGGACAGTTAAATGTTTTATATGTACTTCATTTTACACCTCACCATTTTATTAGAATTCTTTTATAGTTAAATGTTCCTCTTTTTTAAATGTTTTATATGTATTTCAAATTTATTTTCTTTGTTAATGTTCATTGGAAAATTATCTGACATCGAATATAAATATAATATTAGATTACTTTTAATAGACCATCTGTTAAAATTATTTAAAGTTAAGTACCCTGTAATTTTAATTTAATGGGATTTTTTTAAAATAAATAAATAATTTTAATATTTAAAATATGTAAAGATCTTTTTAAATATTTTTAAATAGGTAAACACCTTTTAAAAAAGGTAACTATAATATTATTTTTAAAGGAAAAAAATCTGGTATTTATTGGGAGAAAAAAAAAAAACGAATCACCGATCTACAAAAATAAAGCCCCTTTTGCGGTTTCAGACGCTCCAGTCTCGGAGGAGAAAGAAAGGGGAAGAGTCAGTCAAGAAGTGCAGGATGTCATCCTCGAAGAAGGGCAAAGCGCCGAAGAGGAGCGAATCGAACCCTAACCTTAACTCCGCCAGAGCCGAGGAGACGGTGGCGGGCCCGTCGGTGTTTACCATCGACGGGGCCGAGGAGGATGAAGCCCTTCGCTTCTCGCGATCTCTCACCCGGGAGGAGGTGCTTCGCCGTCGCTCACGACGGTTGAAGCAACTGGCCTTATGTTATAGACGCCAATATTGGGCCCTGATGGAGGAGGTCCGGGTAAAGCACCGGGATTATTATTGGGAGTACGGGGTTAGCCCCTATGAGGGCGGGGATAAGGATGAGGAGGGGGAGGAGGTGGAGCAGGATAAGGGTGATGAGGATAGCCGGAAGAGGGGACGGGCGGAGGAGAATAGCGAGGAGATGGAGGCCAGGAGGTTGGGGTTTCGGGTTCAATTAGGGCTTGACGAAGGGGAGGGTGGCGCGGGGAACATAGGCCACAGGAAGCGATGTGCATTTCCCGGATGCAAGACAAAGGCGATGGCCTTGACGAATTATTGCCATCCGCATATTTTGTCGGAAAAGAGGCAGACGCTTTACAAGCCTTGCACTTTTGTAACAAAGAGGTATGGACTCTAAATTTTTCTCTTGTTTGGCAAATTAATGGGGTGTTCTTATTGCTTGGCATCCGTGGTAGTTGATTTTCTTGTTTTGGTGGATAATATGAATTTCCTAAGAAAAACAAGTTCCGAAGATGGTTTGCATTTAAGTGCTTGGTTAAGTTTTAACTACACGGTTTGTTTCTTTTGACAAGTTACTTCAAATTTCCTTATATTTGACTCTGCCGATATTTTTTCATGTAAGCATAAATTTGTGTACATGGGTATATGTGCCTGTAGTTTTCTTCAGTTTATTTATTATTTCAAGAAGTGTGTTTAATTGCATTTGTCAGCTTCGATAGCTTCGATATTTTGATACGAAACGTCTTTAAGAGCAAGAAATGCTACATTCAAATTTTGTTTTATGTCATGTGTGCTGACAACTCAGGGTGTGCTGTCATTGTTATTAGTAGCTATGACACTGGATATCTGCCTGCTTGAGAAATTTTGCACCAACAATTTCATTATTATTATTCTACTATTTACTATTTAAATCAAATGATATTGATAATTGCAGTGTTTATTTGACACAATAGGTACTTTTCTTGACTGTATTACTTTTAATAGTATCCATTGAGAAGAGAAGGCGAACAATATATGTAAGTAAAACAAAAGCCTAATCTTTGATGGTTTCTAAAGGACGCACATATCAAGTTTAGAGTGAAATTTTATCTAGGGTTGATATTATATTGCTCTCACAATTAGGATTGATCCCCTTTTCATCATAGGCTGCATCTTGTTCATTGCTCCCACAATAAGGAATTATCCCCTTATCGTATTCTGCATCTTGTTCAAAATGTTTAAGACAATGTCCTTGTTCAATAGTTTAAGCCTTGGGAACTGCCTTTTTTGCTTATAACTTTACATGTGGAACTAAATTGAGATGTTGCATATTCATGCACTTACCTTGATTAGTCTACTACATGTTTTCTTCTTCACCTATAGACTCTACAGCATGTGCTTTTGTACACTTTTGCTATATATCTTTTCAATTGTTATATATAGAAAATGTTGATGATGATAATTTGATGGTCAATTTAATCAAGTCTTTTCAATTGCTAACTCTTCACTTGAAGCTTCTTCTTTACTCGATGCTTCCTTGTCATCTTCAAAGGCCATGATTGTCATGTGTCGAGTGACATGACATAGTTCATCTTCATCCGATAAGTCAATGCTTGAGGTGTCCCATGTAGCTTGGGCCACCATGACCTCCTTCTTCTTCTCCTTCTTTTCCGTATCTTCTTACTTCTTCAATTTCGGACAGTTAGGCTTGATGTGCCCTTTCTTGTTGCATTCATAACAAATGACATTAGTGTTAAAATTTGAACTTTGACTACTTTTACCTTTTGAAGGTTGGAACATTTTCTTCACATCCTTCCTTTTGAACTTCCTTGTTCTTTCCATCAGCTTCTTGACATAGTGAGCCACTTCACTAACCGACATCTCTTCGTCACTATTCTATGACTCTTGATCGAACTCGAATGATGAAGATTCTTTTCTTCCCTTTTATTCTTCTCCTTTTCTAAAATAAGAGCTATGCTTTTCTCTTTCGAAGACACGTTAGCTTGTTCATGAAGTTCAAATTCACAAAACAATTCATCAAGCTTAACTAAAGAGAGATCTTTAGAAACCTTATATGCATCAACCATTGATGCCCATAAGGTGTTTCTAGGAAAGGCTTGAAGGACATACTTTACTAGATCCCGATTGTCAATTTTCTCACCTATCACGTGAAGTCCATTCACTATTTCCTTGAATCTACCATGCATTTGACTCACGGTTTCATTGGTCTTCATGGTGAAGGTTTGAAGTTGACTCACAAAAAGATCTCTCTTGGCTCTTCTTGATTCACTTGATCCTTCATTCAACTTAATGAGCTTCTCTCAAAGCTCTTTGGTGGAGTTAAATAGTCCTACTTTGTTTAGTTTCTCCTTAGATAACCCACATTGTAGAGTTGCTGTGGCTTTTGCACTGACTTGAGCATTCTTCGCAATTTCCTTTGTCTAATCCTTGGTTGAAAGAAGTGTTCCAAATTCATCCATTGGTTTTTCGAATCCATCCACAACACAAAACTAATTTTCAATGTCATTCATTAAATAATATTCCACTACCTTTCCAATATGCGAAATCGTTTCCATCGAAGAATGGTGGTCTAATGGTGCTATAACCCTCTTGAAATGTCATCTTGATGTTTTTGTTGACGGTGAGTTCTTCCAAGGCTAACCTCACTCTGATACTACTTGTTGGGACCTTTGTGTCCGACTAGAAAGGGTGAATAGTGTTTCTTTGATTTCTTGCCTATGACTTATTAGCAGAAGCAAAAGCAAGGAATGACAAAAATAAAAACAATAATACAATGCTAACCGCTAACTCCTTGTGATTTACTTAGCCTTCACCTTCTTAAGATGACTAATCCACGGGTCCACACACACACGATCATGCTTCACTATGCTCTTCTCCTTTTCGAATCAAACACGAAGGTGGAGAAACCCTTACAAAGTGATCTCTTCCTCTTATAAGATTAAAGAATGAATTTGGGAGGAAGAGATTGAGAATGCTTGAAAATCACTTGGAGAGTTTGAAGGTTAGAATAGCAAGTAAGTTATCTCTAAGCTCTAAGAATAGCTTTTATATTTTTCCCGACTCGACTGATGGGCTTCAACGACACTTAAGATTTTACGGGATTTCTTGCCGTCAGCATGTAACGGTTACTTACCAGTCGACTGGTGGTCGGCCGCAACTCTCTATTCGTTTTAGGATCGGGTTTCACCAGTCGACTGATACTTCTTAATATAAGAGTACAACACTTCAAGCATGATCTTTCATACTTGAAACATACCCTTAGCCTAGACTTGTACCTTCAAGCATCTTTCATCAGCCTCGCGCCCTTAGGCTGCGTCCAAGCCCTTTAAGTGCTTCCTTCGGCTTTGTCATACTAAGTCTTCTTTGCCAAGAGGCTGCAGTTCCTGGACTTCATCGCCAAGAGCCATGCTCCAGGACTTCATCCGCCAAGATTATCTTCTTGGACTTTCCTTGCCAAGTCTTTATATCTGGGCTTTCTTTTGTACCTGCTTACTCAACATTTATATTAGATCACCAACATTGTCTAACTTGAACTTATTTAATCAAACTTCAAAAGTAAATAATGGCTGAAGCAAGATCGCATCGACAATCTCCCCTTTTTTTATGTTTGACAAATTACTTAAGTTAGGTCTTTAAATATGCAATAATCATAAAAGCATAGACAATCTCCCCTTTTTTGATGTTTGACAAATTACTTAAGTTAGGTCTTTAAATATGCAATAATCATAAAAGCTCAACTTTTTAAAGTGAAAGTTCTAAAGGAAAGTGTAAAAATTTTGAGAAATTTAAGAACCCAAACTACCCCTTAATCCAAATGCTCTCGAAGTATGGGGGGACCGAATAATATGACGGAATAAAATATATTCAAGTCAGAGGGATTCGAGGTGTAAATTCAGAGGAGTCTGATTTCAATGTATCAGTCGACTGGTACCAGATTTTCAGCGGTGATGTGCGTTGTATTTCAAAGATGCAAACACACATGAGTGCACTACTCAAATACATAAACTTATGAATTTTAGGCATTTCACATACTGTGAAATAGACATAAACATAAAATTCATACACAAGTACTAATAGGCATAAAAGTTATATAAAAGCATAAGCCTATGCAAAGTCACAAAGAGACATAAACATGAAATACAAAGTGCTACAAGAACATCTATGGTGTTTTAGATGAATAGAGGGTGAACATGTCTAAGCCAAAAGTCTCTTGACACCAACTAAGAGCCAGGCACCGCGCCTAAACATCATCACTAGGAGGAGGAGCCTGGTACTTTAAATTTCAACACTGTATTATCTTGTACATGGCGATCTGACGCCGCTGAGAATCAGCCCAATCCTGACAAAGGCCTTGAATATGCTGACAAAACCCTTGAAACTCCTAACAAATCGTCTCCTCCAGGTTGGTAATCCTCTTGTTCGTAGTCATATGTGGCAACTCCGGAGCAGCAACATCCTCCTCGTCGCTAGAGTTTGATGAAGCCTGGTTACGACTCTAGACCATCACTCCCTAACGTCTCTCAATCCATGCCAGAGATAGCTACTGAGAATCTATTTGATCAAAGTCCTTGGATAATAGATGTTGCTGACCCTTGGTAACATCGATACTCCTAGATGCAAAGAATGTAGTCAAGACATGACTGAATGACATGTATACCTTCCTCAAGACGGGACCTGAAAAATACACAATGAACAAGAATACCTGGAGAGCAACGTATATGTCTAACCTTTGCTCTAGAGCATACATCATGATGAGATGAGGTAGCCGGATCTTCGATTGCCCTTTAGTGACAATCAGCAAGATGCATGTAATAACAACCTTATAAAGGATGTTACTGTCTGTCGACTGACATACGAGTGACCTCAAAAATGTGTTTGAGTGGGGGGTCTGGGAGCATTGAAATAATGCATATGGATCAGGTCAACAGACAGATGGGAGAATGAATCAGTGAAAGGCTCGATAATATTAGGAAATCATGTGAATGTGCTCTTCGACTTCCTACACCCTAAAAGACAACGGGCGACGACTGAAACTAGGGTTTCTAGTCGGCTGCCTGCGCATGGCGTTTTTATAAAAACGTAGGTACACTGATGGACACATCAATCTGCTACAGTAAAAAATTATATAAAACCATTATGTTTGTGAAGATCATTGTTACTAGTCCATTGGTACGCAAATTTAGCCTATTCGTGGAGCCAAATTCAGAGATGCACCAGAATTTTCCTAGACCTCAAAAAATTCTCAGTTTTTGTGGTCTGTTTTACTGTTTTCTACTTGGAAAAATATTCTTAAAAATAAATTAATCACGGATCCCAAGATAGACACAACACTCAAGACCCTCGAAATTGTTTAATTAAATATTGACCTAAAGTCCTAGTTTTGACTTCCTTTTAATGTATCCACTTATACCAATTCTCATTTATTTGAGAATTGGTTTGAGATGTATAAATACCATGTAAATAAATGCATTATGATTTTGTATAAGTGGATATATCAAAAGGAAGCCAAAACTAGGACTTTATGTCAAGTTTAATTGAATAATTTCGAGGGTCTTGAGTGTTGTGTCTATCTTGGGATTCGTGATTAATTCATTTTTAAGAATATTATTCCCAAGTAGAAAACAGTAAAACAGACCCCTCTATAAAAATTGAGAATTTTTGAAGGTCTAGGAAAATTCTGGTGCTTCTGAATTTGACTCTAGGAATTGACCCCTCCATTCAGTTCACCCCAGAGTGTTAGGTTCATTTTTAGGGTGTAGGGAGTCGGAGAGCACATTCACATGCTTTCCTAATGTTATCGAGCCTTTCACTTCATTCTCCCATATGTCTGTTGACCTTATCCATAAACATTATTTCAATGCTCTCAGGCTCCCACTTAAATGCATTTTTGATGTTACTCACATGTCAGCCGTCAGTAATATCCTTTATAAGGTTGTTATTACATGCATCTCGCCGATTGTCACTAAAGGGAAATCAAATATCCGGCTGCCTCATCTCATCATGATGTATGCTCTAGAGCAAAGGTTAGACATATACGTTGCTCTCCAGGTATTCTTGTCCATTGTGTATTTTTCGGGTCCCGTCTTGAGGAAGGTATACATGTCATTCAGTCATGTCTTAACTACATTCTTTGCATTTAGGGGTATCAATGTTACCAGAGGTCAGCAACATCTGTTATCCAAGGACTTTGATTAGATAGGTTCCCAGCAGTTATCTCTGGCATGGATTGAGAGGCATTAGGAAGTGATGGTCTGGAGTCGTAACCAGACTTTATCAGACTCTAGCGACGAGGATGTTGCTGCTTCGAAGCCGCCGCATATGTCTATGCACGAGAGTATTATCCACCTAGAGGAGATGATCTGTTAGGAGTTTCAGGGGTTTTGTCAGGATTGGGTTGATTCTCAGCGGCGTTAGATCGCCATGTACGAGATGATACAGCACTGGGATTTGACGTACCAGGCTCCTCCTCCTAGTGATGATGTTTAGGCGCGGTGTCTGGCTCTTAGTTGGTGTCGAGAGACTTTTGGCTTAGACATGTTCACCCTCTATTCATCTCGAACACCAAAGACGCTCTTGTAAGCACTTTGTATTTCATGTTTATGTCTCGTTATTACTTTGCATAGGCTTAGACTTTTGTACGACTTTTATGCCTATTAGTGCTTGTGTATGAATTTTATGTTTATGTCTATTTCACAGTATGGGAAATGCCTAAAATTCATAGGGTTATGTATTTGAGTAGTGCACTCATGTGTGTTTGCATCTTTGAAATGCAACGCACATCAATGCTGATACACTGAAATCAAACTCCTCTGAATTTACACCTCGAATCTCTCTAATTTGGATATATTTTATTGCGGCATATTATTCGGTCCCCTCGTACTTCAAGAGTATTTTGGATTAAGGGGTAGTTTGGGTTCTTAAATTTCTCAAAATGTTTACACTTGCCTTGCGGGGGAGTTTCTCCCTCTACCTTTTTGTTATATGTCAAAGGGAGAGAAATGGATAGGTTAAGTTAGTCCTAACTTAAACAATTTGCTAAATATCAAAAAGGGGAAGATTGTTTATGCGATCTTGTTGCAGGCATTATTTACTTTTGATATTTGGCTAAATAAGTTTAAGTTAGGCAATGTTAGTGATCTAACATAAATGTTGAGTAAGCAGGTACAAAGGAAAGCCTAGGTATAAAGACTTGGCAAGGAAAGTCCAAGAAGATAGTCTTGGCGGATTGTGTCCCGAGGCGTGGCTCTTGGCGGTGAAGTCCCGGAGGTGCAGCCTCTTGGCAAAAGAAGATTTATCATGACGAAGCCGAAAGAAGCACTTGAAGGCAAGCGTAAGGATGAGGAGTTGTGGGCTCGGAAGCATGCTAAGGACGCGAGGTTGATGCAAGATGTTTGAAGGTATAAGTTTAGGCTAAGGGTATGTTTCAAGTATGAAAGATCATGCTTGAAGTACTGTATTCTCATATTAAGAAGTATCAGTCGACTGATATTCACACCAGTCGACGGATACCTGATCCTAAAATGAACAGAGAGTTGCGGCTGGCTACTAGTCAAGTACCAGTCGACTTGTACCAAGTACCAGTCGACTTGTAAGTGACCATTTCATGCTGACAGCAGGAAATCCCGCAAAATGTCAAGTGTCGTTGAAGTCCATCAGTCGACTGATGTCAAGAAAAATATAAAAGCTATTCTTGGAGCTTGGAGATAACTTACTTGCTATTCTAACCTTCAAAGCTCTCCAAGTAATCCCCAAGTTTTCTCAATCTCTTCCTCCCAAATTCATTCTTTAATCTTGTAAGAGGAAGAGATCATTTTGTAAGGATTTTTCCACCTTTGTGTTTGATTCGAAAAGGAGGAGACCAAGTAAATCACAAGGAGTTAGCATTGTATTATTGTTTTATATTTTGTCATTCCTTTGCTTTTGCTTCCGTTGTAGGCAAGAAATTGAAGAAACCCCACCCCACCCCACCCCCCCCAAATGTCCCAACAGAGTCCATGCGCCCGAATGGTGCTATAAAAGGAGGATTCGATTAGCATCTTCAGAACATTAATTCCAAGAAGTTTCTCTCTTTCATGCGTCTCAATAGGCGCCCAAACGTGCTCCGACAACGACTATGCTCAAGATCTCTTTTTCTAAGTCGTCAGTATATTTTATTTTTCAGTTACTTGTACTTAAATTCGAATTGCTTTTGTAACAACTCGATTGATTAGTGATTGCCCAACGAAAGCACTATTTTCCCATCTATATTAGTTAGGTTTCTTTGATAGAAACCCATAAGATATCATAAATCAACCAAGGGAACTAGATTTTTTTTAGCAAGTTATGTTTTTAAAAGACATGTGATGACAACACTATTAGGTTAGTATGATCTTGAAAAGTGATGTTTGCTTATATTGCATAAACTGCAAGTTCTTGTTGTTTCACTTGGAGTCTAAACAGAAATAGGTGTTTGGTTAACCAATCTGGAAGAGGTTAGTAACTTTCTGTTTTGTGTAAGAATGCTACAATGGCTTTTGCAGTTGTATCAATTAAATAGATTGTTTGATTATGTAGCTACCAACTTCCTCCATTTTGAGAAAGGCCATTTTTGGGAAGAGAATTAAGTTCAAATTTATATATGAATTATGAGGTATTTCCATTGGTTATATTATTATTGCATAAACTCTCTTGTGTCTTCAACAAGAGATTATCCTTCAGTGAGGGTAATATTCGTTGTATTGTTCTCTCTGACATCAGATTACTTTTGTGGTTGATCTATTATTTTTTTAAAAGACAACTAATGGTTTCTCTTTGAATTACAGATATGAAAATGGTGAACCCATTATCTGTGCGAAGCCAATTCTGGTAGCTGCTGTACCTTCTCTTTGCCACATCCATCTGCAGAAGTATCATAGGGCCATATCTCAAGCTTTCAGAAAGACTGGAATAAACATGCCCTCGGGCAGGCTTGTTCCTAAAATTAGTGTTATAGTTGCTGTATCTGTAAGTCATATTCAAGCCAAAAGAAGAGAAGTATTGAAGAACTCTTCTAAAGATACTATGGATCAGAAGGATGAGGAAATTCAGAAGGGTGAGATTTGACCAAGTTATATTTCCTATTAAATGCATTTCATACCTTCTGCTTGGCCTGCATTTGTTCCTAAAGACATGTATCGTTCTGATCAGGACATATATGACTGAGACAGACTATACTTTTGTTCATCGGGTACATTCTGGGTATTACCGAAGGTATTCTAACAAATTTACTAAATAATGTCTACTTTCAGTAGTAAAGGGTTATCATTAGCTCTCCTTAGTTACGGAAAGAATAAAGGAAAGCATTTTTTCATTACATGGCGAAGGGTTGGGATTGGAAACCAACGGGTTGTAAATAACTTGATGTTTCAGTGTTGCTCATTTGAGTTTAAGACCACAAATTCTAGAAGCATGATTGCATAATTCTGCGGTTTAGACTATTAACATTTGATGTTCAAAGCATTGCTTTTTTGGTAGAACCAGCTAAGTGTGTTATTATTGTCCATCAAACATTTGATGTTGCATCTGTTAATTATTTTTTATTTGATGACTATGCTTTCATTCGATGTTTTTATGATGCTCCAAAAGGTCGTAATCTTTTGAACTGAAACTATGAGTTCTGATAATAATTTTAATTTAGTAATTCAAAATTTTGAATTATGTGGGTGATTAATTTTAAAAAATTTCTACTTAGTTAAGCTAGTGCAGTGCTCAAGGGTTATTCTAAGATAGATTGATAAGTGAATTGGGGAAACTATCCTTCTATAACGTATCAAATGCAACTTAGAAAAATTAATGAACCGATTATCAAATTATATCCACTTAAAAAAATAAGCAACTAAATTTTAATTCTATTTAAAATTATTTAAAGTTTATTATTTTCATTTAGATTTTTTAATAAAATTTATTTATTTTTATATTTCAAAATAAATAAAGGCATTTATAAAAAATTATTTATTTTTTTATTATGAGAATTAAAACTTTTATTAAAAATTATTTTCTTAAAACCAAACTTCTGTAAGGATTTGTTTGACAGGAGATGAGCATTTTCCTCTTGCCAATGCTTGCGAAGGGGGGCTTTATCTTCCGAGATAATTTTGAGATGGAATATTAGTATCTTGGTACACTTAGGTGTTGTTTTGTTTGGGATGTAATATAGGAGATTGAAAATGAATTTGATAGTAGATTGTAATATGAATAGATTTAGCTATTCCAATATTAATATTAGGTATGATTGTCAATACTATTATTTGTTTTGACAGAGGTTTGGGAATATAAATTTAACAATTATCATATTTACTCGTAAAATAAATCATAATATTCCTATAAGATTTTTATACATTTTATCTCTAAAATTACTTCTATGGTATTTTATAATTATTTTTATTTACTATTCCTAATAACTTAAAACATATTTTATTATTATTATTTTGAAATAAAATTAATTTTAATAATTCTGCTCTACTAACTCTTATACAAATCAAAATAAATTCAAATGGAGTAGACCGAATACTTCTAAAATAGAACCTGTAATTGGGTAGCTGAGCCAAATCATGAGTAATAGAATTCAACATCCTACTAACTCAGTACAAATAAGCTTTAGCATAATATTTTATAGGGTTGAATCGGTGTAGTATACCTATACCAAATTCCAATATCATATAGCGTACCCAAAAAATTTGTATAAAAAAATTTATATTGATATCGTATCAAAAATTTAGTATAACGAAGTTTCGATATATCAAATTTTCAGTATGGTATGAGTTTCATATCAAAATTTAGTACAATATATCATCTTTTGGTACGACTTGTCTCCTATATAGTTATAATAACTATGGTTTCACACAGTTGTAGCAGCTATGAAACTATAACTGTTACACAGTTGTAGCAGCTATGAAACCATAGCTGCTACAACTGTGTAGTTGCTACAACATTTATAGCAAACTTTCGAATACCATAATTTTTGACTCGGAAATCAGAATTAGACGATCTTTTATTTAATCAAAGCTCATCTATAATTCAAAAAAAAAATTATCTCATTTTGATATCCAAGTCAAAAATTATGATTTTCAGAAGTTTGTTACACAATTGTAGTAGCTACACAGTTATAGCAGCTACACAGTTGTAGCAGCTATGAACTCGTAGTTGCTACACAGTTGTAACAGTTATATATTTGTAGTTGCTACAATTGTGTAGCAAACTTTTGAAGGCCGCAGTTGTAGCAACTACGCAATTGCAACTGTTACAACATGAAAACCAATTATAGATGGCACGTTACGTACGTATTGACTATTGATGAGGTGGAGAGAAGAAAAGATAGTTTCCACAAAATCCAGCAAGACTATCACAAAACTTAGTATTGCTATCACAAAATAAAGCATAATAGCAATCCCCAAGATAGTTTTCACAAATCTAACAAGACCATAAAAACCAACATTGTTATCACAAAATTCAGCATAACAGTTATCCCCCAAAGTAACCTCCAAAAAATTCAACATAATTATCTATATATTTGGGGAGGGGATGAGTAGACTAACCATATAATTCCTTCACAGTTCTACAGGAAGATTAAACAACACATCAATCTTGTCCTTATCTATAGTGAATATATTAGCTGTTTTAAATATATCACCACTAGGAAGACTAAAGTTCATTAGCTTATTAACCACATCATTCATTCTTTTTGAAGTCATTTTTTCTCGCAAATTCTCTTCTTCCATGACATTTACAATGGTTGCAAAATTTGCATTAAAATCATCCACAAAAGTGCAAAATCCATTGTTCATGTCGTGTAGTTATGTCTCAATATCTAAATGTGCTAATGTTTTTTTTTTATTTGCAACTCTATCTCCAATTGTTAATGGTTGTTTTCATTTTGTAGCTGACTTTATCACATCAGTGTTGTGTGAAGCAGTTGGGCTTAATTCTGATTCAAAATACACATTATTGTCTTCTTCATAGTCATTTGAAGAATGGTAGAATGCGCTTAGAGTTTCGCCTCCACTTTCATCATTTTGATCAACTTCCAAATTGCAAATAACATCTACATGACCTTGAACAACAACACCATTAGCTCTAATCCTTCCATAGACTAATTCTAGTTGATTCAAATATAGAAATTTGAAATCCCACATTCCTTTTGTCTCTTTGTGAGTTTGCAAAATAGAAAATATACATGATTGAAAAAGCTTAAGGAAATATGAAATGAAATATTTGAGAGAGCAAAAAATGTTGGACACAATATATAAAATTACCTAACAATAACTATCAAACCATTAGTTTTCACATGCTATTTTTTTCCCACATCATTCCATTGACATCCACTTTGCCTACACATCTCATTAATAATATAAAATCTTGTCTTTAACCACTTGATTTTGACTCAAGATGAGGGGTAATTTGTTTTGTAAGAATAGAGATCTTGCTTAGCATTCTCCTATGCACCTCAGCCATATAATTGCCTTTAAAACCACCATCTATCTTCCATGAAGGATCATAAGCCATATCTTGAAAAGTTGTCGTTAATACTCGGACCTTATTCTCTGTCCAGAAGCATTTATTTCAACCACGCCCTCAAACACTTTGATCTTGCTTCATCATAACATATAGTAATATCAAATCATTTAAAGTAATGAGTAAAAATGGGCATGGTTACAAGAAACTGTAACTGTGATACCAAATTTATCAGGAAACAAAATTTATTTGATCATAAATAATATATAAATCAAAATAAAATAATTACTGAAATAAATGAATAACAATTACTTAAATAAGTTCACAAAATAATCATCTTCTTAAACATGACAAGCATGTTGAAACATTCATGAAAATGCAATAACAACATCATTAACATATCTCCTTGTCCCATAAATGATCAATGATATAATCTCTCTCAAATGATTAAACATTTCAAGTGTCAACGTAGTTCTAAAGTTGGTCCATTCTTTTGTTGGGGAGATACTGGACACATGTTTATTATCTTCAAAGTGTTCATCTTTCATATTATCTTCTTCAAGTGGTTTCAACTTCTGTGGATCAAAAGTCATGTACTTTCGAATCAGATTGTGTAAAAGGCAACACGCTAAAATAATGCACACTTGAGTTTTAATTGGGAAAAATAAGGGGGAAGCTAATATTTTCCATCGCCCTTTTAGCAAGCAAAAGTATCTCTCAATCACATTTCTGACCTTAGAATGTTTTATATTAAAATACTCTTTGACTGTATATAGTTGGTGATTGCGAAACTCATTCAGATGGTACTGTTGGCCTCTAAAAGGAGCTAAAAATTCATCCGCGTTATAATATCCAGAATCCACCAAATGATAACAACCTTCAAAAATACAAAAAAAAATATTTTACATTAATTATGAGTTTGAATAATGTTTTACATTGAAAATATAACTAGCTAGTTCAAGACCAATTGTACCTTGCGGAATTTTAAGACCATCATGCCTAATTATAGCATCTCTAAGTACATGATGATCATGTGTAGAACTCTCCCATCCAGGTAAAATATATATAAACTATATGTTTAGAAAGCAACACCCAATACATTCTTTGAAGTTATATTTACTTTTCTAGTGTGATGTCAGAGGTTTTGATTAGAAAGAGGTGTGACTTTGATCAATGTACTATCTAAAGCACTTAAACAACCCTAACATTTCAATATTTTGAAAAAACAATAAATAAGGAGTTTATTGGAAAATTGAAAAAACAATAAATAAGGCATTTTTTTTGTTTCCAATAAGTTATAATTTCAAGAAATACAAATGCAAAGTACCTTGAAACACCGTCAACAATCGTCTTAACAATCTTTAGTAATAGGAATTGGTTTCTAAGCAAAATGGAATATAATTTCAAGTTTGCTAAAAGTCAACTATTAAAATGACGACCAATAGTTTCTCTATTTCATAAAAATAGTAGTCTCAGTCTTTTTTTTTTGTAGTGAGTCAAAACATACACAAAAAAATAACTACTTCTTATAGAGACATATTTTTAGTGTCTTTTAAATCTCTAATATGTCTTACCATCTCACATAATATTCCAAAAGTGCATCTATTCATTCGAAACCCACTAATACAAGTAGTATCAAATTCTTTAGTGAGTCTAAACAAAAAAATTTATTCTCTCAAACTTTTTTTCTTCTTTGATTTTAAGTGGAGGTCTCATAATATGCAAATGTAGCAACAACAATCGATACCACATAACATATACAACACTGAACATGCTCACCATTAATGCTATAATCCAAATATTTTGAATTATTTTGCATCTTCTACTAGCAGTAGGAATACATGTCATTGTCTTCTACATGATAATAATGAGAAATTAATATAAGGGGTTACATTCAAAATTATTAATTAAGCTCATGCAAAAGTTCAAAAAACTAAATAAAATATTACAGAACCTAGGATTATATAACTCACATATATTAGAAGAGATGATATCACTAACATGATAAGTTTCTTAACAGAAACAAAACTCACATGTATTGAAAAAAACCACTAAAAAAATAAATATTCATTCTTAAATGCCTAGAAAACTCACTTAATTCAACCCAATCCCACTCATTTTGAATCCATCTATTATGTATAAGAGAAAATCAGAAAAAAAAAATACAATCTGTAATGAACATGCACATGGATATTGATGCTCTTGCTTCTGAGTTACCTATCATGAACATGTGACTAATGTGGCTGACGATATGCCTACCAATCGTGGAACAACAATGATTGACAAGGGTGCACTTTCTCTCCCATCCTCCCAGTTCTTAGCATGAAAGAGGAAAGAATTAGATGAACGAAAACCTCAAAGAAGGGAAAAAGGGAACATCTCTGGACACGGAACATCTCGATACCGGCCCCACTCGTGAGAAGAAAAAGAAGGGTAAAATGGAGAGCGGTAGCCGAATTAGGAAAGGACCGCTGCTTGCTGGTGATGCAATTCTGTGTCGATCGGCTTCATGTGGGCGACGCAACATTGGCATAAGAGAGGGCGCAGGAGAGGCCGAGGGAGGAGAGTGTTAGGTCTTTCGGACCGCAAAAACCGCTTTTTACGTTACGAAAACCCAGAAATCCCATGCCACCGGATCCGTGCGAATATTAAATTTTACATGTACAAGTTTTCTAATCCTAGATCTACACTAGATCTACATGGTAAAGAAGTTATACTTTTGATGCGAAGCCCTTCGCTTATCCCGCTCGTCCAAGGTTCGCCGGATCTCAAGGGTGTCAAGTGAACACCCCTCTATGTGTATCCACATGAACAAAAGATGGAGAAAAACACCTAGAGTGTGCTAGCACTCTTGGATGTTTCAACCAAGGAGGAGAGGGAGAGAAGAAGAATCAAGGAGGAATAATGATGATCGATTATAAAATAAGAGTAAAAAAATGGCTTAAGTATTTTCATCTAATGAAAATATTTAATGCTCATTAACACCAGCAATGAGCCTCATTAATGAGCCTTAATGAGTATTTAATATTCTTCATTAAATGGTCGTTTTTGAAACTCATTCGAAATTTGAATCTAAAATTCAAATTGAATTCCATTTATCATTGAATTCAAAATTCAATGAATATCATCATTAAGCCTCACTTGAGTCTAACTCAAGTCTAGCCTCACTTGAGTCTAACTCAAGTCTAACCTCACTTGAGTCTAACTCAAGTCTAACTCAATCGAGTCTTACTCAATTATTCTAATTTGGATTACTCTTAATTCAATTTGGTTCATCACATGAACCTAATCCTCTTGGTTCATCATATGAACCGAATCTCCATCTAATTGCCCTTTGTGTGTGTCCCTATAGGTTCTTGTAACGTTGGCAATGCTCCTAAACTCATTTAGAAACATAAGTAATGAGTGGTATCTAACAACACATCATTACTACCCAAGTTACAAGAATGTTGAGATCCAACATCACCTTGTAACTACTAATTGTGACTCTTCACAATATATGACAAGTGTCCTTCTATCCTTGACACCTAGATTGATTAATGTGAGGCATAGACCGTGGCATCCTCTAATCAATCTAAATCTTGAACTCTAAGTAGACTCACTCTAATCAAATGAGCTCAATATCTCATATTGACTCATTTGGGCATGACCATGAACTTAGTGGTCTCACTCTATCAAGAATAACGATGTCACTCCCGTTATATAGGAGTGATAGATCCCATCTACATCACTCACATCCCTCTGCATAATTTGTTATATACCCAGTAATCGCCTTTATAGTCCACCCAGTTACGGGTGACGTTTGACGAAGACAAAGTATGTAACTCCTTATGTAGGGAACCATGGTGACTTCAGGTCCAAGGACTAATAGTCATACTAATAACCACATCAGAAAGTATATGTCACTTATATAACGATCCATGATACTTTCTCATGGCGGGTCATTCAGTATACATTCTCCAATGCATACTCATGTGTCAATTTGATATCTCCATATCCATGACCTGTGAGATCAAGTCATCGAGTTGACCTACATGCTAGTCTCGTCGCATTAACATTGTCCCTGAATGTTAATACTTGACTAGGAATGATTAAGAGTAGTGTTCTCTATACCATCTCACTATCGATTCAACCAATCGATTGATATAGATAAGAACCTTCTACTCAAGGATGTTATTATACTTAGTTATTTGGCACCAATACAAGTAAGTATAATAACCAAAAACAAATGCCTTTATATACATAAGAATATGATACAATGAGTCCATACAATAATCATCATATGATTAGTTCTAGGGCTCTAACTAACAATCTCCCACTAGCACTTGTGCCAATTAGTGTAAGCTTTAAGGCCCAATGACTTAGTGTGACCATCATGCTTTCTCTTTGCCAAAACCTTGGTCAAGGGATCTGCGGTGTTAGCCTCAGTGGGTACTCTGCAAATCTTCACATCTCCTCTATCGATGATCTCTCGAATGAGATGGAACCGCCGTAGTATGTGTTTGGTCCGCTGGTGTGAGCGAGGTTCCTTTCCCTGCGCAATTGCTCCATTGTTGTCATAATAGAGCTCAATAGGATCTGCTATGCTAGGAACTATCCCAAGCTCAGTAATGAACTTGCGGATCTAAACAGCCTCCTTTGTTGCTTCTGATGCAGCAATATACTCGGCCTCTGTTGTAGAATCAGCGACTGTGTCCTGCTTCGAACTCTTCCAGCTCACAGCACCACCATTTATGCAAAACACGAACCCAGACTGCGATCAATAATCATCCTGGTTAGTTTGGATCACTGTAACCCTTTACAGCTAGCTCGTCATCGCCTCCATATATGAAGAAATATTCTTTAGTCCTGTTAGGATGTATACTAAAAGTCTAGCTTTTGGTATAAACATTTATCTAGAAATAAGAATCACATTGGTCAAATGTCTACATTTATGATAAATGTAGTTGTTCAATTAATTTATATTATAGATAACATGGTGTGTGGAGTCACACACAAAGGATCATGTTATCAGTACCTTATAAATTATAAACAGTAGCTCACGACCAAGATGGAAAGGAACAAACTATTAGAAGGTCGTAGTATAATTAGATATTAGTTTATCTTAACAATATAATTACACTAGTACACTTAGAGTGTATTGAGTAGGACCATTAGAGGTCGTTTCTTTTTATACTGACTTTATAAAGGAACAAAGACCTCAGTTATTATGGAAGTGTATGCCCTTAATCCTAATATAATAACAAGCACATATATTTGATATTTATTTTTTTAATTTATCAATGGGTGAGATTTAGTTCGATAAATCAATAAGCCCGATAAGTTGGGAAATGATATTACTTATAGTGTGTGTTGTTGATTATAGAAGGAAACTGTGTCCTAGTAATCTAGGTTGAGAATGACCCCAAGAGGAGCTCATAAGGATTGTCATGTTAAACCCTGCAGGTGGACTTAATCCGACATGACGATAAGGTTGAGTGGTACTACTCTTGAACTAAGATATTAATTAAGTGAGTTGTCAGTAACTCATTTAATTAGTGGACATTCATTATCTTAAACACAGAGAGACTATCACACTCATAATAAGGAGCCCAAAATGTAATTTGGGATTGGTGCAGTAGTTCAATAATAGTTCTTTAGTGGAATGAATTATTATTGATGAAATTAAGATATGTGTTTGGGGCGAACACTGGATGCTTAATTTCATCGGGAGACCAAAACCAATTCCTCCTCTCGGTCCCTATTGTAGCCTCTTGTATATAGAGATTTATACCCACCACATACCCACCTTCTTACCCATCCTATAGGGGTCGGCCAAGCCAAGCTTGAAGCTCAAGCTTAGGGTCGGCCAAGCATAAAGGTTGAGCCTTAAGGTGGTCGGCCAATTGCTTGGAGCCCAAGCTTAGGTGGCCGGCCACATCATATTAAAAAGGATTTTATTTATAAATTTTTCTTATGTGGATTCCATGGTTTTAAAAGAGAGTTTAAAATTTAAATCCTTCCTTTTATAGCTTTCTACAAAAGATTAAGAAAAGATTTGAAATCTTTCCTTATTTGTAGATTGAAAGGTAGATTTTAATTTTGAGAAAATTTTCCTTTTTTAACCATGTTCATGATTTAAAAGAGAGTTTAAAATTTAAATATTCTCTTTTATAAGTTTCTACAAAAGATTAAGAAAAGAATTGATATCTTTCCTTATTTGTAGATTGAAAGGAGATTTTAATTTTTAGAGATAACTTTCCTTTTTGGAAATCATCCACATGTTTAAAAGAAATATTTTAATTTATAAAATTTTCTTTTTATAATCCACCATGAAGGGAAAAATTATTGGAGAATTTTTTTATAAATTTCCGGAAACAAATTAGAAAGTTTAATTTTTGTTTTAATTAAAACTCTCCTTGTTTTGGGGAAATAAGTGGTCGGCCATATAATAATGAAAATAAAAATTGTTTTTAATTAAATAAAATTTTCCTTTTCATGGCAAAAGAATTAAGGAAGTTTTTAATTAAATTTTCTTATTTGCCAAGAGCAAGGATTATAAAAGAGGGGGTAGAGATGCCTTCATGGTGAACGACTTTATTTATTTTTCTCCTCTCTTTTTCTCCTTGGGTGTGGCCGGCCCCTCCTCTTTCTCTCTTCTCCATCTTGTGGCCGAACCTCATCTCATCCTTGGAGTCCTTGTGGTGGCCGGATCTTGCTTGGAGAAGAAGGAGAGAAAAGGAGGCGATATTTCTATCATCCCTTGGAGCTTGGTGGTGGCCGAACCTCTTCATCTTTGGAGGAGCTCTTGGTGGCCGAAACTTAGAAGGAAGAAGAAGGTGCTTGGTGGTTCTCATCTCGGAAGATCGTTGCCCACACAACGTCCGAGGTTAGAAGAGGAATACGGTAGAAGAACAAGAGGTTATTTTTGCTTACAAAGAAAGGTATAATTAGTAATTGTTTTCCGCATCATACTAGTTTTCTTTGTATAAGTTATTTTTGGAAATACTAAACACAAGAGGCATATGATTCTAGAGTTTTCGGATTTGTTTCAAAGTTGTGTTTCTTTTCTTTTATTTTTCGAATTTGTGATTCGATTGTTCTTTTTGGTTAAACCTAGAGTTATTTAAGGAAATTAAATATTAGCTTTCCTTAAAAGGCTTTGTCTAGGCGGTGGTGGTTGCTCCCATATCCAAGAAGGCCATGTGCATCACCATGCAGTCCTGAAAGCCAATTTTGAAAATTAATTTTTAATGAAATTAATAACATAGGTGGATTTGAATCAATAGTGTTAAGTTTCGCTTGCGATTCAAATCTAAACCATTAAGAACAGATAAGTTAAATTTGGAATCAATGATGTTAAGTTCCGTCTGCGATTCCTAATTTAACTTCTAAAGAACACAATAGGTTATTTAAGGAAAGGTTCGACACTTGTACAAAAAATTTTTGTATAGTGGAACCGATACGATTTTCTTAGGACTAACCAACAAGTCCTTCTCAAGTACTTAAGAATATTCTTGACCGCTATCCAGTGACTTTCACCTGGATCTGACTGGTATCTTGTCGTCATGCTCAAAGCATACGAGACATCAGGACGAGTACATAGCATGTCGTACATAATAGATCCTATAGCTGAAGCATAAGGGATCTGATCCATGCGGTTTCTCTCCTCTCTAGAAGAGGGACTTTGAGTCTTCGAAAGATTCATACCATGTGACATCGGTAGAAATCCCTTCTTGGAGTTCTGAATGGCAAACCGTAGTAGTACATTGTCAATATATGTACTCTGACTTATGTTAAGCACTCTCTTAGATCTATCTCTATAGATCTGTATGCCTAGAATATGGGCTGCTTCACCTAAGTCCTTCATTGAGAAACAATTCCCTAGCTAAGTCTTTACAGACTGCAGCAAAGGGATGTCGTTCTCAATGAGTAGTATGTCATCCACATGCAATACAAGGAAGACAACTGTGCTCTCTACAACCTTCTTGTAGACACAAGGTTCATCTTCATTCTTGATAAAACCAAACTGTTTAATTGCATCATCGAATCGAAGATTCCAGCTCCGAGAAGCTTGCTTTAGTCCATAAATGGATTTATGCAGCTTGCATACTCTACCAGTATGCTGTGGATCTACAAAACCCTCAGGTTGTGTCATGTACACATCCTCGAGCAGGTTTCCATTCAGAAACGCGGTTTTGACATCCATCTGCCAGATCTCATAATCATGGTATGCTGCAATAGCAAGCATGATCCGAATGGACTTAAACTTCGCGACTGGAGAAAAAGTTTTATCATAGTCAATACCATGAATTTGCTTAAAACCTTTTGCTACCAGACGACCCTTATATATAAGTCCATCCATGTCAGTCTTTCTCTTAAAGACCCACTTACACCCAATGGGTTTTACCCCTTCAGGTGGATCAACCAAAGTTCATACTTGGTTGGTGTACATGGATTCCATTTCGGATCTCATGGCCTCTAGCCATTTCTCAGAATATGGTTTCATCACAGCTTCCTGATAGGAGGTAGACTCATCCTCAATGAGCACAACGTCATCATGGTCAGACAAGAGAAATGAATATCTCTCAGGCTGACGACGTACCCTATCAGACCTGCGAAGAGGTAGGTCTACTTGAACTGGTTGTTGTTCCTCAACTCCTTGTGGAACAACATTATCCACAACACTTTGTGGTTCCAGTTCAACTTCCATCGAGGCTTCAGTGCTATGGTTCACATCTTGAACTTCTTCAAGATCGAACGTACTCCTACTAGTTTTTCTAGAAACAAAGTCCCTTTCTAGAAATACCCCGGTCTTTGCCACAACTGCCTTGTGTTGACTGGGAATGTAGAAGTAATATCCCTTAGTTTCCTTGGGATATCCAATAAAATAGCACTTATCGGATTTGGGTCCCAATTTGTCCAAGACTTGACATCGAATGTAAGCCTCACAACCCCAAATCCTCATAAAAGACACCTGGGCATCTCTCCCAGTCCATATCTTATATGGTGTCTTTATCACTACTTTGGATGGAACACGGTTGAGTATGAAGGCTGCAGTGTCCAGAGCAGAGCCCCAAAGAGATGTAGGAAGATCTATGTGACTCATCATAGATCGCACCATATCTTAAAGGGTACGAATTCCTCCTTTCGGATACACCATTCCACTGTGGTGTTCCAGGAGGAGTGAGTTGAGATAGAATCCCACACTTAGCTAGATAGTCACGAAACTCATGGCTAAGGTATTCTCCACCTCGATCTGATCAAAGTATCTTAATACTCTTGCCAAGCTGGTTTTGTACTTCATTCTTGAATTCTTTGAACTTTTAAAAAGATTTTGACTTATGTGTCATCAGATACACATAACCATATCTACTAAAGTCATCAGTAAATGTAATGAAGTACCTATAACCTCCTCTGATAGTGACAATGAAAGGGCCACATACACCACTATGTATAAGTTCTAACAAGTTAGTCGCTCTCTCGTTGTGTCCACTAAAGGGAGTCTTGGTCATCTTGCCCAGTAGGCATGACTCGCATGTCTCATATGATTCAAAATAAAATGAGTCCAGCAAACCATCTTTATGGAGCTGGGATAAGCGTTTGTCATTTATATGACCTAAGTGACAATGTCATATATAGTTTTGGTTCATGTCATTTGACTTGAACCTCTTGGTACTTATGTTATAGATAGGGTTCTCTATGTTTAGAATATAGAGTCTGTTCATCAGAGGTGCACTACAATAGAACATATCATTTAAATAAACTGAATAACATTTGTTCTTTATTATAAATGAAAAACCTTTCTTGTCCAAACAAGAAACTGATATAATGTTCTTAGTAAGAGCAGACACATAACAACAATTATCTAATTCTAGTATAAGCCCAGAGGGTAGAGATAGAGAATAAGTCCCTACAGCAACAGTAGCAACCCGTGCTCCATTGCCTACGCGTAGGTTCACCTCGCCCTTCGTCAATGCTCTGTTATTTCTCAGCGTCTGCACATTAGTACAAATGTGAGAAGCACATCCGGTATCTAATACCCATGATGAAGAAATAGATAGATTGACTTATATAACATATATACCTGAAGTGGAAGTCTCACTTCTCTTCTTCTTAAGATCTTCCAGGTACACTTTGCAATTCCTCTTCCAGTGTCTGGTCTGACCGCAGTGGAAGTAGGTAGCATCCTTGGTAACCTCTCCTTTGGGTTTCAGTGCCTTGCCTTTGGCCTTGGCTTGGGACTTTCCCTTACCTTTAGGCTTGCCCTTATGTTTTTGTAGCATCAAAATGGAGTTGGGCTTAACCTTCTTAAGGTTGAGCTCAGCAGTTCTCAACATGCTAAGCAGGTCGGGCAGTGACTTGTCAATTTCGTTCATGTTGTAATTCATGACAAATTGCCTGTAGCTCTCTGGCAAGGACTGCAAGATCAAGTCAGTGGCCAGCTCTTGGCCAAGGGGGAATCCCAACCTCTGTAGGTTTTCTATGTACTTAATCATCTTGAGTACATATGGACCTACGGGAGTCCCGTCTTGCATCTTGCACTGAAACAGTGCCTTAGAGATCTCAAATCTCTCGTGCCTAGCTTGTCCTTGATATAGTTGACGAAGATGTTCAACCATATCATAAGCACCCATCAACTCGTGTTGCTTCTGAAGCTCAGAGTTCATGGTCGCGAGCATGAGACAGGACACTTCTAATGCGTCATCTTGATACTTCTTATAAGCATCATGGACAGCTCGTGTGGCAGTGGCAGGAGGTGCCTCGGGAATGGGTGTCTCCAGGACGTACAGTTTCCTTTCTTGAGTGAGAACAATTCTCAGGTTCCTGTACCAGTCCAGGAAGTTAGCTCCGTTGAGCTTGTCCTTATCAATGACAGAATGCAGGGAGAAGGAGTTCGTGTTTGACGACATGACAATCTACAACAGAAAAATGCAAAAAAATAAATATCATATTCCACTAATCATTTAATTAGGCCTTTAATTAAACGATGCTCCCACTAAATTATAGAATTTTTGTAGAATCAAGTCATGGACATGGTCAAACCACACTTACTAGATTCTAGCTATAATTCGTGCAGGACAAGATCCACATCATACTACGCCTTGAGTTAGCTTTGGCTAAATCGCCCAAGACTTAGTATGATCGGTAGGTAACTAATTACCAATTACATCTCTATGCAACTCTTGTTTATAGGTTCAAGATCCGCATGTATATTAAAACTTGAGTTAGCTTTGGCTAAATCGCCCAAGAGTTAATATAAATGTGATTTTGACTTATTTACCAACCATTGGAAAATGCCTATAGTTAAATCTGATCCAATTGAGTTTAACTAGTTTTACTTAATCTAATTGAGTTTGTACTCACCCATGCATTGATAGGCGGGCCAAGATTGTCCCTCCGCACCCTACTAAGATAATATGCGTTGCTCTGCTTTGGCAGATTCAACAACATGTGATCGAGGTAATGATGGATATCACGGCATGGTAGGCATTTTGAGTTGACGCGATTAAGATCTAATCTAATCATTGATGTGTATCATATACACGATTTAGATCTAATCTAATCGTGGTGCATCATATACGCGATTTAGATCTAATCTAATCGTTAAGACACTAATTAATTTCTCTACTCTAGCATGCATCACATACACACAAGCAATTAATTAAATTTAAATTGTGATTAGTCATGGCCCTACTACGATCTTCTCAAGTCAATGAGAAGATCGGATGGTCAACCTAGGGTCAACAGCTTCTTCAAGCTCCTCCCTTTGACCGCCATGTGTTGCCCGCACCCTCCTCATAACTCCGTCTCGAGTGGACCTTCCCTCGCTCCAATTTTGTACATTACAAATTTGAAACTCGAGTTACATTCGAGTATAAACTATTTACAATAGGAATATAAAATAAAGGAAGGCACGACACGCAGGTCGCGATCATATACAACACGCATAAACACACAAAATGACACGCAAGTCATATTATGAATTACAATACAATTTTTCCAATCGAATTGGGTTTTTGGGCCATGACCATCACAAAATTATACATAATTCTAAATTATATATTTTCCATAAATTTTTGTAATTTTTACTACTATTTTTATAATTTTATGAGTCAAAATTTCCCGGCGGTCCCGTTTAGCGATTTTCGGGCGCGATCGCGGGACAATGCCCCTTGCGGGGTTAGGGGCAGCACCCCTTCTCGTGAAATGAATATCACAAGTGTCTTACGACGATCTTACAGTGCCTTAAGGTGCTGTCCCAAAATGATTTGAGCAAAACCTTGCCATTTCAGAAAAGTTTTCTCGGTAGTCGAAGCCTACAAGTGTCCAAACACTTGTTGCTTCGCCTATACGAGAAAAATACCCATAAAATCTATAAAAATTGTAAATATACAGAAACTTACATATCTTAATGTTTTTCATAAAAACAAAAATGAAACTCGTACACGCTTCGCACGTGGCTCTGATACCACTGTTGGGTCTTTAAGGCCGCAAAAACCACTTTTTGCGTTGCGGAAACCCCGAAATCCCATGCCACCGGATCCGTGCGAATATTAAATTTTACATGTACAAGTTTTCTAATCCTAGATCTACATGGTAAAGAAGTTATACCTTTGATGCGAAGCCATTTGCTTATCCCGCTCGTCCAAGGTTCGCCGGATCTCAAGGGTGTCAAGTGAACACCCCTCTATGTGTATCCACACGAACAAAAGATGGAGAAAAATAACTAGAGTGTGCTAGCACTCTTGGATGTTTCATCCAAGGAGGAGAGGGAGAGAAGAAGAATCAAGGAGGAATAATGATGATCGATTATAAAATAGGAGTAAAAAAATGGCTTAAGTATTTTCATCTAATGAAAATATTTAATGCTCATTAACACCAGTAATGAGCCTCATTAATGAGCCTTAATGAGTATTTAATATTCTTCATTAAATGGTCATTTTTGAAACTCATTCGAAATTTGAATCTAAAATTCAAATTGAATTCCATTTATCATTGAATTCAAAATTCAATAAATATCATCATTAAGCCTCACTTGAGTCTAACTCAAGTCTAGCCTCACTTGAGTCTAACTCAAGTCTAACCTCACTTGAGTCTAACTCAAGTCTAACTCAATCGAGTCTTACTCAATTATTCTAATTTGGATTACTCTTAATCTAATTTGGTTCATCACATGAACCTAATCCTCTTGGTTCATCATATGAACCGAATCTCCATCTAATTGCCCTTTGTGTGTGACCCTATAGGTTCTTATAATGTTGACAATGCTCCTAAACCCATTTAGAAGCATAAGTAATGAACGGTATCTAGCAACACATCATTACTACCCAAGTTACAAGAATGTTGAGATCCAACATCACCTTGTGATTACTAATTGTGACTCTTCACAATATATGACAAGTGCCCTTCTATCCTTGACACCTAGATTGATCAATGTGAGGCATACACCGTGTTATCCTCTAATCAATCTAAATCTTGAACTCCAAGTAGACTCACTCTAATCAAATGAACTCAATATCTCATATTGACTCATTTGAGTATGGCTATGCACTTAGTGGTCTCACTCTATCAAGAATAACGATGTCACTCCCGTTATATAGGAGTGATAGATCCCATCTACATCACTCACATCCCTCTGCATAATTTGTTACATACCCAGTAATCGCCTTTATAGTCCACCCAGTTACGGGTGACGTTTGACGAAGACAAAGTATGTAACTCCTTATGTAGGGAACCATGGTGACTTCAGGTCCAAGGACTAATAGTCATACTAATAGTCACATGAGAAAGTATATGACATTCATATAACGATCCATGATACTTTCTAATGGCGGATCATTCAGTATACATTCTCCAATGTATACCCATGTGTCAGCTTGATATCTCCATATCCATGACTTGTGAGATCAAGCCATCGAGTTGACCTACATGCTAGTCTCGTCGCATTAACATTGTCCCTGAATGTTAATACTTGACTAGGAATGATTAAGAGTAGCGTTCTCTATACCATCTCACTATCGATTCAACCAATCGATTGATATAGATAAAAACCTTATACTCAAGGGCGCTATTATACTTAGTTATTTGGCACCAATACAAGTAAGTATAATAACCAAAAATAAATGTCTTTATATACATAAGAATACGATACAATGAGTCCATACAACAATCATCATATGATTGGCTCTAGGGCTATAACTAACAGAGAGATAGGCAAGGAGAGGGAGAAGAAGAGAGGAGGAGAGAAAGCCACTCACCGCTGATCTCTATCGAAGCCACACAAGAGTTTGGGGACGGGACATTGGCAACGTGCAAGTTCGCCAAGGGAGGAGACGAGAATAAGGGTTTGGAGATGGGAATGAATTCTAAATTTCTAAAATTGTTATTCTCAAACCCATTAACCAAACACTTAGTGTTGCTACTTGTCTTCAAAATTGTCTCCTTCCCACATATAAGCTACTAATATGTTTTTCCTAATGATAGTTCCTCACTAACCTTAACGACACCATCCACTAAAATTTATTCCTTTTTAATGTATTTACCTTGCAAAATCTAAGGTTTTTGATGCATACAAATATTTTAATATTTTTGTTAGAATGTAACTAATAGAATACTAACATTTGCAGATGTATGTTTGAGAAATTTTAAATATTAAATTTTGTTTTATTGTGTTTCAGGACTGCTAATAATATTAAATGGGTTGGATCTATATCAAAGAGGATCTACTCGATGTCCTATAGTTAAGAAAAAATTCTAAATTAACAATCAAATTAATGATCTAAATAAAATTTTGATCACAAATTAAACAATGGAACAATTTAGTTCGGTCATTAATTTTTTTAAAATTTATATTCTATCCCTAATTTAGCAATCGATATATTATATTCAATTGTTAATTTTAGCGACCAATAACTCTATTACATTTTAAAAATTAACAATGAAAAAAATAAATACCAACCATTTCTATCATTAATCGGCCGTTAAATACTAATTAGCGATAGAATATTCTGCACTAAGGTGCGTCTCATGTATATTGGAACGTTTTCATCCATAATAAAAAAAACTTGATTTGTGTTCCTTTATTAAACATTTTAGACCTAGGTGACATGGTGCACAAGGATCAATGGATCATCATACAATTGGCTTGATTTTTTTCTCTTTTTGTTTCAATGTCACAATTTCAGACATGGATGTGAAAATTTGTAATTCTGGTATTTTTTGGATAGTGGGGTTGCCCATTGTCGGACAGCGGCCGGAGTTCCCTTCTACTACACTTGGGTTTAATCTAACCTTAGATTTGATTATACTAAACTTAACTTTAATCTATTTATCATTTATTAAATTTAGGTTTGACAAGAAACAATAATATAGAACTTGAATTTCTATTTTATTCTCTTGATCATTTTAAGGTTAAGATTTTCAGATTTTCTTAATTTTTCTTAAACTCTTATCCTCTTCTTTTGACATTTATCAAAAATATATACAAATCAGTATACCAAAAATATGAAACATGCAAACAAACCAAGTAAATTTATTAAGCACTAAAGATAGCAGGTTTATTTCATAGAGGAGTTTAAAAATGTTTATTTAAAAAGCCAAGAATGTGTTGGATCGTGAGCACATGAAGGGACCATGTGTTTTTAAAAATAGAGTTATTTTAAAATTTTAAAATAAAATTGCAGCAAAAAGTTTAAACTGAAAAGAACACATAGAAAAACTTGGTCGGCTTTACTTGGTTCGGAGCCTTCGATGACTCCTACTTCAAGACTTAGGTCCCGCAGACTTAACGATGGATAATCCACTAAATGTCTTTCCCAGAACCGTCGAAAGAGGTAATCGAATACAAAGATAGGGGCAGTGTAATAGCTTACACTTCCCTTTTAAAAACAACAATAAAAAAAGCAATACTTAATTAAATTTTGCCAACTTTATGGTTGTACGTGCTTGTGTGTTGCTGTCAGTTTGCTAAAGATGGTCGGATGACTCAAAGGAGCAGCTCAGTAGATTCAGAAGGTTTGTAGCACTTAGAACTTGAGTTCATTATTGATGAGTGAGAAGTGCTACTCCAACCCTCCTTTTATTGGCTGTTGAGGGTGCCTCCAATAGCCTCCCGGGCGCCTCTAATCGTAGCCTTCATCCCTTCTGCTTCGAAGTCGATAAAATCGACTTTCTATGAATTCTATTATGTGGAAGGCGCCTCTAACCGTCTTCAAGGTGCCTTCAAGTGCCAAGCTTATCCCGCTCTTAGCTATGCTCTTATCCTGTGCGAGGGTGTAACGCCCCACCTCCTACTGACTAGTCTGTAAGGCCGGGGGTTACAATCGCTGTGCTAAACTTTAGCTTGGGGGTGCGGAAACTGGACTAATTTAAAACTCTATGCTATTTGCTATAAAATCTGAAATTTATATTCAGAATACATTCCTAAGGTTGTACACCTACTAAGAGGGGAAACCAAACTTGCTATCTGATCAAAAACCTAAAAACAGACGCTTTTGGCTGAAATCAGACATTCCAATCGATCGGCTGATCGATTGGAGGGGTCAGATCGATCCATTGATCGATTCAACGTGCTACTGTGCACGGGGTCAATTCTGGATCGATCGGCTGATCGATCCAGCCTGGCCAATCGATCTGATGATCGATTCAGAGGCTCTCTGTTCGCGGGGTTAAATTCCCGATCGATCGGCTGATCGATCCATGGCCGATCGATCGGCTGATCGATCCATGGCCGATCGATCGGCTGATCGATCCATGGCCGATCGATCAGCTGATCGACTCATCAGTTCTCTGTACTGCGCAGATCGCTTCCCAATCGATCGGCTGATCGATCGAGGGCTCCTCAATCGATCAGCTGATCAATTCCATAGTGTTCTGTACGCGGGGACTTCTTCCAATCAATCGGCTGATTGATTGAGGACTGCTTAATCGATCGACTGATCGATTGGGTTTCCGATTTCTGCATAAATCAGACCCGACCTCGTACATAATCCTCAGAAATGCAACTACAAACACAACACTACCTTTAGGCTTGTCATTACTCATGGTTAGCTATCTAACATCCAAACAATAAGCAATCTAAGCATAACTTGCATGATTTAAAGCACTTAACATCCTAAACTGCAGAAAAGTAACAACATAAGGAAATGCTAAGGTTGAAGGTTTGCTAGTTTCTCCAAGGTGTTCATTCCAAGTTCCTTCCCACACACATCTTCATCGCATTGCCTCCAACCTCCCTATTCCATCTTCCCTTTACCTTTATCTGCAGCATAAGGAAAAAGGGAAACTATAAGCTTGAGAGCTTAGTAAGAAACTAACTACCTCACAAAACATGCATTAAACGAAATCATGTTTTCTTTTAAAATATGTTGTGCTAATAAACATAATGAGAATCATTCTAGAATACGGAAACATGGCAGTCAACTTCGAAACATGACTATTTGTGTATCAATAAGAACTAAACTGATACATGAGCTAAGCTAATCATCATCACAATAAGAACTAACTGAAACTAAGCTGTATTCATATATTTGTTTCGTGAGGTTTGGAAACTATTTTCATAAGTAGATAAAAATACTTAACATGCTGCTGATGGGCCCGACAACTATACTTGCTGTGCGCGCATCCCTAACTAGGTCCGAGGTAGCAAGTCCCGAATCTAGTAGGGTACTAGGTTATCTAAACCTAGGGACGACTATGGGAGCCCAACCCATGGACAACTGAAGTCCAGTACAGTGCCACTGATAAAGTAAAATACTGATTCATAGCTAATATATCTTATCTTGCTTTTACTAGGGTATCTGAACCTAGAACTAGGTTATCTGAACCTAGAGGCGACTGTGGGAGCCCACCCAATGGACCGTATTCCCATATAATTGAAGCAAGATTATGTATGTTAACGAAATACCTCTATGGCATTTAACTGTACTATTAAAAATGCCCACTGTGGTATACGACTATACTAGTCATTTTATCGAGCACCTGGTGTGCCCTAATTCTGCATACGACTACACTAAGGTCATAAAAGCGATCTAGAATCATAAAAGCATGCGAATCGCTACTTATGCTGCAGGTGAGGGGTTACTTACATCCTGCGCTAAATATTCTTACAACCCGATCGCTAGATTTCTGGAGACGATGATCGTGTCGACGATCTTCTTACGTCTATGCTGTCTTCTCGCGGAGGGGGACGTCCTCGTGCCGGAGTTGTCATCGGAAGGTGTTCCTACGCTCCTAGGGATGATACCCTAGGTCTCCTTGGCCTTGGGCGTGAAGAGAGGGTGCGGGAGAAGAGATGGCGTCGGGTGAGGGTGAGGGGAAAAGAGAGTTGTCGTTTGGAAAAATAATAACTCCTCTCTTAATTCCCTATTTATATTAAGTGCTTAACACCATCCAACTAAATCTTAAATAGAATTATTTTCCTCTTCTTTCAGCACACCCCTGCTGGGGCCCCTTGGTTACTAGAGTCATCTATAAGGCGTAGAGTCTAATAGGTCTCGGGTTCGATTCCCGTTTAGGTTTTTTTACGTTTTAATTTAATTTTGCTACTTCGGCTATTCTAAAAATTCCAAAAAAATATTCTAAAATTCCAGAAAAATTATAGAATATTTCTAAAATTACTTTGAGAATTTTCGGGCGTCACAATCCCCCATACCTTATAAAAAGTTTGTCATCGAACTTAGAATAACTCTGGGTACTTCTGTCTCATACTAGCTTCTGTCTCCCAAGTTGTCTCTTCTGTTGTGTGATTTTGCCAAATAACTTTTACTAATGGTACCTCCTTGTTCCGTAATTTCTTAACTGCTCGGTCTATTATCTGAATAGGTCGACTGTTATAGCTGAGGTCTTCGCGGACTTGTACCGACAGGGGCTCAATCACTTGGGTGGCATCTGGAATATGCTTCTTCAGCATAGAGACATGAAATACGTTATGGATAGCTGACATCTCTTGGGGTAGCTCTAACTCATATGCTACCTTGCCAACTATTCTAATGATAAAGTATGGTCCCACATATCTAGGACTCAATTTGCCCTTCTTCCCAAAACACATTACTCCCATCATGGGAGCCACTCAGAGGAATACTGTATCCCCAACTAAAAACTCTAAGGGTCGGCGTCGTGTATCAGCATAGCTTTTCTAGCGGCTCTGAGCTGTCTCTATCCTCTGGCGGATTTGCTGTATAGCTGTTGTGGTATCTGTTACTAGATCTGTCTAAAGTTCTAGCTCTTTCTGTTCACCACTCTCATACCAGCAAATTGGAGATCTACACCTCCGCCCGTAGAGAGCCTCGTAGGGTGCCATACCGATAGTGGCCTGATAGCTATTGTTGTATGCAAATTCTGCTAAACACAGATATTTACACCAACTTCCCTTGTAGTCTAGGGCACATGCTCGGAGCATGTCTTCGAGTACTTGATTTACTCGCTCTGTCTGACCATCTTTCTGAGGATGGAAAGCTGTGCTAAACTTTAGCTTGGTGCCCAATGCTAACTATACACACTCCCAGAAGTGTGACGTGAATCTATTGTCTCTGTCTGAAATGATGGTCTGTGGGTCTCCATGCAGTCTGACAATCTCCTTGAGATACAACTGAGCTAGCTGCTCCATAGAGTAGGATATCCTGATAGCTCAGAAGTGGGCTGACTTAGTCAATCTGTCGACTATTACCCAGATGACATCAAAACCATTCGTGGTTTTGGGTAGTCCCACTATGAAATCCATGAAAATATCCTCCCACTTCCATTCTGGGATCTGAATAGGCTGCAGAACTCCTCCTGGTCTCTCGTTTTCTGCCTTGACCATCTGGCAGGTCAGACAGGTACTGACATATCTAGCGATGTCTCTTTTTATCGCAGGCCACCAAAAATGTTTCTTTAGGTCTTGGTACATCTTGGTGGAGCCATGATGCATCGCATAAGGAGTCCTGTGAGCCTCATCTAGGATCTTACTTCGTAGTTCCTCCTGATCCGGAACACATAGTCTATCACCAAAGTATAATACCCCACTATCAGATACTCTGAACTCTCCACTTTTTGATTCTGCTAACCCTTTCTTGATCTTCTGAATTTCAGGGTCTTGATCCTGAGCTGTCTGGATGTCACCAAGCAAGGTAGATGCTAGTGTCATAGTAGAGAGTTGTCCAACTATGAATTTGAGACCGAAATCTGTAATCTCCTTTCGTAGGGGTGGTGACATGGCTGCTAGGGATAGTAAGGTAGCACTGGACTTCCTGCTAAGTGCGTCTACCACCTTATTGGCCTTTCCTGGGTGGTAGAGGATGTCTATGTCATAGTCCTTGACCAGCTCGAGTCATCTGCGCTGTCACATATTCAGATCCTTCTGAGTGAAGAAGTACTTCAGACTCTGATGATCTGTATACACTCTGCACTGAGCTCCATACAAGTAATGTCTCCAAATTTTTAGGGCGAACACAACTGCTGCAAGCTCAAGGTCATGAGTAGGGTAGTTCCTCTCATAGTCCTTGAGTTGTCTGGAGGCATAGGCTATCACCTTACCATTTTGCATCAGTACTGCTCCTAGTCCCAATTTAGAGGCGTCACTGTAAATATCAAAGCTGTCTGTGTTTTCTAGCAGAGTCAGAATGGGTGCACTGGTCAATCTTCTTTTGAGCTCCATGAAACTGTTCTCACAGTCCTCTGTCCACTGATATTTTCTGTTATTCCTGGTGAGAGCTGTCAGTGGGGAGGCTATCCTGGAGAAATCCTCTATGAATTTTCTGTAATATCCTGCTAGTCCCAAAAAGCTTCTGATTTCACTAGCGTTCTTAGGTCTTTTCCAGTTACTCACAGCTTCTATCTTACTGGGGTCTACCATGATACCATCCTTGGAGATGATGTGACCCAGAAAGGATACTTGATCGAGCCAGAATTCACATTTCGTGAACTTGGCGTATAGCTGGTTCTGCTGAAGGGTTTACAGTACTATCTCCAGGTGCTCTGCGTGTTCTTCCTGAGTCCTGGAGTAGATAAGAATGTCGTCGATGAACCAGATAACAAACTTATCTAAGTATTCTCTGAATACTCTGTTCATAAGGTCCATGAAAGTAGCTGGAGCATTCGTCACGCCAAAGGGCATGACTACGAACTCATAATGTCCGTATGTGGTCCTGAAAGTCGTCTTGGGTATATCACCTTCTTTAACTTTCACCTGGTGATATCCTGATATGAGGTCTATTTTTGAGAACACTGCTGCTCCCTTTAGCTGATCGAACAGATCATCTATCCTGGGAAGAGGATACTTGTTCTTGATTGTGACTTGATTTAGTGCCCGGTAGTCTATGCACAGGCGCATGCTCCCGTCCTTCTTCTTTACGAACAATACAGGCGCTCCCCATGGTGAGTGACTAGGGTGTATGAAGCCCTTGTCTAGCAGCTCTTGTAGTTGCTCCTGAAGTTCCTTCAGTTCTGCTGGAGCCATGCGGTAGGGTGCTTTGGAGATGAGATTTGTACCGGGAATAAGTTCTATCTCAAATTCAATCTCCCTGTCTGGTGCTAGGCCCGGTAACTCCTCAGGGAAAACTGCTGGTTAGTCACATACAACTCGGACCTCCTCTAGCTTTTGGTCCTTGCCCTGACTAGTACTGACTACATGTGCTAAGAATCCTGTACATCCTAAATCAAGTAGTTTCTGTGCTTTCAGAGCTGAGAGAAACTTCTTGGCCTTCCTCTTTGGTTCTCCGGTGTACCCAAACTGTACTCCTACTTCAGGTTGGAATACAACTCTCTGTTTACGGTACTCTATAGAGGCACCGTACTTGATCAGAAAGTCCATTCCCAAGATGACATCGTAGTCAGTCATATCTAGCACTATCAGATCACCAAAAAGCTCTCTGTCTGCTATAATGACTGGCACTGCTCGAAGCCAGTGCGTGGATGCCATGATCTCTCCTGAAGGTAGTGTCGTCAGAAATTGACCACTGAGTACATCTGGAGGTATTGCTAACTTTTCGGCAAATGTCCTGGATATATAAGAATGGGTTGCCCCAGTATCAAATAAGACAGTTGCACTTTGCTGTAAAATAGTAATCTGACCTGTAACAACTGTCGAGGCATTCGCTACTGTTGGATCATGAAACGTCGATAGAGGGAGGGGGGTGAATATCGATTCGAAAAACAACGAGTATAAAAGAGTTAAGCGCAGTGGAAATAAAACAGCTTAGACAGATGAACACAATGTTTTTACTTCGTTCGGAGCCTGTGACGACTCCTACTCGAAGGCCCGTACTCCGTGAGTACTTTCGTTGGGAAATTCACTAGCAATTCGAAATAATGATTACAAAGACAGTACACGGAATGCTAATGAAAATTAAAACAAAGCTATACCGATAGAAAGAAAACCACAAGGACAAGAGAACGTTGTCGGAGCTTCGTTAGCGTCGTTGGAGCGCAGAGCAAGCAGTTTAAGAGTTCTGAGTTAATTCTGATCTCTGCCTCCACCCCATCTTTTATATGAAGCTCGGGGTGCCCTGAATCCCTTCCAGGCGCCCTGGTGAGACGTGACAAGTCCAACCAACGAGCTCCAAGTGGCGACGCGCGGTCAGGATAATTTTTGCCTCTAGGGCGCCCGGGTGCCTCCCGGGCGCCCGGATCCCCTCCGGGCGCCCGGACCACCTTTTTCCAGCGAACAACTTTCCTGCAAAACAAGGTTAGTCCGAGACAAAAATAGATCCTACAAAATAAAGTGTTAGCACAGTTTATGAGTTTAGTATAAGAAGTATGACTTAGCAAAACAGAGTATGACCTAGATTCCGTCTTTCTGAGAACGGAATCTAGTCACGATCTCAACTTAGATATCCGAAATGGATCTAAGCCAGATCGACGCCTAATGTTCCCTTCCCGGAAACGCGTCCTCGCAGTCACTCCCCTCCAGTGACTTACCTTACTTACCTGCCAGACGTCCGGCCAGCCCTTCGACCCGTCTGGACTTCTCGCCAGCTATCCGGTCAGCCCGTCGACCTAGCTGGACTTCTCGCCAAGCGTCCGGTCAGCCCGTCGACCCGCTTGGACTTCTCGCCAGCTATCCAGTCAGCCCGTCGACCTAGCTGGGGTTCTCACCAAGCGTCCGGTCAGCCCGTCGACCCGCTTGGACTTCTCGCTAGCTATCCGGTCAGCCCGTCGACCTATCTGGACTTTTTCTGCACACTCGATCAGAGTGTTAGACAACAACAAGCTAACTTAACCTGATTTGTCATTCATCAAAACCTAAGTTAAATCGTTAGTGCAAACCGCACCAACAATTTCCCCCTTTTTGATGAAATGACAACCTGGTTAAGTTAGTGTAAACATATGCATAAAACAACATGCATTTAATGTGGTTTTTAAGTTAGTTTGTATTTTCAAATGGGTTTAGCTAACTTAACCACCTAACCCTCCCCCTTTGGCATTCATCAAAAATAAGCATTGATTAAGTAAACATAGATTTTTGAAATGTCAAGATAAGCAGATAAAGAGAAAGAATGTCATGATAATCTGGGGGATTTAAAATTTTTGAAAAACTTGTTTAAAGCATTAACTTTTAGATTTTAGAGAAATAGCAAAAAAAATCTCAAACACAAGTGTATAAGTTCTAAATTTCAAGACCAATTTTAAATATTCAAAACTAGTTTCATCTTTGAAATGCTTTTCAAATAAGTTTTTAAAACTTAATTTGTAAACTTTATTTGAAATGCTAAAAAAAATTATTTTTCAACACTAAGTTTGTAAAAGATTCAATTAAGACAATGATTTTGAGAAACTTAGGTTTTGAAAAACTCTAATTTCGACAATTTTCAAAGCAATTTTGAAAACTAAAATTTAATTTTCAAATTGTCAAACTTAAGTAAAATCAAATTTTGAGAACTAGATTTTTGAATTTAAAAACGAAGTTAAATCTAATATTCAAAATTAATTTTCAATAAAAAGTGAAACCCAAAACAACTTGATTGTATCAGAGTTAGTTTGCACACATAGTTTTAAAATATTCAAAGTAGACAAAGGAGTTTTCAAAATGATTTTGTAAAATTCTTTTTCAGAATCAACTTTTTTAAAAAATATTTAATCAATTTGAGTCAAAAAAAAATTTTAAAGTTTAATTTAAAAAACTGAAGTAGTTTTATTTCTCCCCTGAACCTGACATTAAATTTTGAAAATATTTGCTAAATATATTCAAAGTAGAAAAAAAATTGAGGTAGAATTTTCTAGAGAAATTTTAAAGAGAAGATAAAAAAATAACACTTAAGGAGATAGTTAAAAAATAAACCTCCCCCTGAATTTGATACTCCTTTAATTTATTAATCCTCCTTATTTATTACTCCCCCTTAATATAAAATTTTACAACCGTAACATATTTTCGTACCTAAGTGTTTTAGGCGATTGTATAATTATCTTTATAAAATTGTTCATTTAAATTTGACTAAACGTAATTAACGTTAGATTCAGTTGAAATAAGTTAACCTTTAGTGTAATGTCATGTAAGATAAGTTGTTATTAATTCAATAATTAATAATTTATTGATTAAATTTTGCTTGATTCAATAATTTAATATAATCTAAATTTTGTATTAATTGATGAAGGTGTTAGTTATAATTTAACTTTTCATTTACTTCCTTTTAAGTTGGATTAACTTAGTTTAAAGTTGGTAGTAATTTGAAGTCAAACTCGTTATTAAACAAGGTTAAGTAAGGTTCAATTTAAGTCAAACTTTAATTATGTTTTAATAAAAATAATTAATATTTTAAAGGTTGATAAAAAAAAATGACTTAGAGTAATTTTAATATTTTTACTAAGGTTAAACCTAGGTGCTAATCAAATCAAGCTTAGTTCTCAAATAAAGTTAAACTTAAATAGTTAAGTTCTACTTATTAATTACATAATTAAGTTTAAAGTTAAAGTTAACGACATTTAAGTTTTTAAGTTAGGTGTCTAAGTTTTAAATGAATTTAAAAGAATTATTATTATTATTATTTTTAAGAGATTTCTAACAAGATTTTAAAATGATTTTTATAATTATTTAATGGCAATACGTTCAATTCAGTTTTGATTTTAGATTTAAATTAATATCAATGATTAATTTAGGTTTAAGTTTTAAGTTTAAGTTAAATTTTTAAATTTTAATTGTAATTAAGTTTTAATTTAAGTTTTAATTTTCAGTTAGGTTAAATTAAGTTGAAAAGTAATGTTTAAATTAAGTTTTAATAAGTTTTAATTTAAGATTAAAATAATGTTTAAGAAAAAAAATTTAAAATCTAAATAATAATTTTTAAAGTTTAAATAATCAATAAGAATAATTTTTTGTAAGTTAACAACATTTTATCAAAGTGAACAATAATCTTAAGAAGAATTTTTCAAAATGATTTATTAAAGATTTAATTTTTAAAAGATTTTTTTTATATATATTTTTACTGATTTTTGAAAGAGTTTAAAAAGTAATTTTTAAATAAATTTTAAAATGGTTTAAAATAATTTTTAAAAGAGTTTTTAAAATAATTTTTCAAATGTTTTAAAATAATTTTTTAAAAGAAATTTTAAAATACTTTTTAAAATAGTTTTAAAAGAATTTTGAAGATAATTTTAAAATAAATTTTAAGTTTAGAATAAAGATTTTAAAGTTAAATATAAAATTTTTAAAGTTAAATTTTTAAGTTAAATAATTTTTAGGTTAAAAGAAATTTTTAATTTAAAATAATTTTTAGGTTAAAATAAATATTTAAGTTAAAAAATAAATTTTTAAGTTAAAATAAATTTTTAAGTTAAAAAAAATTAATTTTTTAAAATAGAATTTTTTTAAAAAAATTAATTTTAATTTAATTTAATTTAATTTAAAATTCGAAATTTAATTTTAATTTAATTTGAAATTTGAAATTTAATTTTAATTTGAAATTCAAAATTTAATTTTAATTAATTTTAATTTAATTTGAAATTTGAAATTTAATTTGAAATTCGAAATTTAATTTTAATTTGAAATTCAAATTTTAATTTTAATTAATTTCAATTTAACTTGAAATTCGAAATTTAATTTTAATTTTAAATTCAATATTTAGTTTTAATTTGAAATTCAAAATTTAATTTTAATTAATTTTAATTTAGTTTTAAAATTAATTAATTTAATCCTTATTCATCTCACCCGATCTAGATTATCAATCAGGGAATCCTATAATTTTGTGAGATGAATTAGATTTAATTACAAAGTTTGGTTTAACTTGTGTTAGATTCAGGTTTAGCTTTGGTCTCAACAAATAGGTATTCTTCGGATAAACTTCTAAGCTTGGTGAGTCACTTGGACGTCATTAGAAGTAACCAACCTTTCGAGGTTTTTCGAATAGTCCTATCCACGGAGCTTAGTACTAAACTTTGGTCTAACTAGTTAGGATCCATTTAAAGGTAGTTTCGGTTGGTTCCACTTGGCCAAATGCACCAGATTGAATTCATATCTTTCTAGACATGCGATGCTCAAGCTTTCCCAACGTACTATCATCAAAAAACTTCACCAGTACTATGATTCAAGTTAAACTTGAACCCTCTTTAACTAGTCCTAATTACCCTGTCGAGTAGGTTTGTTGGGGTTACCCTTTTCGGGTAGATTAGTTTTGGAGGTGCCAGCTATTCTGGAGCCTCCCCTGAATTATTGGCCATTAATTTAAGATTTTTGTATAATTAGAGTTGGTTTTAGTTAAGTTTTTGTAAAATACCGAAAATAAGCAAAAATTAATAAGGGAATTTTTCGAAATTTTTGGAAATTTTTCGGGAATTTTTTGGAGCTCGTACGGACGAGTTAACGGGGATAAAAATGGGGTCCGGAAAAGTCTGTTTAGGCTACCCTGTTTTAGTGAGGAAAAGTTGATTTTTATTTATATATTTTCTTTCTCATTTTATTTCCTCCGTTTCTTTTACTTCTCCTCTTCTGTCGCCGTGCCCTAAACCCCCCCCCCCCCTGCGCCTTCTCTTCCCCTCACGCGTGCCTAACCGGCGCCGCAAACCGCCATTGCTTCCCTCTCCTCTGCCCGACGCCGACGACACCAGGGAACAGAGAGTCGGCGACTATCTTCTTTCTCCCTCTTCCTTTCTTCTTCCCTGTCTCCGCCACTGAGGTCGGGACGCGCCGCCGCCCCTCTCGGCCGGAATCTACCTCCAAGCCGAAGCCCTAGCCGCTGTGAGGTCTGAGCCCCTCCCCACTGCCGCCAGCGATGCCAAGCATCCCTGCACAGTGTCGTCGACCTCCCTTCTGCCCTAGCCGACCACCACAGTGCTTGCCGACGCCGCCGTCTCTCGACCCCAGCGCCGACCTTCTCCACTTGACCGTGCCCTAGCCTTTCTTCTCCAACTCAGCGTCGGCACCCTTCCTCTCTTTCTCTGCGTTCTGAAACTGACCCAACGACGACCACCGTCTGTAGCTATGCACCGTCGACCCCACAGTAGACCACTTATTCCTGGGTTTTCCTTCGGGATGGTGCCTTAGTCATCACCACCTGTACTGTCGGTGAGTGGTTGTATTGAGCAGATTTTCTTCCTCGCTGGGACTAGTTTCTCTTGTGTGTTCTTGTCAGGATGAGCTCCAACAGCGGCTTCACGGTCACGTACTCATCATCCATTTACCTTTGTTTTGGTTGTGAGCTTGATCTTGCATCTACTGCCGAATTGATTTTTAGATTTACAAGGAGCAGTTCCATCATATCACTGATGAGGTAAATGCATCAAATCATTTCCCCTTTGTTGGCTTGGTTTCGTTGCAAGGTTGCCCTCTTATGATTTTTATGTTAGATTATTTTGTTTGGATTAGGAATTCAATTGGGCATATGGAATGTGAAGATTTTGGATCAGTATTGGGGATATTGATTCAAGGTAAGTTGTGTGGAGTTTTGGTTGTATTTCTATGAGTATTTGGAGGATAAGCATTTGTATCGGATTATGTTGGAAATATTGTAACCTGCAGTTGCTAGATTAATTGTGGATTTAGGTAAGTTATGATGGATTCATGTTTAACTTAACCTAATGTGATTATGGAAGGCTTAATCTATTGTAGTTGTGATGAATTAAGTACAGTTGATTTATGTTGGATTAGATTTAATCCTTGGATTTATTAGAGATGATCATATTGCTAATCGTAAGTTGATCAGTGAAAGGAAATGATTGTGTTGATTGAGGATTATTGATTAAGAAGATTAATTCAAGTTAATCATTAATTAGGATTAATTAATGATGGATCGATTAGGAATTTTCCTAATTAAGTTGGGTTGGATTTAGCTAGTTGTTGTTTATAAAATTAGCTAAATTGTATATCACGTTATCTGCAGGACTGTGATTCGAGACGGGCGTCTCGACATTGGATTGGTTTGATTCGATCTACATTGGAGGCGGGTACCTTGACTTATCTTTTTGATATGTCATGTTGATATGTCTAGTAGGTTATTGCCTTTAGTAATAATTATGTTCGTCCTTGTTTCGGTACGTCACTACCGGATACCTATTGCATGCTTGTTTGCTCATCTGATATGCATTTTATGCTAGTACCCACATGATTATTTATATATATATGCTCAGAGAGGTAGTGACATACCATGCTTGTTATGTTCAGGACCTAGGTTTTTGATATCCTATCTGACCTGTGTACTTTAGGTCTTCGTATTTGACCATTGATATTACGGTACTCATTTTATATAAATGGATATGGTTATGCTGATCAGTTTATTGCTATGCTTAGTGCCATGCATCATGATTGCATGCTGCGTGATTGTCGGCTCCACTATGGTTGAGCACATCTCCAGTTACATGTACTGCACACACCACCACTCATGGATTAGTGGTATATCAGGCAGGCGTGTGACGGTTCTGCTGTTTGGCTCCGTTGGTCTGAGGACTCAGCGTGGTAGCCGGCAGATAGTTCTGCTCTGTTTGGCTCCGCTGGCATTTAGTGTAGCAGCGTGGTAGCCGACAGACGGTGGACTCTGTTTGGCTCCGTTGGGCAGGTGACTCAGCGTGGTAGCCGGCAGAGATACCTCCCCGTTATCGTATACCGGGAGATGAGAGTATTGAGCTCCCCCATTTATGATTTGGGGTCAGAGGATAGGAGTACTCTGACAGCATCCCGTCCACTCACTCACTCATCAGGTGTAGTGATGGTAGAGTGCACGGTTGTCACAGCCCTACCCACTCGGTCTCACCATTGTGTGTGAGATGACT
The DNA here is from genome assembly GCF_018446385.1 of Zingiber officinale. Taxonomy (NCBI): domain Eukaryota; kingdom Viridiplantae; phylum Streptophyta; class Magnoliopsida; order Zingiberales; family Zingiberaceae; genus Zingiber; species Zingiber officinale. The sequence goes on from NC_055986.1 coordinate 26,034,278, forward strand.
GACTGGAGTCAGGGGTGACCAGGACACATCATTGACATCATACGCATTTATGCATTTGCTACTTGTGTTTGCTGCATTTGGATGGATGCATATGTTTGACATGCATACAGGATTTATGACACTTCCGGTCTGACGACCTGATTATTCTGATAGGTGGACCTGGTGAGTACAGTTCTCTTCAATCCTCTTCCATTATGCATTACCTTCTTTTGTTCACGAGACTGTACTCCATAGTTATTACTATTTGTTATAGTTTACTATACATGTCAATTAGGTATCTGCTGAGTTGTTGAACTCACCCCGTGGACACTATTTTTTTCAGGTACTAGGTTGTTTATGGAGACGCTTGGAGTATCCTGGCTGCCGGTCCCCACATCACATCAGAAGACATGTCTACGCGTTTGTGTACTTTTACTTTGGTATTTATAATTGGTGTATTTAGCTTTGTGTTCCGATTTTATTTCTGGAATTGTTATATTGTTGTGTTGTGTTGTTATGTGTTGTAAGCCTAGCCGGCTAGCAGTGATTTATTTGGTTTTGTATGGGCTAGTATTTTATGTTTTTCCGCTGTATTGGTTTTGATTTTAGCCGAGTGGGCTATTTAAAATATATATAACTGCGTGGTTGTTGTTATACTTGTCCAGCCGTGTAGGCTGAGATTATTAACTGCGTGGTTGTGTATATATTCTAGCCGCATGTGGCTGATGTATATTGTATTTGTAGAAATGCTTCAGATTGTCACCCGTACAGGGGAGGTGCTGTCGAAATTTCTTCGGACAGGGACTTCCTCGGGGCGTGACAGTTTTAATGTTTAATTTGTAATTTAAATTTAAGTTTTTAATTTTGAATTAATTAAATTGATCAAATTATCTTTCTTTAAGAGAGTGTATTTAATATTTGAATTTTCTTTCAATTTCAATTTTATTGGGTTAATTGAATTATCTTTCTTTAATAGCTTATTTTTAAAGTTTAAGTTTTTATTTATTTTTAAATTTGAATTAACTAAACTGTTTGAATTATATTTTCTTAACGGTTTATCTTTTAGCTTTTTATTAATTATTAATTTTAAAATTTCTAGATTATTTTTGTTTAATTTGTTATCTTTAACATTTAATTTTAAGTTTGTTAAATTCCGTTTTGATTTTATCAAAGTGTTTGATTTTATCCTTATATTTTCTTTGCCTTTTAAATTGATATGGTTATTGTTCTATTTGACCAAGTCAAGGTTGATGCCAAATTGATCAGAGTCTTGATTGACTTGATCAGAGTCTAGATTATTTTGTGATTTTGAATTTAAATAATTTAAATCTAGATTATCATGCACCATACTTGGACTAATTTCATACTTATCATCATGCTGATTATTTAAACTACTATTAGCAGGGGCATTTTGATAAATATTACTAACCTTGAGCGCAACCCCTAATTCAGTAGGCTTCTCCGTTGGATTTGACTCGATTCCATATTTGACTTTAACTTGATCTTCTAGCTCCATCGGCGTCTCGTGAAGCTTGATCAACTGGGTCCACAGCTCATATGCATTCTTGTACTTTTCTAATCTGCATAAAATATTGTTAGGTAAAACATTACAAATAATGTTACTTACCTTTTTGTTCAGTTCCGAGTTTTGAGAAGATTTCCTCAAAATTAGCATATAATCGATGTCTACGCTTCCTAAGAAGCATTCCATTAATCGCTTCCAGTAGTTGAAGTCTTCATGATCGTAGGGTGGTGGTTCGCAGGGGTTCCGTCCTTCTAGAAGAGTCATAATTTCTTGCACACAGAGAAACAAACAAAAGATCCCAAGACTTGGTCTTGGATTAGTAGTGCTGAAAAAATAATATTTCACTATGAAAAAACTAATAAAATATTATTAAAATATTAATAAAAAATATTATTTCAAATTTTTGAAAATGTAATATCTTGTCAATGCTAAGCAATGGTGAAGAGATGGCAATGTAATTTTCAAAAATAGTTTTGGAGGGAAAAAACGAAAGGCGTGAAACGTCGATATTTTAAAGACAAACGATATCTAATTTTTCTTTCAAAAAGTCTCCCCTTTGCCTGATTGGTGGTTGCACCAAATCAAAGTGGTACCTGCTCTGATACCACTTGTTGGATCGTGAAACGTCGATAGAGGAGGGGTGAATATCGATTCGAAAAACAACGAGTATAAAAGAGTTAAGCGCAGCGGAAATAAAACAGCTTAGACAGATGAACACAATGTTTTTTACTTCGTTTAGAGCCTGTGACGACTCCTACTCGAAGGCCCGTACTCCGTGAGTACTTTCGTTGGACAATTCACTAGCAATTCGAAATAATGATTACAAAGACAGTACACGGAATGCTAATGAAAATTAAAATAAAGCTATACCGACAGAAAGAAAACCACAAGGACAAGAGAACGTTGTCGGAGCTTCGTTAGCGTCGTTGGAGCGCAGAGCAGCAGAGCAAGCAGTCTAAGAGTTCTGAGTTAATTCTGATCTCTGCCTCCGCCCCATCTTTTATATGAAGCTCGGGGCGCCCTGGATCCCTTCCAACCAGCGAGCTCCAAGTGGCGACGCACGGTCAGGATAATTTTTGCCTCCAGGGCGCCCGGGTGCCTCCCGGGTGCTTGGACCTCCGGGCGCCCGGATCCCCTCCGGGCGCCCGGACCACCTTTTTCCAGCGAATAACTTTCCTGCAAAACAAGGTTAGTCAGAGACAAAAATAGATCCTGCAAAATAAAGTGTTAGCACAGTTTATGAGTTTAGTATAAGAAGTATGACTTAGCAAAACAGAGTATGACCTAGATTCCGTCTTTCCGAGACCGGAATCTAGTCACGATCTCAACTTAGATATCTGAAATGGATCTAAGCCGGATCGACGCCTAATGTTCCCTTCCCGGGAACGCGTCCTCGCAGTCACTCCCCTCCAGTGACTTACCTTACTTACCTGCCAGACGTCCGGTCAGCCCTTTGACCCATCTGGACTTCTCGCCAGCTATCCGGTCAGCCCGTCGACCTAGCTGGACTTCTCGCCGAGCGTCCGGTCAGCCCGTCGACCCGCTTGGACTTCTCGCCAGCTATCCGGTCAGCCCGTCGACCTAGCTGGGCTTCTCGCCAAGCGTCCGGTCAACCCGTCGACCCGCTTGGACTTCTCGCCAGCTATCCGATCAGCCCGTCGACCTGTCTGGACTTTTCCTGCACACTCGATCAGAGTGTTAGACAACAACAAGCTAACTTAACCTGATTTGTCATTCATCAAAACCTGGGTTAAATCGTTAGTGCAAACCGCACCAACAGCTACATCCTCTCTGGTGAGTGAATAGATCCTCGCGTTTGTTGTGGCTACGGGGGCTTCTAGTCTGCCCTGACTGATGTGTGGTCCATCTATAGCAACATGCATCTGATGTAACTGCGCTGGGTTACCTCCGTACTGAATCGACTGTGGTGGAGGGACACTGGTCTTGTTCGGGCATTGTTTCGCCATATGCCCTTCCTGGCCACATTCGAAGTATCCTCGTGTGCCCTTGCGACAAACTCCTGGGTGAAATTTCCCACAAGTAGAGCACTTGGGGTAACTAGGCTGTTTACTAGCTGGTCCTTCTTTTGGGTAACTCCCTGGTTTACGTTTGTTTCTGGAGTTCCCTTTCCAGTTAGAGTTGTGGCTCTGGTGTTTCTGAGTACCCAAGCCTCCTTGGCCCTTAGACTCTGAGAGGGCTTGCTTCTGCTGTTTAATGATGTTCTGGTAATGTTCGGTGGTCAGAGCACTACTTATCAGTTCTTCTGTGATTTGCGACCTATGAACGCCGCTGGCCACGTTCATTGCTATTTCCGGCCTTAGCATTTTGAGCATCAACCGGACTCGTTCCCTTTCAGTGCTGACTAGTTCAGGGCATAGACGAGCCAGTCTGTTGAATTTCTTCACGGCCTCCTCAACTGAAAGGTTGCCCTGACGAAATTCAGTGAACTCGTCATAGTGGCGGTTTGTGACCCGCATGTGGAAGAACTCTTCAAAGAATTCTCTCTCGAAGTCGACCCATGTCATCTGGTTCACTGGGTGCTTCACTTTAATCCTCTCCCACCACATACGTGCGTCTCCTGTCAGGCAGAAGGAGGCGCATTTCACCTTTTCATACTCCGGCCAGTTCAGAAGCTCCATCGTACTCTCCAGTGTTTTGAACCAGGCTTGCGCATCCCATGGTTCACTGGTGCCTGAGAAATTCTCTGGCTTGATTTTCTGCCACTAGATCATATAAGCTTCTCTCCTTGCCCCTGCTGCTGGGGCTACTGGTGCTGCAGGTTGGACTGGTGGAACCTCTATCACTACTGGGGTTGCTGGGTTAGGTTCTGGAGTGACAGTGGGAGTGTTCTGTTGATTAGCCCTTAGGGTGGCTATCTCCTGTTGCTGTTCAGCTAGTTACTTTTGTAACTGAGCCACTACTGCTACAAGGTCTGGGGGAGGCACTGAGCTGTCTGCCTCATGCTGGGGCTCAGTAGTTGGTGTCTTTCTAGCTGGGCGTCCTCGTACCATTTTCTAAAGAAGTAGAGGGCATATATCACTAATACAATCATAGGTACATAACTACTATTACCATGTTAGATGTTGTCATACATAAACAAGCTTTAGTTTCTATAAGCATGGAAGCAAACGAACATAAATAAAGTGAGAGGTATTCTTACTTGGAAGCTGCAGGTTCAATGCTGATGTGTGTGTGGAGAAAGTATGGAACTTTGCTCTGATACCACTCTGTAACGCACCACCTCCTACTGACTAGTCTGTAAGGCCGGGGGTTACAATCGCTATGCTAAACTTTAGCTTGGGGTGCGGAAACTGGACTAATTTAAAACTCTATGCTATTTTCTATAAAATCTGAAATTTATATTCAGAATACATTCCTAAGGTTGTACACCCACAAAGAGGGGAAACCAAACTTGCTATCTGATCAAAAACCTGAAAACAGACACTTCTGGATGAAATCAGACATTCCAATCGATCGGCTGATCGATTGGAGGGGTCTGATCGATCTACTGATCGATTCAACGTGCTACTGTGCACGGGGTCAATTCTGGATCGATCGGCTGATCGATCCAGCATGGCCAATCAATCTGATGATCGATTCAGAGGCTCTCTGTTCGCGGGTTTAAATTCCCGATCGATCGGCTGATCGATCCATGGCTGATCGATCATGGCCGATCGATCAGCTGATCGACTCATCAGCTCTCTGTACTCCGCAGATCGCTTCCCAATCGATCGGTTGATCGATCGAGGGCTCCTCAATCGATCAGCTGATCGATTCCATAGTGTTCTGTACGCGGGGACTTCTTCCAATCGATCGGCTGATCGATTGAGGACTGCTCAATCGATCGGCTGATCGATTGGGTTTCTGATTTCTGCAGAAATCAGACCCGACCTCGTACAGAATCCTCAGAAATGCAACTACAAACACAACACTACCTCTAGGCCTGTCATTACTCATGGTTAGCTATCTAACATCCAAACAATAAGCAATCTAAGCATAACTTGCATGATTTAAAGCACTTAACATCCTAAACTGCAGAAAAGTAACAACATAAGGAAATGCTAAGGTTGAAGGTTTGCTAGTTTCTCCAAGGTGTTCATTCCAAGTTCCTTCCCACACACATCTTCATCACATTGCCTCCAGCCTCCCTATTCCATCTTCCCTTTACCTTTATCTGCAACATAAGGAAAAAGGGAAACTATAAGCTTGAGAGCTTAATAAGAAATCATCTACCTCACAAAACATGCATTAAACGAAATCATGTTTTCTTTTAAAATATGTTGTGCTAATAAACATAATGAGAAGCATTCTAGAATACGGAAACATGGTAGTCAACTTCGAAACATGACTATTTGTGTATCAATAAGAACTAAACCGATACATGAGCTAAGCTAATCATCATCACAATAAGAACTAACTGAAACTAAGCTGTATTCATATATTTGTTTCGTGAGGTTTGGAAACTATTTTCATAAGTAGATAAAAATACTTAACATGCTACTGATGGGCCCGACAACTATACTTGCTGTGCGCGCATCCCTAACTAGGTCCGAGGTAGCAAGTCCCGAATCTAGTAGGGTACTAGGTTATTTAAACCTAGGGACGACTATGGGAGTCCAACCCATAGACAACTAAAGTCCAGTACAGTGCCACTGATAAAGTAAAATACTGATTCATAACTAATATATCTTATCTTGCTTTTACTAGGTTATCTGAACCTAGAGCTAGGTTATCTGAACCTAGAGGCAACTGTGGGAGCCCACCCAATGGACCATAGTCCCATATAACTGAAGCAAGATTATGTATGTTAACGAAATACCTCTATGGCATTTAACTGTACTATTAAAAATGCCCACTGTGGTATACGACTATACTAGTCATTTTATCGAGCACCTGGTGTGCCCTAATTCTGCATACGACTACACTAAGGTCATAAAAGCGATCTAGAATCATAAAAGCATGCAAATAGCTACTTATGCTGCAGGTGAGGGGTTACTTACATCCTGCGCTAAATATTCTTACAACCCGATCGCTAGATTTCTAGAGACGATGATCGTGTCGACGATCTTCTTACGTCTATGCTTTCTTCTCGCGGAGGGGGCGTCCTCGTGCCGGTGTTGTCGTCGGAAGGTGTTCCTACGCTCCTAAGGATGAAACCCTAGGTCTCCTTGGCGTTGGGCGTGAAGAGAGGGTGCGGGAGAAGAGATGGAGTCGGGTGAGGGTGAGGGGAAAAGAGAGTTGTCGTTTGGAAAAATAATAACTCCTCTCTTAATTCCCTATTTATATTAAGTGTTTAACACCATCCAACTAAATCTTAAATAGAATTATTCTCCTCTTCTTTCAGCACACCCCTGCTGGGGCCCCTTGGTTACTAGAGTCATCTATAAGGTGTAAAGTCTAATAGGTCTTGGGTTTGATTCTCGCTTAGGCTATTTTACGTTTTTATTTAATTTTGCTACTTCGGCTATTCTAAAAATTCCAGAAAAATATTTTAAAATTCCAAAAAAATAATAGAATATTTCTAAAATTACTTTGAGAATTTTCGGGCGTTACAGAGGGTGCCTCTAACACTTCTAAGGCACCCCAACCCTCGATCTAGGGCTCCTCCAACTGCCAGGAGGCACCTCAATGCCTTTTTCTCTAGGGCGCCTCCAATCGCCAGGAGGCACCTCTAGCACGGTTCATCCAATGCTTTTTGTGCTTTTTCACCCTTGCAAAATGTGTTAGTCCAACAATAAAGTATACCTTGCAGAATGAGATTAGCAAAATATAAAATAAGAGTATTAATTAGTTTATACATTTCCAAGACTAGAAATTAGTCATGGTCTCAATTTAGGTGTCCCAAATGGACCTAGACTGGATTAATGCCTAAAGTCCAAACTTGGACTCGTCGTCACTGGAATTCTCTCCTCCAGTGACTTACGTACATTCACTTATCAACTTGCAGTCTATTGACTGACCTCTTGACCCACCAAGTCTTCTCACCAATTATCAGGTCCACAGACCAAACTGGACTTCGGTCAGTTGTCAGATCTCGCGGATCCAACTAGACTTCCTGTCAAATATCAAGTTGGCTCTTTGACCTATCTGGGCTTCGCATCAACTATCGGGTCTTCAGATCTAGTTGGGTTTCAGTCTGGTGCCAGGTCTCCTAGACCCGTCAATCCCTGCATACTCGGTAAATACATTAAATCACAAAAACACCTAACTTAACTCGCTTGTCATTCATCAAAACCTGAGTTAGACCGTTAGTACATATTGCACCAACAATTTCTTTCTTTTTGATATAATGATAATCTGGGTTAAAGTTAGGGGAAATAAAATAGAAGAAGTAAATGGAAGAATGATCTAAGAATGTTAGATTTTTAATTCTTATTTATTTCTTGATCATTTTGAGGTGTAGAGTTAGGTTTGAGTTTATCAACTTAACCTTCATTTGTTCCTACTCTCTCCCTTGACATTCATTAAAAAAAACATGTAAGAAAACAAATAAATCATATGAATTAGAGTTAGGGAGAGTCAGAATTTTCTTGAGTGAAAAGTAATTTTTAAAGGATAAAGAATTACTAAGTAAAAAAATATTAAACTTATTTAAACATTTTGATGAATAATAATTTTACAACAGAAAAGATTTTTCTAAATAACGATTTGTAAATATTTTCCATTAAGTGATAATATTTTCAAAGTATTTTTTAAAGTAAAATGATTTTAAGTAAATATTTCAAAAGATTTTTAAGTATAAATTTTTCTTTCAAAATTTTTTTAAGTAACAAAAATGATTCCCAAAACATAATTGTCCAATAAAAATAAAAAAATAGTTGGAAAATAATTTTCAACCTTTTCTTTGATTTTTCAAGGAATTACTAGGTAAATAATTTTTAAAATATTGTACAAGTGTGTATTTTTCAACGATTTAAGGTAAACGTGTTTCTCAATTGAGAAAATAAAGATTTAAAAGAAAATTTTCTAAGTATATATTTTCTTAAAACAAGTTTAAATAAAAAATTTAAAAAAAATATTTAAGTCAACAGTTAATTTTTTAAAAAGTTTTATTTTTTAAGACCCTTGAAAATAAATTTTCCTTTTGAATTTGACATTCCCTCTAAATAACTAGGGTTTGGGTGTGTTAGTTAACTTTGATCAATATATTTTCTAAACACCTTCTTCCCCTTAATCTAACATTCTAGTTTTCAGATATACAAAAATATTTATAATTAATTTACTAAAATTTTTATAGGTTTACAAGTTTGAAAGTATTAATGATTAATTTTAGATTAATTTATAAATTATTAATCTTTAATTATATTAACTCATATTAGAGTTAAGTTTAGTTAAATTATTAAAGTAACAATAAGTTTAAATTAAGTTAAACTATGTTGAAGTTAGTATTAGAGTTAATTAGATTGTAAATTTGATTAAGTTAAAATTTTATTAAGGTTTTTAATTGAAGATAGGTTAATGGGTTTAAAGGGATTAATGATTGAGTTAATAAATTTAAATTTCAAATTAATTATGAGTTGGAATTTAGTATAATGTTTGAAGTTTAATTTAATAAAGTTTTAATTGTTTACTTATTGATTATTTAATTAAGTTTTAAGTTAATTACATTTTAATTGTTTTAATTATTTATATAATTAATTTTTAAGTTTAAAATTAATTATTTAATTAAATTAAATTTTTAACGTTTTAATTCAATTAAGTTTTAATTGTTTACTTATTGATTATTTATTTAAGTTTTAAGTTAATTAAATTTTAATTGATTTAATTATTTGTTTAATTAAGATTTAAGTTTTAAATTAATTATTTAATTTAATTAAATTTTTAACGTTTTAATTCAATTAAGTTTTAATTGTTTACTTATTGATTATTTATTTAAGTTTTAAGTTAATTAACTTTTAAATGATTTAATTATTTATTTAATTAATATTTAATTTTTAAATTAATTAATTTCATTTAATTAATTTAAGTAAATTTTAAAGTTTTTATTTTAATTTTGAATTTTTTAGGTTTATTTTTATTTTAATTATTAATTTTTAGGCTTAATTTTAATTTAAGTTTTAATTTAAATTTTAGGATTAATTTAATTTAATTTAATTTAATTTGATTTAATTTAATTTAATTTAATTTAATCTATTTTAATTTAATTTATTTTAATTTAATTTCATTTTAATATAATTTGATTTAATTTAATTTAATCTATTTTAATTTAATTTCATTAAATGAACATTTGATATAATTTATTCTAATTTATCCTTATTCATCTCACTAGTTTAAATTTTTAGACAAGAGGATCCTATGGTTTTTGAGATGAGTTAAGTTAAATTTTAAGGTTTAATTTAACTTGTATTATATTCAAATTTAGCTTTGAGTTCAATATGTCACGCCCCGAGGGTAAAGTTGTCCAACAAAAATTAGATAACACCTCCCCTGTAGCAGTGACAAATGAAACATGTATATAATACCATAAGGCTACTCACAAACTATCAACAGCCTACACGACTGAAACATACACAACCACACAGTTCTATACACAACCCACACGGCTGTAATAAAAAGAACATAACCACGCAGTTATATAATAAACAGCTCACACGGCTGTACTAAAAATACAACGGAAGACAAATAATACACAACCTACACGGCTGGTACAAACACAAAACCATGTAAGATAAAAGACTATCTACATGTCGGTATGACTTACACCGTAATAAAATCCGAAAATGAATTAAAGTGGCCAAAAGGCTCAAAATCATATACAAAACAACATAACACAATACCAAATCCAAATCCAAAATACAAATAGCACAAAATGAAATAGTAGTGGAAAACTAATCTCAGATGTGACGTGGGCCTTGCAACAGGATCCCCCAAGCAACTCCTCCATCATCTACCTATTACCTAATGAAAGAAAAACTAGTACAAGGGGTGGTGAGTGCGGGTCACTCAGCGGATAATAAGAACATGATAGTGCATGGACAAAAGTGTAAGATGATTACAAATATACAATCTCAATAGGGAAATAAGAACATGATCGTATATGACATGATAAACACACATACCAGTACCGGTCTAACACACATTGCATAACGATCAGTAAATCACTAGGGATCAACAATATATCTGCTTATAACACCTATAAAATATATATACAATAGTATATCTATGTATGATAAATACACATGTATGAATCATGACAAGATCTCAAATATATGCAACATACGTCTACAACATAAGCAATATGAGTACCCAAAGCCTAAGCATGTGCCAGTACATATAACATTAATAAACCATTAAATGTGAGAGCGACGCTCCATCACAAGAATACATCATATGTGGGAGCAACGCTCCACCACAAGTAATTCATCGTATATGGGAGCAACACTTCACCACAAGCAAGACAATATATGTGGGAGCAACGTTCCACCACAAGCAAAACAAATGACCAAGACATCTAGCTATCTAGCTAGGTACTATGCGAGAACACTCTACCACAGATAACCAATGGGTATTCTGAAATGTCAAGGTCCCTGTCTAAGGAGAACACTCTACCACAAATAACCCGTGGGCAGACAAGATGTAGCTATCTAGCTACAGGCTGCCGAGAACACTCTACCACAGATAACTCGTGGGAAGCCTAGGGTATAACAACCAAACAAGCATATCATCACCACTGTCAACTCTCTCAACATCGTAGTGGGTCACTCACTAATAGGAGACTTAGTTGGCATATCACTGTCAATTCTCTCAACATCATAATCGGTCATCTACTCGTAGGTGACTTAATTGACAGGGTATACATATCACAATCATTGTTGATTGGCTTTGACCTCAACCAACAACGGGGTGGGAGTCCTGGTTGATAGGATACACAGATAATGACACAGTGTAGTGTTACTACATAGTAATCGACTACATCAACAAGAGTATCGACTCTATGCAATGATACACAATCATGCCTAGCATGATAATCAACGGTATATCCAGAACATGATCTCATACTCACATATATCTTTATATATGAAAAGATCTAACAGGTGTCCACCAGACAACATATACAATCAGTAACAACACCTATAGTTCACACGAGACATGTGTGCACACAATAACATAGGTATAATCAATATGATATCTCCAACAGTACACACCAGACATGTGTAAACATTGAACATAAGTTTAATTAATAAGATACCTCCAATAGTACACACTAAACATGCGTATACACTATAACACAGGTTTAATCGACAAGATACTTCTAATAATATACACCAAACTCACATGCATACACAACAAAGGTATAATCAACAAGATACCTCCAATAATACATATCAAACACATGTGAACAGTCAACATAGGAATAATCAACATGATCCTCCAATAGTATGCATCAGACACACACACAACACAGGCGATCGATACATGAGATGGAAAGATCAGCCAACAGTGTGCAGATCCACGCTGTCATAATCGGGATGGTGGCATCAGAGAGATGAGAGGCGTTAGGGAAGAGAAAGGGGGATCGGGTGATGATGAAGAGATGAGAAGAAACTATATGCATATACACTTAGTTTTAATTTAATTATACCCTAAGTTGATTTCACAATCAACTCTTATTTATGTGATATTCTAAACAGGTTTTCTCTAAGCCTAATAAATTTATCCCCCTAAACTTGTCATACAGACTCTAATTAAATCTAGAAAAATTTCTAAAGCAAGCGAGGTGAAGAGTTTGTCCTCACCCCCCTTCATCAACTCCACCCTCCTGACAACAAGTCAAAGCTAGGGCACAGACTCGGCGTCGAGTGGAAAGAAAGGGAGATGGTGTCAGCTCCAGTGGATTGCAAGGAGAAGACGGAGTCTGTGCCAGACCGCCAGCGTAGGGGATCGACGGTGATAGTGTCAATTGGCCGAGAGGAACAAGGGTCGATGGTAATCTCAAGACAGTGGCTTCGGCCAATCGAAGCAGGACGACATGGATTGGGAGCTAGAGTAAGGGATCCAGATGAAAAGCTCGGTTGGGGATGATCGGAGAGGCCACATGCCGATAGTGGTAGTCGGCGGTGATGATGAGCAGAGGAGTGAGAGAGAGAGAGGGTCGGCGGAGATGAATTCAGGAGGGAAGAAGGAAGAGATTGGGAGAGAGCTCCGATTAGCTTTAAGCTTGTATATATATATAGCTTAATTAATAAAACTTAGGGTAAGTTAATCAAATTCTCAGTTTACATTTCAATCAACTCCCAACTAAAATGGGTATTGCAAACAGGCTTTCTCCTAGCCTAATATGTTCATCCCCTCAAACGTGTTATACAGACTCCATTTAAATTCTGAAAAATTTCTGAAAATTTCAATAACGTTATTTCTCCAATAACACTTATTATTTAATTGTCGTATCTTACAATTTATTTTCCTTATTGTCAAGCATTACAAATTGTTGCTTCTAAATTAGGTAATTTTGGTAGTCCTCTAACTAGTCCATTTAATTTAGTGAGGTTTCTAAAGTTAGTGTGATATATATTCTTCTATGCCATAACTAGGTTTCCTCTTTTTGTAACAAGTGACACTTAAGTAAGGAACTAGCTAGGTTAATTGTATAAATATTAATATATCTAAATCCTTTCAATTTTATAGTAGGGTTTTTATGTGTTTAATTAAACATTCTGATGATGAGAATCTGACCGTATAATTAAAATAGCACAATTGACTGATACTAAGCAAATTAAATTTGAAATTTTCAACAAGTAAAACTTTGCGGATAAAGAAATTAGACTTGAGTTCAATATTACATATTCTAATTATCTTAAGTTTGTCATTGTTCCCAAAAGTAACTGTTCTTAGGCATTTATATTTTAATTCGGTGAATTTAGTGTGATCCCTAGTCATGTGTCTAGAGCAATCACTATCTAAGATCCACTTAGATTCTTGCAAAAAAGTTGGAGTCAAGATTAAGCTTAGTTAAGTTTTCATTGATTTTGATTAAGTTTAACTTAAGTCCTAAATTAAGTTTTAATTAATTTTGGTTAAGTTCAATTTTTTTTTAAATTTAATTTAATTTTAATTAAATTTAAATTTAAATTTAAATATAATTTAAATTTACATTTAATATAATTTAATGTAAATTTAAATTTTAGTTTTAAATTAAATTAAATTAAATTAAATTTTAATTTTAATTTAATCATCTCACCTAGTCTAGTTGTTCAACCAAAGTATCCTATAGTTTTGTAAGATGAGTTAGTTGATTTTTTATTTGAAGATATTTTGACTTTGTATTAGATTCTAGTTTAACCATTAGTAATTAAATGTACATTTCAAAAATTAGCTTCTAGGCTATGGCAAGGCACAAGGGCCTTCTTGGGTATCAGAGCAATGACCACTTCTAAACAAAGCCTTTTTGAGAAATTGAACATTTAATCTTTCTATTGATAAACTTTCATCTAACTAGTCTAGGATATAACAAGGTAGCTTCAGTTAATTTCACTTAGTTAAGTAGACCAAATAGGATACGTCTTAACCTACCTGACCCCCTAGACCAAGTTTTCCTAATGTATTATCATCTATCCCTACCTTGGTACTAGGTTGGACAAGAGTTAAATTATCCTTTTAATCTAGTCCTAATTACCCACCGAATAGACTATTATTTTGGAGGTGCCAACTAGTTTGCTGTCCCCCCCCTAAATTATTGAACTTGAGTTTTATTTTAAGTTTTAGGTTTATGTCGATTTATTTTGTAGTTGTAGTAAACTTAATTATATCTTGTATATGGATTTGTTTTGTTAGAGTTGAATTTGTGGTTTAGTTTTGGGTTTGATTTGTTAGATTTAAATTTGTAGTTTGTGTTCGAATTTGATTTATTAGAGTTAAATTCGTAGTTTAAGTTTGGATTTGATTTGTTAGGTTTATTTTTTGTTTTTAGATAGTGGATTTTATTTTTGGATATGTAATATTAGTTTGGTTATACTTGCTCGGTTAGACAAGCTTTTGGAACTCAGACTTTGATTTAGCTTTTGTTCTGACTAAAAAATGAGGTAAATATTTTATTTGAGCTAGTTTTGTATCTGAGTTTGGATTTGTTATTAACAACTCTTTGAGATCCAAGTATTAAATCAAGGTTTTTGAATTTTGTTGTAAAATTTTCTAATAGTTCTTTTAAATTTGCTATTTCAGTTTTTAGATTAGAATTTTCTTCCTCAAGTCTTACAACTTGAGTTGAGTTTACATTTTCAGCTTGTTTAGTTTTGAGGTTTAGATCAAGTTGTTCTTTGAGTGCTTCATTTTATTTACTAATTACATTTACTTGGTTTTCAAAAGCAGATAATTTTCTATGTAAGCATGTAATAATTTTAAAGAACTATTTTCTTAAGATAGTTTGTACCTCATTGGAACCTTTAGAAATAAGTACGGACTCGTGGCTCGACTCGTACTCAGACTCGTCTTCTTGTTTTGACTTGCTTTCTGATTCCAGTCCGGTTGCCATCAGTGCAAGGTAGTTGTTTTGCTTCGGTTTGTCAATGTCTGATTCTTTTGAAGATAACTCATCCCAAGTCACTTTGAAAGTCTTCTTCTTCTAAAACTTTTTTGGCTTGTCTTCCTTGAGATTTTGACATTCGCAATTGTAGTATCCCTTTTTGTTGCACCTGTAGCATGTAACATTAGCATTGTTGCTGTTGGAGGTAGACTTTACCATCTTCTACAGATCCTTCTTGGTAAAGTTCTTTCTCTTAGTGAATATTTTTCTTACCAAGTTCACTAGGTGTTCTTCATCATCTGAGTCAGAGTTAGACTCAATTTCTTTGGTTCTGGACTTTGTTTCTTTAGACGAACCTGCAAGAAGAGAAATACTTTTCTTGGTCAGTTTGGAGTTAGTTTGTTTGTATAGTTCTAATTCGCAAAACACTTCGTCTAACTTTAATTTTGACAAATTTCTCTAAACTTTGTAGGCATCTACTATAGATGCTCACAGTGCATTTTGAGGAAAAGAATTTAGGGCATACCTTATTACATCCCTGTTCTCCAACTAGTGGTTGATCAGATCAAGTCCATTGAATATGTCCCTGATCCTCACATGTAGTTGTTTGGTCGTCTCTCTATCTTGTACCTTAATATTAAATAAATTATTCAAAAGAATATCACGTTTCATTACCTTAGCAACATTAGTTCCTTCGTGTAGTTCAACAAGTTTATCCCATAATTCTTTTTCATTCTCGTGAGGCTGACGCAGTTCAAATCTTCCTTTGTGAGTATGTATTGGATTGTATTCAATGCCTTTGAGTCAATTTAGACTTTCTTTTTTTTTATTAGGATTCAAATTTTCGGGGTCAATTGTCACTTTTGGCGCTTCATCAACTGGAGCGGTGTATTCTCGTCGAATGGAGAGCCACTATTCGATGTCAGTTTTGAGGTACACCTCCATCCACTTCTTTCAATACGGAAAGTCATCCCCGTTGAAGAATGGGGGCAAACGATGTTGTAATCTTCACTTTGGGCCATATGGTTCTAAGATAGACAAAATTTATAAGAATTCCAAGACTATATCCTGGGGTAAGTAGTGTGGGAGATGAATAAAAATAAGGCTCAAGTGATATTGCACCAATTTCGAGCAATTCGAAGAAATCACAGTGAAAAAACCTATTTGAAGAGGTAATTGTATCAATTCAGATAGATATGAAAAACTGAAATGAAAGAAAGAAAGAAAAATCTCCCTGCTCAATTGGTGGTTGCACCAATTCAGAGTGAGCAGGGCTCTGATACTACTTGTAGGATCGAAGCATGTGTGTAATGCCCGAAAATTCTCAAAACCATATTAGAAATATTCTATAATTATTCTGGAATTTTTAGATATTTTTCCGGAATTTTTAGAGTAGCAGAAGTAGCAAAAATAAATAGAAAACGAAAACGTCCTAAGCGGGGATTGAACCCGAGACCTATGGCTTAGGGATAATGCTAGTAACCAGTTGAATCCAGCAGGGCCGTGCTGAAAGGAAAGGGGAACATTTACATTTATATTAGAGTTGGGCCGGAAATTACCCCTAAATATAAATAGGGATTTAAGAGAGGAATTGTTATTTTTCTTTAACGAGAAAACCTTTCCTCAAACCCTCACCGCCGACTCCCCTTCTCCTCCTCCTTCTCTCGGCGCCAACCACAAGAGGACCTAGGGCTTCTTTCCAAGGGCCCTAAGAGCACCTTCCGGCAGCAATTCTAGCACAAGGACGTTCCCCTCCGCGAGCAGAACACGTAGACGCGAGAGTATCGTCGAGAAACTTGTCTCCACCGGAAACCTAGCGATTAGAATTGTAAGGAAATTAGCGTACGAGGTAAGAAACCCCTCACCTGCAGTATAAGTAGCTCCGTTTGGTTTTCTATGCATTAGTTTAGTTATATGCAGATTTTTCGGACACATAGGGTGTATTTAACCCTCCTCGCAGGTTTAGGGATTTAGTGAGTACCTTTGGATGGGCCGGACACGTCTTTCCCCCTTCAGTTGGAGGTTTTAGATGTTGTCGGGTGTCTAGAGGTAGTCTCCCTAATAGAGGGGAGAGTTTAAGCACACTAGATGTTCGATGAAATGATTAGCTCAGTAAAATGCAACTTAGGTATTTTTAATAGCTCAGTAAATGCAATAGAAGCATTTAAAATAGCTTAGTTAGCCTTACTACAGCTTACATGAGACTACGGTCCAATGGGTGGGCTCCCACAGTCGCCTCTAAGTTTAGATAACCTAGCTCTAGGTTCAGATAACCTAGAAATAGAAAAATAAGCAATTAGTAGTTATGTTCAGTATTTTATTTTCAGTGTCACTGTACAGGATTAGATATCCACTGGGTTGGGCTCCCATTGTCGGTCCCTAGGTTTAGATAGCCTAGTAAACCTTACTAAATTCGGGATTTACAACCCCGGGTCTAGTTAAGGATGCGCGCATAGCATGTACAGTTGCCGGGCCCACTAGCAGTATGATTATGTACTTTAATCTATTACATTATTAGTTTTTCAAAACTCACAAAGATTAGTTATGTTAGTTGAGTTTGATTTCAGCTTCAGGTTAGTTTCAGTTAGCTTAGTTCTCTATT
The DNA here is from genome assembly GCF_018446385.1 of Zingiber officinale. Taxonomy (NCBI): domain Eukaryota; kingdom Viridiplantae; phylum Streptophyta; class Magnoliopsida; order Zingiberales; family Zingiberaceae; genus Zingiber; species Zingiber officinale. Next base: position 26,051,843 of record NC_055986.1, read on the forward strand.
ATTGTTCCATGTGATTAGCCTGCTATGCCGTGCTTCAGCTTACATGTTCAGTTATTTTAGTTTATGCTTGCAACCATAGTATGTCATGCCAGTACATGTTTTCAAATAGCATTCTTTAAAAGCAAGTTTGCATCGTTGCATGTTTTAGTGAGGTAGTTGGTTTCTTACTAAGCTTTAAGCTTACAGATTCTACTTTCCTTATACTGCAGATAAAGGTAAAGGGAAAATGGACTAGCAGAGGAAGCTGGAGTTCAATGCAAAGATGGTGTGTGGCAGGAACTGGAATAAAAGATCCTTAGGGGATCTAGCAAGTTTAAACAATTGAACTTTTAGTATTTCTATTTTCACGCACTTTTAATTGTTAAATGCAACGAACTAGTAAACCATGCTTTATATCCAGTTTAGAATGCTAGCTTTATGTCATTAGAATATATTCTATGGATTGTATAAGTGAAATGTGAGATTTTGGCACGAACAAGTGCTGAAATCAGAGTTTCAGTGCGAAATCAGAAACTCCGATCGATCCACGGATCGATCAGAGTTGAGTTGTGCCACTGGATCGGTCAGCTAACCGATCCAGTCACGAACAGAGAGTTTATGGATCGGCCAGCCGACCGATCCAGAGGCGAACAGTGAGTGCAAAAGCTCACTGATCGGTCAGCCGACCGATCAGTGATTCACTGGATCGGTCTACCGACCGATCAGTGCACTCCTGGATCGGTCGGTAGACCGATCCAGCTACGTACAGAAACAAGACAGCTTGTGGATCGGTCAGCCGACCGATCCAGGGCTTTTCTCGGTGCCAGTATCAAGTTGGATCGATCACTGGATCGATCCGACAGCCCAATCGACTCATGGATCGATATGTATGCCTGATTACAGCTAGCAGGACACCCGAGAGGCATAGATTATCCTCCCTAGCATGTGTACAACTCCTAGGTACACCTAGAATATTAAGTTCAGATTTTACAGTAATCAGTTTAGTAAAATTTTAATCAATCCAGATTTTCCGCAATAGTAATTTAGCACAGGATAACGTAACGATCGGCCTCGTAGCCTAGTCAATAGGAGGTGGGTCGTTACAGAGTGGTATCAGAGCAGTGTTCCATACTTCCTACACACACATCAGCATTGAACCTGCAGCTTCCAAGTAAGAATACCTCTACTTTATTTATGTTTCTTGCTTTCTTGTTATAGTTCATGTTTATAGATAACTGATGCATGTTAGTATGTGATAATAGATAACATGATAGCAATAGTTATACAATTATAATTGTATTAGTTATACATGTCCTATCCTCTATGTCTTTAGAAATGGCACGAGGACGCCCAGCTAGAAGGACACCAGCTACTGAGCCCCAGCATGAGGCAGGCAGTTCAGTGCCTCCCCCAGACCTTACAGCACTAGTGGCTCAGTTACAGTAGCAGCTAGCTGAACATCAATAGGAGATAGCCACCCTCAGGGCTAATCAGCATAATACCCCCACAGTCACCCCGGAACCAAACTTAGCAACGCCAGTAGTCTTAGAGGTTCCACCAGTCCAGCCTACAGCACCAGTAGCCCCAGCAGCAGCAGAGGCAAAGAGAGAAGCTTATCTGATCTAGTGGCAGAGAGTCAAGCCAGAGAACTTCTCAGGCACTAGTGAACCATGGGATGCACAAGCCTGGTTTGCACACGTGAGTACGATGGAGGCTGACGGGTGGCGGAACACGAGAAGGTGAAGTGTGCCTCCTTATGCCTGATGCACGCATGTGGTGGGAGAGAATCGAGCGGCGCCCAGTGAACCAGATGTTATGGGCGACTTGAGGAGTTCGAGAGGAATTCTTTCACATGCGGGTCACGAACCGCCACTACGACGAGTTCACGTAGTTTCGTCTTTCAGTGGAGGAAGCCGTGAAGAAATTCAACAGTTGGCTCGTCTATGCCCGAACTAGTCAGCACTGGAACGAGTCGGTTGATGCTCAAGATGCCGAGGCCGGAAATAGCAGTGCTGGCGGCATCCACAGGCCGTAAACCACCGAAGAACTAGTCGGCGCCTTGACCACTGAGCACTACCGAATAGTATCAAGCGTGATAAATCCCTCAAAACCTAAGGGTCAAGGAGGCTCGGTACCCCGAGCGGCAGGTCACGCTCTCATGGCTCTAGCGGAAGGAACTCGGTAACAAGCGCAAACCAGGAGTTACCCAAAGGAGGACCAGCTATCCAAAGTGTGCTACTTGTGGGAAATTCCATCCCGAGTTTGCCGTAAGCGCACGAGGATGCTCTGAATGTGGACAAGAAGGGCACATGACTAAGCAAGGCCCAAACAAGACCAGTCTTCCTCAGCCACAGCCGATTCAGACGGAGGCCCAATTGCATCAGATGCAAGCCGCTCTAGATGGTCCACACATCAGGATTAGAAGCCCTCCGGCTATGACCAATGCGGATCTACTCACTCACGAGAGGACGTAGCTAATGCCTCGGCAGTTGTTCGGTCGATTAGTATTTTTCAAAGAATAGCAACCGCTCTTATTCGACATCGGGCAACCTATTCTTATATAGCCAGGGCATTCGCAAACAAGTTAGCAATACCTCCAGAGGTACTCAGTAGTCAGTTTCTGACGACATTACCTTCAAGAGAAATTATGGCATCTACGCACTGGCTCAGAGCAGTATCAGTCATTATAGCAGATAGAGAACTCTTCTGTGATCTGATCGTGCTAAATATGACTGACTACGACATCATTTTTGGAATGGACTTCTTGATCAGATACGGTGCTTCCATCGAGTGCCGTAAGCAGAAAGTCATATTCCAACCTGAAGTAGAAACACAGTTCGAATTCGTCGGAGAACCCAAAAGAAACGCCAAGAGTTTTCTCTCAGCTATGAAGGCACAGAGATTAATGGATTCAGGGTGTACGGGATTTTTAGCACACGTAGTCAGTACTAGTCAGAACAAGGACCAACAGCTAGCAGAGTTCCGAGTCGTAAGTGACTACCCAGCAGTCTTCCCTGAAGAGTTACTAGGATTAGCACCAGACAGGGAGATTGAATTTGAGATAGAGCTCATTCCCGGTACCAACCCTATTTCCAAAGCACCCTACCGCATGGCTCCAGCCGAACTGAAGGAACTTCATGAGCAATTACGGGAGCTACTTGACAAAGGCTTCAGCACCTGTATTGTTCGTGAAGAAGAAAGACGGGAGCATGCGCCTGTGTATAGACTACCGGGCACTGAACCAAGTCACAATCAAGAACAGATATCCTCTTCCCAGAATAGATGACCTGTTCGATCAGCTAAAGGGAGCAGCAGTGTTCTCTAAAATAGAACTCAAATCAGGTTATCAGCAGGTGAAGGTTAAAGAAGTGGATATACCCAAGACAGCATTCAGGACCAGATACGGACATTATGAGTTCGTAGTTATGCCCTTTGGCGTGACAAATGCTCCAGCTACTTTCATGGACCTCATGAACAGGGTATTCAGGAAATATTTAGATAAGTTTGTTATCGTGTTCATCGACGACATCCTTATATATTCCAAAACTCAGGAAGAACATGCAGAGCACCTGAGGACAGTATTGCAGACTCTTCAGCAGAATCAGTTGTACGCCAAGTTCACGAAATGTGAATTTTGGCTAGATCAGGTGTCCTTCCTGGGTCACATCATCTCAAAGGATGGTATCATGGTAGACCCCAGTAAGATAGAAGCTGTGAGCAATTGGAAAAGACCCAAGAATGCCAGTGAGATCAGAAGCTTTCTGGGATTAGCAGGTTACTACAGGAAATTCGTAGAGGACTTCTCCAGGATAGCCTCCCCACTGACAACTCTTACCAGGAAGAACAGAAAATTTCAGTGGATAGAGGACTGCGAGAACAGCTTCAGCGAGCTGAAAAGGAGATTGACCAGTATACCTATTCTGAATCTGCCAGAGAACGCAGATAGCTTTGACATATATAGTGATGCCTCGAAGTTGGGACTAGGAGCAGTGCTGATGCAAGATGGCAAGGTGATCGCCTATGCCTCCAGACAACTCAAGGATTATGAGAGGAATTATCCTACCCATGACCTTGAGCTTGCAGCAGTAGTGTTCGCTCTCAAGATTTGGAGACATTACTTGTATGGAGCTCAGTGCAGGGTGTATACAGATTATCAGAGTCTGAAGTATTTCTTCACTCAGAAGGATCTGAATATGCGACAGTGCAAATGGCTAGAACTGGTCAAAGACTATGACATAGATATTCTCTACCATCCAGGAAGAGCAAATAGGGTAGCAGACGCCCTCAGCAGAAAGTCCAGCGTTACCCTATTATCTCTAGCAGCCATGTCACCGCCCCTACAGAAGGAGATCTCAGATTTCGGTCTCAAACTCATAGTCGGACAGCTCTTTACTATGACATTAGAGTCTACCTTGCTCGGTGACATCCAGACAGCTCAGGAGCAGGATCCTGAAATTTAGAGAATCAAGCAAGGTTTAGCAGAATCCGAAGGTGGAGAGTTCAGAATGTCAGATAGCGTGGTGTTGTATTTTGGCGACATATTGTGCGTTCCAGATCAGGAGGAACTCAGAAGGAAGATTTTAGATGAGGCTCACAAGACTCCCTATGCGATGCATCCTGGCTCCACCAAAATGTACCAGGATATGAAGAAACGTTTTTGGTGGCCTGGGATGAAGAGGAACATCGCTCGATATGTCAGCACCTGCCTAACCTGTCAGAGGATTAAGGCAGAACATCATAGACCAGGAGGAGTTTTGCAGCCCATTCAGATTCCAGAATGGAAGTGGGAAGACATTTCTATGGATTTTATAGTGGGACTACCCAGAACCACGAATGGTTTCGACACCATCTGGGTAATAGTCGACAGGTTGACTAAATCAGCCCACTTCCTAGCTATCAGAATATCCTATTCCATGGAGCAGTTAGCTCAGTTGTATCTTAAGGAGATCGTCAGGCTGCATGGAGTCCCACGAACCATTATTTCAGACAGAGACAGTAGGTTCACATCACACTTCTGGGAGTGTGCTTTGGGCACGAAGTTAAAGTTTAGCACAGCCTTCCATCCTCAGACAGATGGTCAGACGGAGCGAGTAAATCAGGTACTCAAAGATATGCTCCGAGCATGTGCCCTAGACTTCAAGGGAAGTTGGTGCAAATATCTGAGCTTAGCAGAGTTTGCATACAACAACAGCTATTAGGCCACTATCGGTATGACACCTTACGAGGCTCTCTACGGGCG